>NC_092801.1:40178239-40478239 GCF_918797505.1 Bemisia tabaci
TCCGGGCCCGCTGGATACCCCTACCAGTCCCCTAAAAAAACTCCAATGGGACATCCCAACGCAGACCACCGCAAAAGCCCCTACGGCTTAAAAAAAAAAATCCCACGCAAAATTTTTCCTCCGCCCTCGCCCTCCGTCTTAACTTCCCCACCTAGCGCCCGCGCCCACCTAGCGCCCGAGCCCACTTAGCGCCCGTGTATCGCGAATGCCGCCGCAAGCCTTCCCCGAAAACCTTTCACTACCTCATACTTAGCCCTCCGCAAACTGAAAAAAAATTAAAAATTCGCTTTAAAAAAAATATCTGAAAAAGAAAAAAAAAGAAGAAGTAAACAGAGTAGTCTACGCGGCAGACCCCGCTCCGCGGATGGACGTGGGAACATCTTCCGGGGGCTTATATATTATCACGATAGAGTCTTTTAGAAGGGTTTTCCAAAGTGTCGACCCGGAAAAGTTGTCCGACCGATAATTACGCGGTTGGATCGGATCCCAGCGCGTATACGCGTAGACAGGTATCCCAGGTATCCCTCCTCCGTAAAAAAGCTTACGCCATTTTTTAAAATTCGCCCCTAATGGCGAACCTCCCTCATACTTAGCCCTCCGCAAACTGAAAAAAAATGAAAAATTCGCTTAAAAAAAAATATCTTAAAAAAAAAAAAAAGTAAGTAAACAGAGTAGTCTACGCGGCAGACCCCGCTCCGCGGATGGACGTGGGAGTATCTTTCGGGGGCTTTTATATAATCACGATAGAGTCTTGTAGAAGGGATTTCCAAAGTGTCGACCAGGAAAAATTGTCCGACCGATAATTACGGGGTTGGATCGGATCCCACCGCGTATACGCGTAGACAGGTATCCCAGGTATCCCTCCTCGGTAACGGAGCTTACGCCATTTTTTAAAATTCGCCCCTAGGGGCGAACCTCCCTCATACTTAGCCCTCCGCAAACTGAAAAAAAAATGAAAAATTCGTTTTAAAAAAAATAACTTAAAAAAAAAAAAAAAAAAAAAAGAAGTAAACAGAGTAGTCTACCCGGCAGACCCCGCTCCGCGGATGGACGTGGGAACATCTTCCGGGGGCTTTTATATTATCACGATAGAGTCTTGTAGAAGGGATTTCCAAAGTGTCGACCCGGAAAAGTTGTCCGACCGATAATTACGGGTTGGATCGGATCCCACCGCGTATACGCGTAGACAGGTATCCCAGGTATCCCTCCTCCGTAAAAAAGCTTACGCCATTTTTTAAAATTCGCCCCTAATGGCGAACCTCTCTCATACTTAGCCCTCCGCAAACTGAAAAAAAATGAAAAATTCGCTTAAAAAAAAATATCTTAAAAAAAAAAAAAAAAATAAGTAAACAGAGTAGTCTACGCGGCAGACCCCGCTCCGCGGATGGACGTGGGGTCATCTTTCGGGGGATTTTTTATTATCACGATGGAGTCTTGTAGACGGGATTTCCAATGTGCCGACCCCGAAAAATTGTCCGACCGATAATTACGGGGTGAGATCGGATCCCACCGCGTATACGCGTAGACATGTATCCCTCCTCGGTAACGGAGCTTACGCCATTTTTAAAATTCGCCCCTAGGGGCGAACCTACCTCGAACTTAGCCCTCCGCAAACTGAAAAAAAAAGAGAAATTCGCTTTAAAAAAAAATATCTTAAAAAAAAAAAAAAAAAAAAAAAAAAAAAAGAAGTAAACAGAGAAGTCTACGCGGCAGACCCCGCTCCGCGGATGGACGTGGGGTCATCTTCCGGGTGATTTTATATTATCACGATGGAGTCTTGTAGACGGGATTTCCAAAGTGTCGACCCGGAAAAATTGTCCGACCGATAATTACGGGGTTGGATCGGATCCCACCGCGTTTACGCGTAGACAGGTATCCCAGGTATCCCTCCTCGGTAACGGAGCTTACGCCATTTTTTAAAATTCGCCCCCAGGGGCGAACCTCCCTCATACTTAGCCCTCCGCAAACTGAAAAAAAAATGAAAAATTCGCTTAAAAAAAAAATATCTTAAAAAAAAAAAAAAAAATAGAAGTAAACAGAGTAGTCTACGCGGCAGACCCCGCTCCGCGGATGGACGTGGGAACATCTTCCGGGGGCTTTTATATTATCACGATAGAGTCTTGTAGAAGGGATTTCCAAAGTGTCGACCAGGAAAAATTGTCCGACCGATAATTACGCGGTTGGATCGGATCCCAGCGCGTATACGCGTAGACAGGTATCCCAGGTATCCCTCCTCCGTAAAAAAGCTTACGCCATTTTTTAAAATTCGCCCCTAATGGAGAACCTCTCTTATACTTAGCCCTCCGCAAACTGAAAAAAAATGAAAAATTCGCTTAAAAAAAAATATCTTAAAAAAAAAAAAAAATAAGTAAACAGAGTAGTCTACGCGGCAGACCCCGCTCCGCGGATGGACGTGGGAGTATCTTCCGGGGGCTTTTATATAATCACGATAGAGTCTTGTAGAAGGAATTTCCAAAGTGTCGACCAGGAAAAATTGTCCGACCGATAATTACGGGGTTGGATCGGATCCCACCGCGTATACGCGTAGACAGGTATCCCAGGTATCCCTCTTCGGTAATGGAGCTTACGCCATTTTTTAAAATTCGCCCCTAATGGCGAACCTCCCTCATACTTAGCCCTCCGCAATTTGAAAAAAAATGAAAAATTCGCTTAAAAAAAAATATCTTAAAAAAAAAAAAAAGTAAGTAAACAGAGTTGTCTACGCGGCAGACCCCGCTCCGCGGATGGACGTGGGAACATCTTCCGGGGGCTTTTATATTATCACGATAGAGTCTTGTAGAAGGGATTTCCAAAGTGTCGACCCGGAAAAGTTGTCCGACCGATAATTACGGGGTCTGATCGGATCCCACCGCGTATACGCGTAGACAGGTATCCCAGGTATCCCTCCTCGGTACGGAGCTTACGCCATTTATTAAAATTCGCCCCTTGGGGGCGAACATCCCTCATATTTAGCCCTCCGCAAACTGAAAAAAAATGAAAAATTCGCTTAAAAAAAAAAAAAAAAAAAAAAAAAAAAGAAGTAAACAGAATAGTCTACGCGGCAGACCCCCCTCCGCGGATGGACGTGGGAACATCTTCCATGGGATTTTATATTATCACGATAGAGTCTTGTAGAAGGGATTTCCAAAGTGTCGACCCGGAAAAATTGTCCGACCGATAATTACGGGGTTGGATCGGATCCCACCGCGTATACGCGTAGACAGGTATCCCAAGAATCCCTCCTCGGTAACGGAGCTTACGCCATTTTTAAAACTCGCCCCTAGGGGCGAACCTCCCTCGAACATAGCCCTCCGCAAACTGAAAAAAAATGAAAAATTCGCTTAAAAAAAACATCTTAAAAAAAAAAAAAAAAAAAAAAGAAGTAAACAGATAAGTCTACGCGGCAGACCTCGCTCCGCGGATGGACGTGGAGTCATCTTCCGGGGGATTTTATATTATCACGATGGAGTCTTGTAGACGGGATTTCCAAAGTGTCGACCCCGAAAAATTGTCCGACCGATAATTACGGGGTGAGATCGGATCCCACCGCGTATACGCGTAGACAGGTATCCCTCCTCGGTAACGGAGCTTACGACATTTTTAAAATTCGCCCCTAGGGGCGAACCTTCCTCGAACTTAGCCCTCCGCAAACTGAGAAAAAAATGAAAAATTCGCTTAAAAAAAAAAAATATCATAAAAAAAAAAAAAAAAAAAAAAAAAAAAAAAAGAAGTAAACAGAGAGGTCTACGCGGCAGACCCCGCACCGCGGAAGGACGTGTGGTCATCTTCCGGGGGATTTTATATTATCACGTTGGAGTCTTGTAGTAGGGATTTCCCAAGTGCCGGCCCCGAAAAATTGTCCGACCGATAATTACGGGGTGAGATCGGATCCCACCGCGTATACGCGTAGACAGGTATTCCTCCTCGGTAACGGAGCTTACGACATTTTTAAAATTCGCCCCTAGGGGCGAACCTCCTCGATACTTAGCCCTCCGCAAACTGAGAAAAAATGAAAAATTCGCTTAAAAAAAAAATATCTTAAAAAAAAAAAAAAAAAAAAAGAAGTAAACAGAGAAGTCTACGCGGCAGACCCCGCTCCGCGGATGGACGTGGGGTCATCTTCCGGGGGATTTTCTATTATCACGATGGAGTCTTGTAGAAGGGATTTCCAAAGTGTCGACCCGGAAAAATTGTCCGACCGATAATTACGGGGTTGGATCGGATCCCACCGCGTATACGCGTAGACAGGTATCCCAGGTATCCCTCCTCGCTAACGGAGCTTACGCCATTTTTTAAAATTCACCCTAGGGTCGAACCTCCCTCATACTTAGCCCTCCGCAAACTGAAAAAAAAATGAAAAATTCACTTAAAAAAAAAAAAAAAAAAAAAAAGAAGTAAACAGAGTAGTCTACGCGGCAGACCCCGCTCCGCGGATGGACGTGGGAACATCTTCCGGGGGTTTTATATTATCACGATAGAGTCTTGTAGAAGGGATTTCCAAAGTGTCGACCCCGAAAAATTGTCCGACCGATAATTACGGGGTTGGATCGGATCCCACCGCGTATACGCGTAGACAGGGATCCCAGGTATCCCTCCTCGGTAACGGAGCTTACGCCATTTTTTAAAATTCGCCCCTAGGGGCGAACCTTCCTAATACTTAGCCCTCCGCAAACTGAAAAAAATGAAAAATTCGCTTTAAAAAAATATCTTAAAAAAAAAAAAAAAAAATTATCGAGTCCACAAAATTTTTCAATAGTTTGACCTCCTCTACAACCTGGCACAGATTCGGCTCCCCCCGACCACTCTTTCAAAAGTTCCACATTTTTTTCAAACTCACCGCTACACCACGCCAGCTTTTCAAAATCGTTCCGCGACCTCTAGATACCTTCCCAAGGGTCCCTCCTACCCTCCTAGGGCCGAATCTTCCGCCTCACCACCCCTACTCCCATCGCAAACCACTCCCAAATACGACTACCTCGCAAAGTGCCCTCCAGGGCAATTACAGCGCCGTAAATTCGCGCCCGAAGTTTTTTCCAAAATAGAAACGCCTCCCAGCCCTTCGGCTCCGGGCCCGCTGGATACCCCTACCAGTCCCCTAAAAAAACTCCAATGGGACATCCCACCGCAGACCACCGCAAAAGCCCCTACGGCTTAAAAAAAAAAATCCCACGCAAAATTTTTCCTCCGCCCTCGCCCTCCGTCTTACCTTCCCCACCTAGCGCCCGCGCCCACCTAGCGCCCGAGCCTACTTAGCGCCCGTGTATCGCGAATGCCGCCGCAAGCCTTCCCCGAAAACCTTTCACTACCTCATACTTAGCCCTCCGCAAACTGAAAAAAAATTAAAAATTCGCTTATAAAAAAATATCTGAAAAAGAAAAAAAAGAAGAAGTAAACAGAGTAGTCTACGCGGCAGACCCCGCTCCGCGGATGGACGTGGGAACATCTTCCGGGGGCTTTTATATTATCACGATAGAGTCTTTTAGAAGGGTTTTCCAAAGTGTCGACCCGGAAAAGTTGTCCGACCGATAATTACGGGGTTGGATCGGATCCCACCGCGTATACGCGTAGACAGGTATCCCAGGTATCCCTCCTCCGTAAAAAAGCTTACGCCATTTTTTAAAATTCGCCCCTAATGGCGAACCTCCCTCATACTTAGCCCTCCGCAATCTGAAAAAAAATGAAAAATTCGCTTAAAAAAAAATATCTTAAAAAAAAAAAAAAATAAGTAAACAGAGTAGTCTACGCGGCAGACCCCGCTCCGCGGATGGACGTGGGAGCATCTTCCGGGGCTTTTATATTATCACGATAGAGTCTTGTAGAAGGGATTTCCAAAGTGTCGACCAGGAAAAATTGTCCGACCGATAATTACGGGGTTGGATCGGATCCCACCGCGTATACGCGTAGACAGGTATCCCAGGTATCCCTCCTCGGTAACGGAGCTTACGCCATTTTTTAAAATTCGCCCCTAGGGCGAACCTCCCTCATACTTAGCCCTCCGCAAACTGAAAAAAAAATGAAAAATTCGCGTAAAAAAAATATTTTTAAAAAAAAAAAAAAAAAAAAAAAAAAAGAAGTAAACAGAGTAGTCTACGCGGCAGACCCCGCTCCGCGGATGGACGTGGGAACATCTTCCGGGGGCTTTTATATTATCACGATAGAGTCTTGTAGAAGGGACTACAAAAACCCTCAAAAACATTTTCGGGCAAAAAATCCGGTCGAGGAAATTGACGTGTTACATCTTATTAACCAAAAACATTCCCTTTCACCCCTCCAAGAAGGTTGATAAAACTAAGTAAGTAACTATGAGATGACAAAAACCTCTCTTAAATTCTCAGGGTCCACCAAGGCCACATATGTCCAAAAACTTACTCCTTATGGTTTAAAAAAAAGAAACAAAAAATAATCCCTCAACAATAAGAAAATTTTAAAAAAACCGATTTTGTGGTTCACAGATATGTACATAAATCCTTCGAATGAACTTGAAATCAAAAAATCGGTCGAGAAAATTTAAATGAATTTTCTCCTTCAATTATGAGTTCCGCAACAAGCACGACTCGCTTGAAGCTTTCCATACACGAGCCGCAAGAAACTAATTTCTTCTTTCTTACCTACTGAATGTGAGGAGAGCGGGAACATTTACTTTTTCCTTCATTTATACAGGATGCAACAAGCATGACTCTTGCGTTTGCAGAAACCCTTTCATTAAGGAGATCGCGAGAGCCTTTACCGCGTTCATTTCCAAAAGGGATTACTCCAGAATTTCACATTTTAATAATTTAAACGATTCATCTGTTCTTCTCTTCTCTCCTTCTGTCCATTGACAGAAATACAAAATTTTTCCGACTCACTGACGCGACCGGCTCGATGCTCTCAGTGAAACGGTGCCTTTTTATCCCTGACGCCAGCTTCAGTTTTACCAGTGGACCCATTTTACCACATAGGTACATTTCAGACTCTTTCGATTAACTTCGCTGAATCTAAATCATGGTTGCTTTTACTGTAAGCTTACCATATGATTTGGATGGTGAGAAGGCTAAAAGTTTTCGTTTACTTTTCCTTTTTTTCATTTTCACGAAATGGGTCCCATTTGACAAGAGGAGTTATTTAAAAAAATTGAATTAAGTTTCGATATAAGAAAACTCACACCCATGCTGTGATTTAAGTGTTATTCTTTTTTTTTTTTTTTTTTTTTTTTTTTTTTTTTTTTTTTTTTTATATATACTTTAGAGGTAATCCACACTTGTTTACGCATCGAGCCGGTCGCGTCAGTGAGTCGGAAAAATTTTGTATTTCTGTCAATGGACAGAAGGAGAGAAGAGAAGAACAGATGAATCGTTTAAATTATTAAAATGTGAAATTCTGGAGTAATCCCTTTTGGAAATGAACGCGGTAAAGGCTCTCGCGATCTCCTTAATGAAAGGGTTTCTGCAAACGCAAGAGTCATGCTTGTTGCATCCTGTATAAATGAAGGAAAAAGTAAATGTTCCCGCTCTCCTCACATTCAGTAGGTAAGAAAGAAGAAATTAGTTTCTTGCGGCTCGTGTATGGAAAGCTTCAAGCGAGTCGTGCTTGTTGCGGAACTCATAATTGAAGGAGAAAATTCATTTAAATTTTCTCGACCGATTTTTTGATTTCAAGTTCATTCGAAGGATTTATGTACATATCTGTGAACCACAAAATCGGTTTTTTTAAAATTTTCTTATTGTTGAGGGATTATTTTTTGTTTCTTTTTTTTAAACCATAAGGAGTAAGTTTTTGGACATATGTGGCCTTGGTGGACCCTGAGAATTTAAGAGAGGTTTTTGTCATCTCATAGTTACTTACTTAGTTTTATCAACCTTCTTGGAGGGGTGAAAGGGAATGTTTTTGGTTAATAAGATGTAACACGTCAATTTCCTCGACCGGATTTTTTGCCCGAAAATGTTTTTGAGGGTTTTTGTAGTTTATATCAGCTCGTTTTTGAATGGAGAAAGGTGTGGCCATAAAATATTAAGTAGGTACTATTGGCTATTTGAAAATCCTGAATGAATGGAAAGTAAACAACAACATCTGCTAAAGCACTAACACATTCAGCGGAAATTTTAATAGCACCCACTGACTTGTGATCAGTCTGGAAATAGGTAGTTGAAAGTAGTGGGGCTACCTAAGGTAGTCAAATGTATCTGTACCTATTGGAAAGGCTCACAGGAAAAGGGTGACAGGGGAGGGGGAGGGGTTAAATAGCTATAGAGTTGTCATTTACCTGCGTGAGAAAATTAATGGAAAAAGAGTATAACTTATTGTCATAGGCATTACACTGTAAGCTTATTCCAAGTTATAAAATAATTTTGCTCATTTGTTTCAACTACGCACATCATCCCTCTTAAGCGCACCTATGTTTGTATTAATGCTAGCGGCAAGTTTTTCGATACTGAATTTCATCACTCAGCAACCTATCAGATGATTATGGAAATTCATGAGAGCGTTGCCTTATAAATCATAGGTACTCCGTATGGAATGATGAATTATTCATGAAACAACCAGTGAATGAAGTAGTAGAGCACAAATTTTACCAAAATGAGGCTATTTGGTGTGGCATGACTTTAAACTAGCTAGGTATTTTCATGACTTTTGGGATTATTATTCTTTAGAGCATCCAAACATCCAAACTTTGTTCCTACAAACTCTAGGTGCACCATACTCTAAGGAGCATTGTAAAAGAAAAATTGTCGATGATTGCAATGAAATGAGAAATATTTTCATCTCCCCCGAATACTTAATTTCTCTTTGAAAATTTGGCAACAGGCATACTTATCGCATAAGATGATCTTCCTAACTTGAGGGTGCCAGCAGCCTGATTGTTGAAAATTTGTGTTTGAAAGGTAGCGACACAGATGACATTGGTTAAAAGGTGGAGCGTTATTGATCAACTATGTCTTATCGCAGCTTTATTGTGCCTTTGTCTGGTGGAATGGACAACATACTGTCAGAAACTTAAGAGATGCCTTTAGCTTGTCTAGGGTTCCACCCATCAGAGGCACGACAAAACAGCGACAAGACATAGCGCCGACCAATCACGTACTGCCTTTTGACCTATGTCATCTATGTCTACCCGAGAAACACACAATTTCGACAATCAGGCTGCAGGTTCTGACAATGAATACCTATTAAGAGAATTTCTCACTGACCTTATTAAGTATCGGCCATTGCAAAAAAATACCTGCGCATGCAATGAAATAGCTTACCTTTCTCTTGGATTAATTTCGAATAATATCGCTTCACCATAAAATTTGTCAAATCATATACTTGCCCACATAGGTAGTGCCTTAAGTTATTTTAAAAAATGCAAAAGCCACGGAGAAAGTATTTGGTCGTAATACAGGCATTTTAAGGATAAAATATTGAAAAATTTACCTCTTAGTTTCCTTGAGTTTTCAAGGTTCACTGACAGACATCAACCGAAACGGCAATCTCTTGATAAGAGCATTTAGTTAATATATGTAAGGTGATATGCGAGCTTTCCATTTCTTCTCATAAATGATACCAATTGATCTAATCACATTCAGCCTTGGACGATTAGCGGTGCAGAAACTAGGTAGGTCAATACTGAACTCCGCACACCTGATATTTTACGTGCACTGTTTCACTGGAGTAATTACATGCTGGGAGCTGAGCTTAGAAAGCACTCGCTAGGTCAAAATGGAATAATACTTCAGTAACACATCTATCTAGCAATAAGTATAAATAGCAATAAGTGGGTGCAAACATAACCTTATGACTCGATGTAAACAAACACTCAATACGTGAATGACACAGAGCGTGCACAGAGGCTCCCTCTAGCAAACTGGTCCTCATTTAAAACAGAGAACTGAGATTAAATATCCATTAAAAGGGTGGAGATTATCCCCTTACATAAGCAGCAAGAAAGAGGGGCGGCGATTTAAACAAAGCTTTCCATTCCGATTTAGGTGGGTATATCCTCTCACTTACTGGGGCTGATGCGATCAGGCAAGGCTCATAGACAAAGTAAGGATCATGAAGACATACTTCTGGCTGGATAAAAAGATAATTGTTAATATAATTGTACTCAGCCTTGATTGACACAATCGCACTTATTCCAATGGAACTGGGTAGGAACTGGCACCTACGTATATTACTACTGTAGTCCTCTTGACAGATAAGCAATTTATTCTGTTACGCTTTTGTATGGAGGAAGAATGGGCGCACCCATTTCACACGGTAATCGATGCAAGAAAATGAAGCCTTCATTGTGTTTTCATCATCAACTTATGAAATTATGAGAATAATACGAGTACATACCTTTCATTAAAGACCTTGTTACTATTGTTGGGCAAAATGATGTTTCTAACAACTCCTGACGCAAAATCAAAGAGACTCGGAAGAAACCAATTTGAGCAAATGCTCACAGTCAAAGATCTTTGATTGTGTGACATTAAGTTGATCTATGATTGAACTGTTCCGAAAAGGGATGGAATTGTGCCTCACATACTCAGGTTCGCAAGCCACGCGTAACAAGAACGGTAGAAGAGATAGGAGGATTCCAAGATAAATCATGAAGGAAACATGTTCTTAATGTAAATAACATACACTTCAGAGAAACATAATCACTCCAGAGCACATAGGTTGATGGCAAGATGTAGAGCGAATAAATTTCGGTCGAAGTTCAGTGACAGTCGCATGTGAAGGCCGAGGCTCATATTCCAGTAATTTTTAGACTTTAGTCACGAGCATGCATTCTGTGATGTAAATGCTGCTTCCTCTTTAGAGTTTGGCACAATTTCGGTGTAATTTCGTTAACGTAATTTACCTGAATTACATCTATCGCTTAGGTCAGGTACTGACATAAACATGACGACATAACCTCACTTAAAAATTTGTCACATATCGTTCAATAAAATAAAGATATCTTTTGAACATTTTAAGAGAAATTAAGGTATATCGGGCTCCAGTAGAACACGTGAGACGTAATAATAAGAGTACGTACATATAGTAGTTAGCATCTACAAAGAATTAAACTCTTATCCAAATAAGGTAAATCTATTCACAACTAGTTAAAGAGGTTGGTAACGACCGACCAGAAATCACTTGAGATTTTTAAGAAACCAATGAAGTAGTGTATCGGGATAAAAGTGGGCGTAATAATATAAGTGTGTAATATTAGTTAGGATCTAAAATGAATTGAACTTTTAAATTAAATCTGTTCATTATTCACAAATAAATACAGTAGATGGAGGTTGATAACGACGACAGGAATTTCGTTCCCGAAACTCGGACGAACCTGAACAGAATGAACCAATGGCGTTGAACCATTATGTTACTGGTTTTTTTCTAAATTCAAAAATTATAGCTAAAATTTTGAAGGATGTAAGCGGATGCTGGATTATCCGTGAGATAAAGCGCTTTTTTATGTGGCAAAATGAAATCCTCACATCTTCACGGAGTGCCCTTTATATAGGCTCCATTACGATCTGCGGCCGGGTAAGCGAGAAATCTGTTGTTAAAGATGGTCATGACGGGCAGTTTAGTCGTATTTTCCGTAATTTCTCTTTAAGATCACTAGGAATGTTACAAAACTGTAAAAACCCATGGACGCGGTAACATGACGATTCTTTAGGTACCCACTTTTATGGGTCTAAGGTTTACCGTTATCGCGGAGTTTGAGTGACTTTCTCAGGACCCTGGATTCTTGAAATTCAAATTTCCCGGCAAAGTAAAAAGTAAAATTTTCCTTGTTTTGGGTCATTAAGTGCTTATAAGTTTTTGAAAACTCAATGGATCTTAATGAAACCCTTAAACGCCATCCGGCTAACTTAGCTGCGTCCATAGACACCAAGATCGTTGGAATCCGTGCCGCCGTTTGCTCTGAATTCCATTCTAAATCGAATCAATTTTCAGATTAAGGGAGTTGCCTGTGACTAAGAGTGTCGGCCACCCGTTTGTTATCGGGACTTTAGTAGGACGTCATTTTCCTCGACCGGGGGTGGCTACCGCCACTCTTGATTTCCAAAGTGTCGACCCGGAAAAATTGTCCGACCGATAATTACGGGGTTGGATCGGATCCCACCGCGTATACGCGTAGACAGGTATCCCAGGTATCCCTCCTCGCTAACGGAGCTTACGCAATTTTTTAAAATTCACCCCTAGGGTCGAACCTCCCTCATACTTAGCCCTCCGCAAACTGAAAAAAAAAATGAAAAATTCACTTAAAAAAAAAAAAAAAAAAAAAAAAAAAAAGAAGTAAACAGAATAGTCTACGCGGCAGACCCCCCTCCGCGGATGGACGTGGGAACATCTTCCATGGGATTTTATATTATCACGATAGAGTCTTGTAGAAGGGATTTCCAAAGTGCCGACCCCGAAAAATTGTCCGACCGATAATTACGGGGTGAGATCGGATCCCACCGCGTATACGCGTAGACAGGTATCCCAAGAATCCCTCCTCGGTAACGGAGCTTACGCCATTTTTAAAACTCGCCCCTAGGGGCGAACCTCCCTCGAACATAGCCCTCCGCAAACTGAAAAAAAATGAAAAATTCGCTTAAAAAAAAACATCTTAAAAAAAAAAAAAAAAAAAAAGAAGTAAACAGATAAGTCTACGCGGCAGACCTCGCTCCGCGGATGGACGTGGAGTCATCTTCCGGGGGATTTTATATTATCACGATGGAGTCTTGTAGACGGGATTTCCAAAGTGCCGACCCCGAAAAATTGTCCGACCGATAATTACGGGGTGAGATCGGATCCCACCGCGTATACGCGTAGACAGGTATCCCTCCTCGGTAACGGAGCTTACGACATTTTTAAAATTCGCCCCTAGGGGCGAACCTTCCTCGAACTTAGCCCTCCGCAAACTGAGAAAAAATGAAAAATTCGCTTAAAAAAAAAAAATATCATAAAAAAAAAAAAAAAAAAAAAAAAAAAAAAAAAAAGTAAACAGAGAGGTCTACGCGGCAGACCTCGCTCCGCGGATGGACGTGGAGTCATCTTCCGGGGGATTTTATATTATCACGATGGAGTCTTGTAGACGGGATTTCCAAAGTGCCGACCCCGAAAAATTGTCCGACCGATAATTACGGGGTGAGATCGGATCCCACCGCGTATACGCGTAGACAGGTATCCCTCCTCGGTAACGGAGCTTACGACATTTTTAAAATTCGCCCCTAGGGGCGAACCTTCCTCGAACTTAGCCCTCCGCAAACTGAGAAAAAATGAAAAATTCGCTTAAAAAAAAAATATCTTAAAAAAAAAAAAAAAAAAAAAGAAGTAAACAGAGAAGTCTACGCGGCAGACCCCGCTCCGCGGATGGACGTGGGGTCATCTTCCGGGGGATTTTCTATTATCACGATGGAGTCTTGTAGAAGGGATTTCCAAAGTGTCGACCCGGAAAAATTGTCCGACCGATAATTACGGGGTTGGATCGGATCCCACCGCGTATACGCGTAGACAGGTATCCCAGGTATCCCTCCTCGCTAACGGAGCTTACGCAATTTTTTAAAATTCACCCCTAGGGTCGAACCTCCCTCATACTTAGCCCTCCGCAAACTGAAAAAAAAAATGAAAAATTCACTTAAAAAAAAAAAAAAAAAAAAAAAGAAGTAAACAGAATAGTCTACGCGGCAGACCCCCCTCCGCGGATGGACGTGGGAACATCTTCCGTGGGATTTTATATTATCACGATAGAGTCTTGTAGAAGGGATTTCCAAAGTGTCGACCCGGAAAAATTGTCCGACCGATAATTACGGGGTTGGATCGGATCCCACCGCGTATACGCGTAGACAGGTATCCCAAGAATCCCTCCTCGGTAACGGAGCTTACGCCATTTTTTAAAACTCGCCCCTAGGGGCGAACCTCCCTCGAACATAGCCCTCCGCAAACTGAAAAAAAATGAAAAATTCGCTTAAAAAAAAACATCTTAAAAAAAAAAAAAAAAAAAAAAAAGAAGTAAACAGATAAGTCTACGCGGCAGACCTCGCTCCGCGGATGGACGTGGAGTCATCTACCGGGGGATTTTATATTATCACGATGGAGTCTTGTAGACGGGATTTCCAAAGTGCCGACCCCGAAAAATTGTCCGACCGATAATTACGGGGTGAGATCGGATCCCACCGCGTATACGCGTAGACAGGTATCCCTCCTCGGTAACGGAGCTTACGACATTTTTTAAAATTCGCCCCTAGGGGCGAACCTTCCTCGAACTTAGCCCTCCGCAAACTGAGAAAAAATGAAAAATTCGCTTTAAAAATAAACATCTTAAAAAAAAAAAAAAAAAAAAAAAAGAAGTAAACAGAGAAGTCTACGCGGCAGACCCCGCTCCGCGGATGGACGTGGGGTCATCTTTCGGGGGATTTTTTATTATCACGATGGAGTCTTGTAGACGGGATTTCCAATGTGCCGACCCCGAAAAATTGTCCAACCGATAATTACGGGGTGAGATCGGATCCCACCGCGTATACGCGTAGACAGGTATCCCTCCTCGGTAACGGAGCTTACGCCATTTTTAAAATTCGCCCCTAGGGGCGAACCTACCTCGAACTTAGCCCTCCGCAAACTGAAAAAAAATGAAAAATTCGCTTAAACAAAAAATATCTTAAAAAAAAAAAAAATAAAATAAAGAAGAAGTAAACACAGAAGTCTACGCGGCAGACCCCGCTCCATGGATGGACGTGGGGTCATCTTCCGGGGGCTTTTATATTATCACGATAGAGTCTTGTAGAAGGGATTTCCAAAGTGTCGACCAGGAAAAATTGTCCGACCGATAATTACAGGGTTGGATCGGATCCCACCGCGTATACGCGTAGACAGGTATCCCAGGTATCCCTCCTCCGTAAAAAAGCTTACGCCATTTTTTAAAATTCGCCCCTAGGGGCGAACCTCCCTCATACTTAGCCCTCCGCAAACTGAAAAAAAATGAAAAATTCGCTTAAAAAAAAATATCTTAAAAAAAAAAAAGAAGTAAACAGAGTAGTCTACGCGGCAGACCCCGCTCCGCGGATGGACGTGGGAGCATCTTCCGGGGGGTTTTATATTATCACGATAGAGTCTTGTAGAAGGGATTTCCAAAGTGTCGACCCCGAAAAATTGTCCGACCGATAATTACGGGGTTGGATCGGATCCCACCGCGTATACGCGTAGACAGGTATCCCAGGTATCCCTCCTCGGTAACGGAGCTTACGCCATTTTTTAAAATTCGCCCCTAGGGGCGAACCTCCCTCATACTTAGCCCTCCGCAAACTGAAAAAAAATGAAAAATTCGCGTAAAAAAAATATCTTAAAAAAAAAAAAAAAAAAAAAAAAAAAAAGTAAACAGAGTAGTCTACGCAGCAGACCCCGCTCCGCGGATGGACGTAGGAACATCTTCCGGGGGCTTTTATATTATCACGATAGAGTCTTGTAGAAGGGATTTCCAAAGTGTCGACCCGGAAAAGTTGTCCGACCGATAATTACGGGGTTGGATCGGATCCCACCGCGTATACGCGTAGACAGGAATCCCAGGTATCCCTCCTCCGTAAAGAAGCTTACACCATTTTTTAAAATTCGCCCCTAATGGGCGAACCTCTCTCATACTTAGCCCTCCGCAAACTGAAAAAAAAATGAAAAATTCGCTTAAAAAAAAATATCTTAAAAAAAAAAAAAAAAATAAGTAAACAGAGTAGTCTACGCGGCAGACCCCGCTCCGCGGATGGACGTAGGAACATCTTACGGCGGCTTTTATATTATCACGATAGAGTCTTGTAGAAGGGATTTCCAAAGTGTCGACCAGGAAAAATTGTCCGACCGATAATTACGCGGTTGGATCGGATCCCACCGCGTATACGCGTAGACAGGTATCCCAGGTATCCCTCCTCCGTAAAAAAGCTTACGCCATTTTTTAAAATTCGCCCCTAATGGCGAACCTCCCTCATACTTAGCCCTCCGCAAACTGAAAAAAAATGAAAAATTCGCTTAAAAAAAAATATCTTAAAAAAAAAAAAAAGAAGTAAACAGAGTAGTCTACGCGGCAGACCCCGCTCCGCGGATGGACGTGGGAGCATCTTCCGGGGGGTTTTATATTATCACGATAGAGTCTTGTAGAAGGGATTTCCAAAGTGTCGACCCCGAAAAATTGTCCGACCGATAATTACGGGGTTGGATCGGATCCCACCGCGTATACGCGTAGACAGGGATCCCAGGTATCCCTCCTCGGTAACGGAGCTTACGCCATTTTTTAAAATTCGCCCCTAGGGGCGAACCTCCCTAATTTTTAGCCGTCCGCAAACTGAAAAAAAATGAAAAATTCGCTTTAAAAAAAATATCTTAAAAAAAAAAGAAGTAAACAGAGTCGTCTACGCGGCAGACCCCGCTCCGCGGATGGACGAGGGAACATCTTCCGGGGGGTTTTATATTATCACGATAGAGTCTTGTAGAAGGGATTTCCAAAGTGTCGACCCCGAAAAATTGTCCGACCGATAATTACGGGGTTGGATCGGATCCCACCGCGTATACGCGTAGACAGGTATCCCAGGTATCCCTCCTCGGTAACGGAGCTTACGCCATTTTTTAAAATTCGCCCCTAGGGGCGAACCTCCCTCGAACTTAGCCCTCCGCAAACTGAAAAAAAATGAAAAATTCGCTTAAAAAAAAATATCTTAAAAAAAAAAAAAAAAAAAAAAAGAAGTAAACAGAGAAGTCTACGCGGCAGACCCCGCTCCGCGGATGGACGTGGGGTCATCTTCCGGGGGATTTTATATTATCACGATGGAGTCTTGTAGAAGGGATTTCCAAAGTGTCGACCCCGAAAAATTGTCCGACCGATAATTACGGGGTTGGATCGGATCCCACCGCGTATACGCGTAGACAGGTATCCCAGGTATCCCTCCTCGCTAACGGAGCTTACGCAATTTTTTAAAATTCACCCCTAGGGGCGAACCTCCCTCATACTTAGCCCTCCGCAAACTGAAAAAAAAAATGAAAAATTCACTTAAAAAAAAAAAAAAAAAAAAAAAAAAGTAAACAGAATAGTCTACGCGGCAGACCCCCCTCCGCGGATGGACGTGGGAACATCTTCCGTGGGATTTTATATTATCACGATAGAGTCTTGTAGAAGGGATTTCCAAAGTGTCGACCCGAAAAATTGTCCGACCGATAATTACGGGGTTGGATCGGATCCCACCGCGTATACGCGTAGACAGGTATCCCAAGAATCCCTCCTCGGTAACGGAGCTTACGCCATTTTTAAAACTCGCCCCTAGGGGCGAACCTCCCTCGAACATAGCCCTCCGCAAACTGAAAAAAAAATGAAAAATTCACTTAAAAAAAAAAAAAAAAAAAAAAAGAAGTAAACAGAATAGTCTACGCGGCAGACCCCCCTCCGTGGATGGACCTGGGAACATCTTCCCTGGGATTTTATATTATCACGATAGAGTCTTGTAGAAGGGATTTCCAAAGTGTCGACCCAGGAAAAATTGTCCGACCGATAATTACGGGGTTGGATCGGATCCCACCGCGTATACGCGTAGACAGGTATCCCAGGTATCCCTCCTCGCTAACGGAGCTTACGCAATTTTTTAAAATTCACCCCTAGGGTCGAACCTCCCTCATACTTAGCCCTCCGCAAACTGAAAAAAAAATGAAAAATTCACTTAAAAAAAAAAAAAAAAAAAAAAAAAAAAAGAAGTAAACAGAATAGTCTACGCGGCAGACCCCCCTCCGCGGATGGACGTGGGAACATCTTCCATGGGATTTTATATTATCACGATAGAGTCTTGTAGAAGGGATTTCCAAAGTGCCGACCCCGAAAAATTGTCCGACCGATAATTACGGGGTGAGATCGGATCCCACCGCGTATACGCGTAGACAGGTATCCCAAGAATCCCTCCTCGGTAACGGAGCTTACGCCATTTTTAAAACTCGCCCCTAGGGGCGAACCTCCCTCGAACATAGCCCTCCGCAAACTGAAAAAAAATGAAAAATTCGCTTAAAAAAAAACATCTTAAAAAAAAAAAAAAAAAAAAAAGAAGTAAACAGATAAGTCTACGCGGCAGACCTCGCTCCGCGGATGGACGTGGAGTCATCTTCCGGGGGATTTTATATTATCACGATGGAGTCTTGTAGACGGGATTTCCAAAGTGCCGACCCCGAAAAATTGTCCGGACCGATAATTACGGGGTGAGATCGGATCCCACCGCGTATACGCGTAGACAGGTATCCCTCCTCGGTAACGGAGCTTACGACATTTTTAAAATTCGCCCCTAGGGGCGAACCTTCCTCGAACTTAGCCCTCCGCAAACTGAGAAAAAAATGAAAAATTCGCTTAAAAAAAAAAAATATCATAAAAAAAAAAAAAAAAAAAAAAAAAAAAAAAAAAAAAAAAAAAAGTAAACAGAGAGGTCTACGCGGCAGACCCCGCACCGCGGAAGGACGTGTGGTCATCTTCCGGGGGATTTTATATTATCACTATGGAGTCTTGTAGTAGGGATTTCCCAAGTGCCGGCCCCGAAAAATTGTCCGACCGATAATTACGGGGTGAGATCGGATCCCACCGCGTATACGCGTAGACAGGTATCCCTCCTCGGTAACGGAGCTTACGCCATTTTTAAAATTCGCCCCTAGGGGCGAACCTCCCTCGAACTTAGCCCTCCGCAAACTGAAAAAAAAATGAAAAATTCGCTTAAAAAAAAAATATCTTAAAAAAAAAAAAAAAAAAAAGAAGTAAACAGAGAAGTCTACGCGGCAGACCCCGCTCCGCGGATGGACGTGGGGTCATCTTCCGGGGGATTTTATATTATCACGATGGAGTCTTGTAGAAGGGATTTCCAAAGTGCCGACCCCGAAAAATTGTCCGACCGATAATTACGGGGTTGGATCGGATCCCACCGCGTATACGCGTAGACAGGTATCCCAGGTATCCCTCCTCGCTAACGGAGCTTACGCAATTTTTTAAAATTCACCCCTAGGGTCGAACCTCCCTCATACTTAGCCCTCCGCAAACTGAAAAAAAAAATGAAAAATTCACTTAAAAAAAAAAAAAAAAAAAAAAAGAAGTAAACAGAATAGTCTACGCGGCAGACCCCCCTCCGCGGATGGACGTGGGAACATCTTCCGTGGGATTTTATATTATCACGATAGAGTCTTGTAGAAGGGATTTCCAAAGTGTCGACCCGGAAAAATTGTCCGACCGATAATTACGGGGTTGGATCGGATCCCACCGCGTATACGCGTAGACAGGTATCCCAAGAATCCCTCCTCGGTAACGGAGCTTACGCCATTTTTTAAAACTCGCCCCTAGGGGCGAACCTCCCTCGAACATAGCCCTCCGCAAACTGAAAAAAAATGAAAAATTCGCTTAAAAAAAAACATCTTAAAAAAAAAAAAAAAAAAAAAAAAAAAAAAGTAAACAGATAAGTCTACGCGGCAGACCTCGCTCCGCGGATGGACGTGGAGTCATCTACCGGGGGATTTTATATTATCACGATGGAGTCTTGTAGACGGGATTTCCAAAGTGCCGACCCCGAAAAATTGTCCGACCGATAATTACGGGGTGAGATCGGATCCCACCGCGTATACGCGTAGACAGGTATCCCTCCTCGGTAACGGAGCTTACGACATTTTTAAAATTCGCCCCTAGGGGCGAACCTTCCTCGAACTTAGCCCTCCGCAAACTGAGAAAAAAATGAAAAATTCGCTTTAAAAATAAACATCTTAAAAAAAAAAAAAAAAAAAAAAAGAAGTAAACAGAGAAGTCTACGCGGCAGACCCCGCTCCGCGGATGGACGTGGGGTCATCTTTCGGGGGATTTTTTATTATCACGATGGAGTCTTGTAGACGGGATTTCCAATGTGCCGACCCCGAAAAATTGTCCAACCGATAATTACGGGGTGAGATCGGATCCCACCGCGTATACGCGTAGACAGGTATCCCTCCTCGGTAACGGAGCTTACGCCATTTTTAAAATTCGCCCCTAGGGGCGAACCTACCTCGAACTTAGCCCTCCGCAAACTGAAAAAAAATGAAAAATTCGCTTAAACAAAAAATATCTTAAAAAAAAAAAAAATAAAATAAAGAAGAAGTAAACACAGAAGTCTACGCGGCAGACCCCGCTCCATGGATGGACGTGGGGTCATCTTCCGGGGGCTTTTATATTATCACGATAGAGTCTTGTAGAAGGGATTTCCAAAGTGTCGACCAGGAAAAATTGTCCGACCGATAATTACAGGGTTGGATCGGATCCCACCGCGTATACGCGTAGACAGGTATCCCAGGTATCCCTCCTCCGTAAAAAAGCTTACGCCATTTTTTAAAATTAGCCCCTAGGGGCGAACCTCCCTCATACTTAGCCCTCCGCAAACTGAAAAAAAATGAAAAATTCGCTTAAAAAAAAATATCTTAAAAAAAAAAAAAAAATAAGTAAACAGAGTAGTCTACGCGGCAGACCCCGCTCCGCGGATGGACGTAGGAACATCTTACGGCGGCTTTTATATTATCACGATAGAGTCTTGTAGAAGGGATTTCCAAAGTGTCGACCAGGAAAAATTGTCCGACCGATAATTACGGGGTTGGATCGGATCCCACCGCGTATACGCGTAGACAGGTATCCCAGGTATCCCTCCTCGGTAACGGAGCTTACGCCATTTTTTAAAATTCGCCCCTAGGGGCGAACCTCCCTCATACTTAGCCCTCCGCAAACTGAAAAAAAATGAAAAATTCGCGTAAAAAAAATATCTTAAAAAAAAAAAAAAAAAAAAAAAAAAAAAAGTAAACAGAGTAGTCTACGCGGCAGACCCCGCTCCGCGGATGAACGTGGGAACATCTTCCGGGGGCTTTCATATTATCACGATAGAGTCTTGTAGAAGGGATTTCCAAAGTGTCGACCCGGAAAAGTTGTCCGACCGATAATTACGGGGTTGGATCGGATCCCACCGCGTATACGCGTAGACAGGAATCCCAGGTATCCCTCCTCCGTAAAAAAGCTTACACCATTTTTTAAAATTCGCCCCTAATGGCGAACCTCTCTCATACTTAGCCCTCCGCAAACTGAAAAAAAATGAAAAATTCGCTTAAAAAAAAATATCTTAAAAAAAAAAAAAAAATAAGTAAACAGAGTAGTCTACGCGGCAGACCCCGCTCCGCGGATGGACGTAGGAACATCTTACGGCGGCTTTTATATTATCACGATAGAGTCTTGTAGAAGGGATTTCCAAAGTGTCGACCAGGAAAAATTGTCCGACCGATAATTACGCGGTTGGATCGGATCCCACCGCGTATACGCGTAGACAGGTATCCCAGGTATCCCTCCTCCGTAAAAAAGCTTAAGCCATTTTTTAAAATTCGCCCCTAATGGCGAACCTCCCTCATACTTAGCCCTCCGCAAACTGAAAAAAAATGAAAAATTCGCTTAAAAAAAAATATCATAAAAAAAAAAAAAAGTAAGTAAACAGAGTAGTCTACGCGGCAGACCCCGCTCCGCGGATGGACGTGGGAGTATCTTTCGGGGGCTTTTATATAATCACGATAGAGTCTTGTAGAAGGGATTTCCAAAGTGTCGACCAGGAAAAATTGTCCGACCGATAATTACGGGGTTGGATCGGATCCCACCGCGTAAACGCGTAGACAGGTATCCCAGGTATCCCTCCTCGGTAACGGAGCTTACGCCATTTCTCAAAATTCGACCCTAGGGGCGAACCTCCCTCATACTTAGCCTTCCGCAAACTGAAAAAAAAATGAAAAATTCGTTTTAAAAAAAATATCTTAAAAAAAAAAGAAAAAAAAAGAAGTAAACAGAGTAGTCTACACGGCAGACCCCGCTCCGCGGATGGACGTGGGAACATCTTCCGGGGGCTTTTATATTATCACGATAGAGTCTTGTAGAAGGGATTTCCAAAGTGTCGACCAGGAAAAATTGTCCGACCGATAATTACGGGGTTGGATCGGATCCCACCGCGTATACGCGTAGACAGGTATCCCAGGTATCCCTCCTCGGTAACGGAGCTTAC
This sequence comes from Bemisia tabaci, assembly GCF_918797505.1. NCBI lineage: Eukaryota > Metazoa > Arthropoda > Insecta > Hemiptera > Aleyrodidae > Bemisia > Bemisia tabaci. The sequence goes on from NC_092801.1 coordinate 40,200,205, forward strand.
GCCATTTTTTAAAATTCGCCCCTAGGGGCGAACCTTCCTCGAACTTAGCCCTCCGCAAACTGAGAAAAAATGAAAAATTCGCTTAAAAAAAAAATATCTTAAAAAAAAAAAAAAAAAAAAAAGAAGTAAACAGAGAAGTCTACGCGGCAGACCCCGCTCCGCGGATGGACGTGGGGTCATCTTCCGGGGGATTTTCTATTATCACGATGGAGTCTTGTAGAAGGGATTTCCAAAGTGTCGACCCGGAAAAATTGTCCGACCGATAATTACGGGGTTGGATCGGATCCCACCGCGTATACGCGTAGACAGGTATCCCAGGTATCCCTCCTCGCTAACGGAGCTTACGCAATTTTTTAAAATTCACCCCTAGGGTCGAACCTCCCTCATACTTAGCCCTCCGCAAACTGAAAAAAAAAAATGAAAAATTCACTTAAAAAAAAAAAAAAAAAAAAAAGAAGTAAACAGAATAGTCTACGCGGCAGACCCCCCTCCGCGGATGGACGTGGGAACATCTTCCGTGGGATTTTATATTATCACGATAGAGTCTTGTAGAAGGGATTTCCAAAGTGTCGACCCGGAAAAATTGTCCGACCGATAATTACGGGGTTGGATCGGATCCCACCGCGTATACGCGTAGACAGGTATCCCAAGAATCCCTCCTCGGTAACGGAGCTTACGCCATTTTTAAAACTCGCCCCTAGGGGCGAACCTCCCTCGAACATAGCCCTCCGCAAACTGAAAAAAAATGAAAAATTCGCTTAAAAAAAAACATCTTAAAAAAAAAAAAAAAAAAAAAAAAAAAGAAGTAAACAGATAAGTCTACGCGGCAGACCTCGCTCCGCGGATGGACGTGGAGTCATCCACCGGGGGATTTTATATTATCACGATGGAGTCTTGTAGACGGGATTTCCAAAGTGCCGACCCCGAAAAATTGTCCGACCGATAATTACGGGGTGAGATCGGATCCCACCGCGTATACGCGTAGACAGGTATCCCTCCTCGGTAACGGAGCTTACGACATTTTTAAAATTCGCCCCTAGGGGCGAACCTTCCTCGAACTTAGCCCTCCGCAAACTGAGAAAAAATGAAAAATTCGCTTAAAAAAAAAAATATCATAAAAAAAAAAAAAAAAAAAAAAAAAAAAGAAGTAAACAGAGAAGTCTACGCGGCAGACCCCGCACCGCGGAAGGACGTGTGGTCATCTTCCGGGGGATTTTATATTATCACTATGGAGTCTTGTAGTAGGGATTTCCCAAGTGCCGGCCCCGAAAAATTGTCCGACCGATAATTACGGGGTGAGATCGGATCCCTCTGCGTATACGCGTAGACAGGTATCCCTCCTCGGTAACGGAGCTTACGCCATTTTTTAAAATTCGCCCCTAGGGGCGAACCTCCCTCATACTTAGCCCTCCGCAAACTGAAAAAAAAATGAAAAATTCGTTTTAAAAAAAATATCTTAAAAAAAAAGAAAAAAAAAGAAGTAAACAGAGTAGTCTACGCGGCAGACCCCGCTCCGCGGATGGACGTGGGAACATCTTCCGGGGGCTTTTATATTATCACGATAGAGTCTTGTAGAAGGGATTTCCAAAGTGTCGACCAGGAAAAATTGTCCGACCGATAATTACGGGGTTGGATCGGATCCCACCGCGTATACGCGTAAACAGGTATCCCAGGTATCCCTCCTCCGTAAAAAAGCTTACGCCATTTTTTAAAATTCGCCCCTAGGGGCGAACCTCCCTCATACTTAGCCCTCCGCAAACTGAAAAAAAATGAAAAATTCGCTTAAAAAAAAATATCTTAAAAAAAAAAAGAAGTAAACAGAGTCGTCTACGCGGCAGACCCCGCTCCGCGGATGGACGAGGGAACATCTTCCGGGGGGTTTTATATTATCACGATAGAGTCTTGTAGAAGGGATTTCCAAAGTGTCGACCAGGAAAAATTGTCCGACCGATAATTACGCGGTTGGATCGGATCCCAGCGCGTATACGCGTAGACAGGTATCCCAGGTATCCCTCCTCCGTAAAAAAGCTTACGCCATTTTTTAAAATTCGCCCCCAATGGCGAACCTCCCTCATACTTAGCCCTCCGCAAACTGAAAAAAAATGAAAAATTCGCTTAAAAAAAAATATCTTAAAAAAAAAAAAAGTAAGTAAACAGAGTAGTCTACGCGGCAGACCCCGCTCCGCGGATGGACGTGAGAGTATCTTTCGGGGGCTTTTATATAATCACGATAGAGTCTTGTAGAAGGGATTTCCAAAGTGTCGACCAGGAAAAACTGTCCGACCGATAATTACGGGGTTGGATCGGATCCCACCGCGTATACGCGTAGACAGGTATCCCAGGTATCCCTCCTCGGTAACGGAGCTTACGCCATTTTTTAAAATTCGCCCCTAGGGGCGAACCTCCCTCATACTTAGCCCTCCGCAAACTGAAAAAAAAATGAAAAATTCGTTTTAAAAAAAATATCTTAAAAAAAAAAAAAAGTAAGTAAACAGAGTAGTCTACGCGGCAGACCCCGCTCCAGGATGGACGTGGGAACATCTTCCGGGGGCTTTTATAATATCACGATGGAGTCTTGTAGAAGGGATTTCCAAAGTGTCGACCTGGAAAAATTGTCCGACCGATAATTACGGGGTTGGATCGGATCCCACCGAGTATACGTGTAGACAGGTATCCCAGGTATCCCTCCTCGGTAACGGAGCTTACGCCATTTTTTAAAATTCGCCCCTAGGGGCGAATCTCCCTCATACTTAGCCCTCCGCAAACTGAAAAAAATGAAAAATTCGCTTAAAAAAAATATCTTAAAAAAAAAAAAAAAAAAAATTAAAAAAAATCTGGAAAAAATTGAAAAATTCTCTTTTCCAACCCCCCGAAAACCAACTTAAACCTCTCTCGCCACCCGCCCGCTACTCAAGCGTCCACTTCGCACCCGCTACGTTACTCCGGCCAACGCTAAGGCCACGTTCGACTCGAGTGATCCACTCACAGACACATAATAACCACTGTCTTTAAAAAAAAAAGAAAAGAAGTAATCAGAGAAGTCTACGCGGCGAACCCCGCTCCACGGATGGACTTGGGAACATATTCCGGGGGATTTTATATTATCACGTTAGAGTCTTGTAGAAGGGATTTTCAAAGTGTCAACCCTAAAAAATTGTCCGACCAATATTTACGGGGTGGGATCGGATCCCACCGCAGATAAGCGTAGACAGGTATCCCAGGTATCCCTCCTCGGTAACGGAGCTTACGCCATTTATTAAAATTCGCCCCTAGGGGCGAACCCCTCTCATACATAGCCCTCCGCAAACGGGAAAAAAACGAAAAATTCGCTTTAAAAAAATATCTTAAAAAAAAAAAAAAAAAAAAAAGTAAACAGAGTAGTCTACGCGGCAAACCCCGCTCCGCGGATGGACGTGGGAACATCTCCCGGGGGCTTTTATATTATCACGATAGAGTCACGTAGAAGGGATTTCCAAAGTGTCAACCCTAAAAAATTGTCCGACCAATATTTACGGGGTGGGATCGGATCCCACCGCGTATAAGCGTAGACAGGTATCCCAGGTATCCCTCCTCGGTAACGGAGCTTACGCCATTTATTAAAATTCGCCCCTAGGGGCGAACCCCTCTCATACATAGCCCTCCGCAAACGGGAAAAAAACGAAAAATTCGCTTTAAAAAAATATCTTAAAAAAAAAAAAAAAAAAAAGTAAACAGAGTAGTCTACGCGGCAAACCCCGCTCCGCGGATGGACGTGGGAACATCTTCCGGGGGCTTTTATATTATCACGATAGAGTCACGTAGAAGGGATTTCCAAAGTGTCGACCTGGAAAAATTGTCCGACCGATAATTACGGGGTTGGATCGGATCCCACCGAGTATACGTGTAGACAGGTATCCCAGGTATCCCTCCTCGGTAAGGGAGCTTACGCCATTTTTTAAAATTCGCCCCTAGGGGCGAACCTCCCTCATACTTAGCCCTCCGCAAACTGAAAAAAAAAATGAAAAATTCGCTTTAAAAAAATCTCTTAAAAAAAAAAAAAAAAAAAAAGAAGTAAACAGAGTAGTCTACGCGGCAGACCCCACTCCGCGGATGGACGTGGGAACATCTTCCGGGGGCTTTTATATTATCACGATAAAGTCTTGTAGAAGGGATTTCCAAAGTGTCGACCAGGAAAAATTGTCCGACCGATAATTACGCGGTTGGATCGGATCCCAATGCGTATACGCGTAGACAGGTATCCCAGGTATCCCTCCTCGGTAACGGAGCTTACGCCATTTTTTAAAATTCGCCCCTAGGGGCGATCCTCCCTCATACTTAGCCCTCCGCAAACTGAAAAAAAAATGAAAAATTCGCTTTAAAAAAACATCTAAAAAAAAAAGAAAAAAAAAAAACTAAAGAGTCCACAAAATTTTTCAATAGTTAGACCTCCTCTACAACCTGGCACAGATTCGGCTCCCCCCGACCACTCTATCAAAAGTTCCACATTTTTTTTCAAACTCACCGCTACACCAAGCCAGCTTTTCAAAATCGTTCCGCGACCTCTAGATACCTTCCCAAGGGTCCCCCCTACCCTCCTAGGGCCGAATCTTCCGCCTCACCACCCCTACTCCCATCGCAAACTATAACGGAATATTGGAGTTACGGCGGTTTTGGAAGCAGCGAGCCAATATTGCGCCGCGAAACCGGTGGATCCGCGAGGTTTTCATGACACAGCTTGTCGCGTCCGGTAGTGACATCGCCCGGTGACATCACTAGACAGGCCGCTGCCAAATAGTCCGAGAAACCTTACTATTTCATACACCTCTACCTCGGGCGCCGGGCGACCGGGAGTCCACGGAGCGGCAACCTAACCAGTTGCTTTCCGCGGATTTCGGAGTCCTGACGGATGTGACATGCTTGGTCAGGGGTTTTTGGCGAGCTAACCGTGGGAATCAGCAGGCCTGGAGGCCCACGAGGAGCTCTCTGAAATCCCCTGAAGTCAGTCGTCTCACCAACCGTGCATACGCCTCCTCGCGGACCCCGACACGCGTCTCACCCCGTAGTCAAGTCCTCGAGTATCCCTCGGCCGAAAGTTGTGGTCCTACGGTCCGTCCCCGACCCCCCTTTCGCCCCAGCGGCCTTTTACCCCCTTTCTGAGTCCTTGACTCCTCAAGTTGCCCCGTCCCGCGTCTCACCCCGGTGATTGAGCTTTGAGTATCCCTCCCCTCGCCGAAAGTCCCGTCCAGCATCCCCGACGGCTCTTCCTGCTTGGAGACCCCCTTCCCCCTTTTTGTAGTAGTTGTATCTGTGTGATAGTTGTTAGAGGTCTGTGTGACCTAGTTGTAGCAGTACCGTTACCCAATACATCGAGTGGCCATCTCCTACTTACGTGTTCCTTCTTTTCCTTAGGATTCTAGGATACGTTCTTGAGGTAGGTGACCATCTATTTAGAGTGATAGGGCTCTTACACCCCACCTAGACTATTACCCCTTTCTCTAGGACTACCCTATCTGGTGGATTTACGCCCCCCATTCTGCGACCATTCCCAACGTGTTCAGCTACTTGGCTCTGAGAGCTGAGCCTCGTTATAAGTGGTGCAGGCCCCGGGTAATAACACTTTACTCCCCGGAGTGTGCTATTGTCCCGCACCTCATTCGCAGCCAAGCAAAATTTTTTTTTTTTGAGTGTGAAAATTTCTAGAAATTTTATTTTTATTTTATTTATAAATTATTTGAAGTTTTTTTTTAAGTTCAACTCAATCGCGTTAAATTTTTCAAAAACTTTAGGTCATTTTTCCAAGTAAAACTTTTCTTTCTTTTACAATAAATTTAGACACTCTTTGCTCTACCTAAAAATTAACTTTTATTAAAAAATTATGGCCAAGAGGCCATAGTTCCCCCGATTAATCACATCCTTTTCTCCGCACACACTCCGTTCAGCGATAATTTTTTATTTTTATTTTTTTTTTTAGATTTTTTTTCCTTTTTTTTTCTCTTTCCTTTCCTTTTTTCTTTCTTTTCTTCTTTTAGGTGGAAGTTTACAATTAACACACCCACGAAGCTCCCCAAAAATTTCTCCATTCACATTTATTTTTCTTTTACTTATTATTTTTTTAATTTCTTCTTCTTTCTCCTTCTCCTATTTTTCAATTTTTTTTTTTTCCTCTCTCTTCAATAAAAATTTTGAACCCCAATTTCCCGACCTGACAAAATTTTCAAAAATTTCGAGTTTTACCTCATTTATCACCATATTTTTCGGTAATATTCCATTCTCATGTGCTACATCGTGCCAAAAAAACGTAAAAATACCGTCGGCCGTGTCCTATCTAATCTTCCTAACGCTGAGCAGCAGCAAATCCCAAACGGATCATTACAGGCACCTTTAGATCTTACGAACATCTTACGTGCTTTAGGATTATTAGATACGATTACAGAAACAATTGATAGAGAACAGTAAGAGCGAAAAATTCCCCAAGTAAGAGCCCTGTCACTCAGTATTTGTGCTACGCTTGCTCGCTTACTCTTCAGAGCTCTTTCACTCTAAACTTTTCACTTTCAAATTTTCGCATTTTCCATTCTTCATGTCCTTTTTTTTTGAACGTTCCTTGTAGCAGTCTCCTCGACAATTAAATTCATTCACTATAATTTTGCCACTAGAAAGCCATTTTGATCTACATAGAATTAAATCAAGAAATTTGATCAAGTTAAATTACTCATTTCCGCCACTATCTTTGTGTGCGGCTTTTTAATAAAATCCCTTCCGGAAACCAAGCAATTTACCTGCAGAAAATTGACACTTTTAGAAGACGTCGGCTACCCTGTTTACTCCATTATCTGATCAGCTCATTGGTAGCGTTTCGCGTTACAACTATCAGGAGTTTCAGGATCTCCAGATAACGAAAAACAACCAGCGCCAGTCTATGGTAAATTGGTAAATTTACTGCTTGTGTGTGTTCTTTTACAGGTGCAGAAAGAGCGGAAAACATCCAGTATCCTCAAATTTGCCCTTAATTGTTGTTTGTTTGCCTTTTGTTAATTTACTTCTTCATCTATGAACTGAAAATCTATCTCTTCACTCTAGTAAGCTAACACATTGCAACGCTGCTTTTCGCCTGCAAATAACAAAAGTCCGCTTTCTTCCCTCTCAAATTTTTTTTATTATTGTTTACTCATTTCAGGCCTTCATTTTATTCTTTTTTTTGAGTGCTAAAACAAAACCCACATCGCTATGTTCACAATTGTAATCTCGAGCCGGGCGAGCGCTTACAACTGGAACTAGGGATGTTTAAATAATCTATTGCAGTTATTGCGTCGAATTTTTTTTTATCGTAAAACAAAATAATTATTTTTTATTTTTTTAACCCTTTTTTCGCGTACCGATCGCAGTGTCACAACACAACTCGACACATCCATCCAGAAAAGAACCTTAAATACAAAAATTTTTCTACGAAATCTGGATCACCCTTTTTCATCCCCTTTTTAGTACAAACTACGTACAAGATTCACTGATCAACCGTACATTTAGCAGCCTTCAGCTGAAATGCTCGCTCGAACCATGCCGTGCCGTGCCATGCTCGTGAAATGCATACCTTCAATTTACTCATAGATTTAATTTCATTCAAACTAACATACGTCGAAATCTTACCATTCCTCCGACAAGAAGGCAAAACTAATTTGGATAGCCACATTACAACATATAAAGTAAGAGACGAGTTGAAACGTATAGATCCACAAAAAATTATTCTATTTTTAAAAAATACACTAAACAAAAACACCAGCGAGTGTGAGAAAACGGAAATTAAAAGAGTACTTACATTCTCTGTTAAATACGCGTCAATACAAGAGTATGAGGAACAATTAGAAATCCGCCCGACTACCTTCGACCATAAAGGTAATCCAAACGATATATACCGGCTTGCAAAAGACCGATTAATAGTCGAATTAGTTAAAAGGGGTTATGCTTATAATTACTCAAGTGTAGACAAAGCCAGAACAGCACTAAAGACCATAATCGCAATAAGAGAAAAACACAAAACCCAGTCCGAACAAACACAGCATTCTACCGACGAGCAGACATCACCTATCAATCCCCTACAAACCCCTTCTCATAGCGGAAACAGCGTAAGAGACTCAGGAATCCTCAGCGACCATCAGACTCCAGAAAACCAAACACAAGAGCAGCAACTCCCGCATACATCAGACGAAAGAAACGAAGAAGAAGAACAAAGGGTAGAACATCAAGAGGAAGAAGAAGAAGAAGAAGAAGAAGAAGAAGAAGAAGAAGAAGAAGAAGAAGAAGAAGAAGAAGAAGAAGAAGCAGAAGAAGCAGAAGATATGGCGCAGAGACCCGAATTTTCAAAACTCAAGATCCCGTACTTCAGCGGAAAGACATCAGAAAACCTCACCCAACATTTCAGACGACTAGAAGCCGAGAAAGATGCGTACGGGTGGACCGACGAAACAGCCAAAAAAGTCCTAGCCTATTTCCTGAGCGACAAGGCTAGAATCTGGTACGACAACGAAAAGAGGAACAATGGATTAAACGAAAAAACCTGGGAGGAGATTAAAGAAGCTTTCGAAGCACGCTTCGTAACAGAAAAAGACAGTTCGGCAATCATAGCCTTCAGCTCAAGGAAACAAAAACTAACAGAGAGACCAATGGATTACTTCGACGCCATGATCGACCTGAGGGAAAAGCTACCACACGAAATAGACGAAAAAACCCTTGTATTATACATCAAAAGAGGCCTTCTACCACAACCAAAAAAAATAGTCCGAGAGCAAAGACCAGAAACGCTGGAAGCCTTAAAGAAAACACTCTTAGGGGCAGAGGAAGCTCTGGAAATCCTAACATCATCTGAAGATGAAGATGAAGAAGAAAAGCCGTCAAAAAGTAAAACACCCGATCGATATAGCAAACTGAAAAAAGAAAATGGAGAAGATAGAAGCACTATTGACAGCCGAGGCGGACCACGTTCAACTCGTGGATACAAAGAGACAGGACATCAGAGACATGGTGGCAGCAATAAACCGCCTATCTGCAGGACAGAGCCGGTATGGCGAAAACTACATATAACATCTGAATGTACATCGAAGGAAATTGAGCGTATATGTTATACATGTGGCAACACCGGACACTACAGCAGATCCTGCGCCTTAAACCGAAACCGAAGAGATTCACGAGGACCATCGCCCGATAGGTACCGAAACAGATCGCCAAGGACGAATCTTATGAGCGACCGCAAACAAGCCAACTACGCTGCCAAATTTGCGACAAACCTGGTCACGCCGCATTAGCATGCCAAGACTACATGAAGAACCAAAAAAACTAACTACGCCTCAGAATGCCAGTGATTCTCAGGTAATTCAAAAACCAGAGGCTTCCCGAGAATCAAAACAACCCATCAGAGTCTACCTAAACATGGACGTACAAATAGCTCCGGGAGAGGTCACAACAACGCCAGCAAGAGCCCCAAACTTCCAACGAGACGTACGGGCATCTGTAAATTTCAGCCCGTACAAGATAACTTACGCCGATATTGAGCCCAACGAAGAAACGAAGATGATTAACGAAACAGACTTCCTGGTGACAATTATAAATAAGTCAAAATCGCCATTCAAACTGCAGAAAGGCACTCCAATCGGAACTATAAAAAACGGCGAAAAACTGACAACAACGCATACACCAAAAACACCAAACCCTGGATTACAGTGAACTTGGTAGATGACACACGAGGAGAAGAAGAAAAACCACGCGTCATCATAGTGGGAGACTATCACATGCATGGAGCAGCGGACGAGGTCAAGAAAACGCTGACTCCCTTTGCCAAGGTCGAAACGTTTTGCTCAGCCGGAGCCGAGATGAACGAGGTATTGGATAACCTAAATCATATAACACCTGAAAAAAATCGGAAAACAATTGTGGTTATAGTCGCAGGAAACCGCGATTTTGACCGCCAATATTGCCTCCTAAATCACTCAGCAATTACAAATAACATGCCACTGAGACGCATTAGGGAGCTGGTCCAATTGTACCACGTAGCATATGCTACAATACTACCAAGGTATGACGTCACGAGACTAAATGACAAAATTGGCCTTGTGAATGCGGACATGGTAGGGCAGTTGATACCAGGGAAAAACTTAACAAATATTCGCCTAAACAGTGAGAACCTACCAAAAGACAGCATTTAATAACAATGGCAGAGATCTTAATGAAAAAGGCAATAAATTATTAACAGCAATAATAAACGGATCACGTGAAAAAATTATATATGATCAGCTGGAATTGGGAATTGTAAGTGCAATCGAAAATGGCACCAGAAAAAAATTAAACCTAAAACGCCCTCTCCGAATCAAGGGGGTGGTAAATTTTAAAGAAACATCCCTTATGTTAGATACAGGATCCTCCGTAAACTTGGCGCTGCCAGGCTTAGTAAATGAAGACGAAGTCCGAGAGGTGAAAAATTTCCAGCTCCTAACTGCATCAAGTGAACAATTTTCGCCGAAAGGAGAAGGGATACTCGACGCTGACCTAGGACCGGGAAAGACTGCAAATTTCATGCTTCATCACCGACAAAATTCCAGTTCCTGCAATTTTAGGAATACCCTTCTTAACATATTATTCGGGCCCTCATTTGTTTCGACACGCAAAAAGTTATACTCAGAAAAAAACGTGAAACACCCCATTGAGCTCGAATTCATTCAAGATACGCCAAATTTGAAACAATCCAGCGGCCCCAACTGCAGGATGATGACCAAGATGAAGAGAATCTCATAGGATTCTGCATGGCATCGCTCGGTAAAGGAACCTCGTGACAATCACCGGAACTCTGAGGCCTTCACGAAAATCAGCGCAGAAATTAGGCCTGTTGAGCTATCTCACCTCCGAAATTCAGGGAGTCTTATAAATTTTGGCGTGCGTAACGCGTCAAGAGATCAAATTGCAAAAACCACAAGGAAATTTTGGGTAAATGACCCAAGATGCTTATCTATTATTCGACACTTCACTACTGGCCACCCCTGGCGCGCGAGTCTATGCAAACTTTTGAATTCAAAAAACAAACTCACGCTCGGATCTTCTAAGCGGCATCGCCTTCAATGTACAATTAAACATCGCCTATCAACACCTCGTAATTTACTGAGCAGCATAACTGAGTTAAAACGAGGAGCATGTACTGCGGATTGCATAGGGGAATTAGTTCAAACAAAATCAACGAATTCGCCTACAGGGATGGAACCTACTAAACCACCCAGCGTACAGATGAGTTCTCCTTCCGATGAAAAATGCGCCGAAAAATTTAATAAATTGCCTCAATATAAAACTTTACCTCTAATTCTTGTAATCTGCTGTGCGCTTGCTTGCGCAGTAATGACGATTAAAGAATGGCTAACACATTTAAAAAAACCATTACACCAATATTTCGAAGCAACGGCGAATGCAGTTCGCATTTGTGCCTTCAACACATGTGAATGCTTCCTCCCTTCCTCTATGTTACCGGTGAATTCACTTAGAGACCGTCTGAAAGTGTGCCAAAAATTTTTACAACCTGGAAAATATCAGTACTATCAAGTACTTCGTAAATGTAAATTTAAAAAATCTACACAATTTTTGAAAAAAGGACAACCAAGAACCTTCACTCGGCAGAGAAGAAACTTCGTCCCCCGTCAAACTTTCTCTAAATCACGTAAACGAAAGAAAAATAGCATGTTCTCCACTTCCTTACACTCTCCAGCTCTCACCACCATTTTCAGTCCACTTTTTGCGCCAGATTTCCTCTTTCTTCCCATAATTTCACTTCACAACAAAAAATCCACCTTAAAACATTTTCTTCACGGAAAATGATTTTCAGACATACGCCCTAATTTGATAAATGTGCTTATTCTTTATTATCTTACTTTTTTATTGAGATTCTAAATTAGTAACGCACTCTTAAAGTATAAACTCAAACAGCTCGGGAAAAGCTAGATGGTTGATCAGCGAACATTAGCTTTGTTTTTCTTCCTTTTTCATCAGCAATTTCCCAAAAATTTATTTAAATTTAGTTTAATTTTTTCCTTTCCACCAATCGATGACTTATATATTTATAATTTTTATACCAGAACGTGTTCAAAAGAACCTTTTTAGCTTGACTGCAAATTGCAGTTTGAAATCAGAAAATTTGACCTCTATGGAAAAACACTTGTGTGCATAGGGGGACTAATGGCACATGCGTTGTTCTAGAACTGGGCTAGAATTTGCGCAGTCCAATTGAACTACGTTTATAAAATTCAACATTTTCTCAGCAAACTTGTTCACCAGCAACACAATTTGCTGCTCCTGCGGCACCGAGATGCATCCCAGCCACGAGATGAGACGTACAGATCTAGCAGTCATACGTGATACAGATCTCACCCGAGAGTTTGGATGCATCTTTGTGTCGCGGAAACAGCAAATTGAGAGCAACGCATATATCTACGCGATGGCGAAGAGACATATGATCCGGGAGCGTTGTCGAATTGTCTCATCAACTTAGTAAAAAGAATACCTTATACAGAGCATCTTTCGAAGAATTAAATGAGCGCATTGTTGCCGAGCGGAGCTGCTAGCATTGAGACGTGAGCCCTGAACCTCATAAGACCATGTGCACAATACGGCTCATGTCGCGGTGCGTGCAGCCCCGTTCGATGGAAATGCGTCCATTATTCCTCACGATGAAATGCGCAGTAATTAATTTCAACTCTCATCAAAAATACGGGAACTTAATTTTCGTACGGAGAAGGATGCGCGAGAATGGCGAACTACCGGGATCGAGCACCAAATAGATACAATTTTGAGTAATTTATCAACAAATTCACGGCAATTTTTTTTTTCTCTTTCCTCTACAAAAAAATGAGCTCCAAAATTACCATCGCAATTTTCAACGGGCCAATAGAACAATAACATACATCTAAAACAAAAATTAGTAAGCGTTGCACGGCCTCGGAAGCGTCGCGGTACCCGCGCGACCTTTTCCTAGCCTGAAAATTCAGTTACTCAAAAATCATATTGAGACAAGGATCTCATTAGACCAAGGATCGAGTCTTAATAGACAAAATTATTAAACTATCAGCAAAACTTCCACATTTGTGATTCTCCACCGATGTATGAGTCTCCGTTTTCCTTCACGACGCGGGCCCCCCTGTTGCAGCGATGCAAAATTGTCCACAAAACATCATTTCTAAAATAACAGCAAACTGACAGTCACTCCCCGCAGAGTTAGACCAATTTCCTTTTTTCGTCTAGATAAGTCGATCAGTAATTACTTTTAAGAGAAAAAGCAGCGCTGCAATGGAGGGTCTCTCGCCGCGTCGTTCAGGCAAACTTTAACACACATTTTTACGCAAAGCTTACAGTCCCCAATTTGAAAAATTTCAATCACATATTCAATTTCAATTCCAATTCAATTCATTCAATCCACTTAATTCACTCAAGTCATTTCGCTTCAAGTTCATATTTCGTTAATATTTCGTTGTTTCGCTCACACAGGGGTGTATCTCGATTCACACATGAGCCACGATTCACATAGGAACCCATTCTTCCTCGAGCTCATGAGGTAACCCAGAGGCGCCCTTGTGTGGGGGGAACGACAAAGTATATGAACTTCATAAAAAAAAACGGAAATTGGTACCAAATTATTTTGCACACTTAACAGGAAAATTCTTGAAACTTTACTCTGGGTAAAGAAACGAAGCGCAACGCGCAGTTTGTAAAAAGAGCAATTCCGATAGGAATAAGTTTAGTTTTTAATAGTTAGGTCCCATGAGTAAATATACTTAAGTAAAAGACCGATAATTCGGCATTAAACGTCCCACACTTAAATTACAATTCCAAAAAGAACTAATTTGTCTCATTATTATGCTTTTTGAAATACATGGAAGAACTTACGCCCACATTACAATGAAGCAGACCTCTTAATACCTAGGTGGCTTCCTTGCAAGCTTCTCAACATTCAGAAAATTCAACTTTTAATTATTTTTACACTCCATTTCTTTAAATGCCGTGCTGCACAAACGCGGCGCACACTGGTCCGGGCCAGCAGGAGAGGTCGAAAACAAACTAAAAACTTCGGAAACTTATAAGATCGAAACTAGTAATGAGAAAGTTCAAGAGCGGCTACATTGGTTCCTTCATAAATTTCCCGTTCAGAGACAGCCTGTCTGATTGGTTTCTTTGAATAAACACGTACCAAATTTAACATTTTCAGTCAACACCTTGATGTCCGACCTTTACTGTTTGCTCATACCACTGTGCGACGTAAACCACGGCGTGTTAATGGCGAAGCCATTTGAATCTGTGGAAAATGATCGATACTACGGCCGTAGGTTTTCCATATATTTGAGTGGATCGATCGATAAATCGCAAGACAAGCAACGCCACCGATGAAATGTAATTTCCACAATTAATGCGTCAATTCAAAAAGTACAATTTTGCCATAATCAATTTTGTTTTACAAAAAAACATGCACCGAGCCTTCACAAAGGTTGATCTTTCGTTGCTCAATGCCTCGCCGAAGCATCAAAAACAAAACCAAATTAGTTCCAGAAATTAGTTCTACTTTAGTCCTTAGTTAGAAAAGTAACTTACCCAGAAAGTAACTGAAAAATATTTTAAAAGTTAAATTTTAAACAGAACAAAACCTAGTCATACCTAAATGACAGGGAGTTTATCTCCAATTTTTAACAATTTAAACCGTGCAAATTCTGTTAATTTACATCAAATATTTTAAAGCACGAATCATGCTCACTAAGTATTAGAATTAAAAAGGTTAAGGGTAGTATGTAGGAAAAAAAATTTTTTTTTAGGAGGCCACTCACTACGCTTGAGAAACAGCCTTCAAACGACATGGAAATTTATACCATGTATACATTGTATTTGGTACCATTGTACCATTTATTTTAGGGACATCATACCCATTAACGGTCACCTACCTTCAGAACACCACAAAATTTGTCTTCACTTAGGACTCCGAAGATCACCCTAACAACAGAACTCTCAAAAAAAACGTGCTTCGGGGGCCTAACTGAAGATAAATATCCATTTACAACATTGATTTCAATTCACTTGTCGCAAGACACGGCAACATAAATTAAGGCTCCTAAAATGCTAGATTTCTGAGATATACAGAAGAAACGAAAATCAGCATCTTGTAAAAACGAGCTTTCAACGATTACACGTATCCAGACGTGAATATAATTCACGAAGCCCTAAGACTTGCCACTCTCCTTAGGAAAACTTTGTGTAGTATATTCAAACTGGGTCTTTTCCTTCCATTAAAATTAAGAGCCGTCGGGGGAACATCTGCTACTGTCAATACAAACTCCAGCAATAAATATATTTTAGTGAATTAAGCTTAAATGGAATGTATTTTAGTAATTTTAGCAAAGTGAGCGCCAGAGTAAAAGCCGGCGCAGCGGCAGTGTTCTCAAAATGAAGTAACTCCTCATCTTCGACACGTTAATTAGATCTACTCACTATCTCCCTCAAAAAATCCCTCAGTTCATGACGAGAACCGAACGGGATCGTTCACGGCAGCATTTTGGCAGCACTGTGATTGCGCTGGCCCCTACCTGCCACACCATTCCAAAAAATGTAGATAAAATAAATAATAGATGAATATAACAGTAATAATAGTAGCCACACCATTTCGAAATAAAATTTAGGCATTGGAAATAAGATGTAAATAACTTCGAGTACCTTTAGGCTCAGAAAAATGCAATTAAATTAAAATAATTGCTTAAATGGAGGAAACCCAACGTTGCCAAATTTCTCGACCCTCCTCTGCACCTTAATTGTGAGCTAAAATGATCTCTACGTCGAGTTATTTGCGTCGCCTAGCGCATACAACCATCTCAGCCTTCTTTACTTCAGCCTTCATGCCTTGTTAATAGCGTTGTACAGTAAAATAGTAAACTATAGAAAAGAAAGTTATAAATCAGTAGCTCAGTAGGTCAATATTAATTAATTAATTAGTTCATCGTAGTCAATCGTAGTTCAGTAGGTTAGTAGTTTCCTTCTCATACATAATGAACCATACTAGTGCACGTAAATAACTTTGCATAATTACATGTTTAAAAAACATGCCTATACACCCTCAACTCTCCACGATAGTTCGCATGATTTATTAACATGTCGCATGATTTGCAGCATTTTTTTTTCTTCCATGCTAAGTAGTTCCGTACTAGTAGAAGAGTTAACTTATTGAGATAAAAAAGGCTTGTATACAGCAAGAACCTCGTACAGGGTAATTCTTACTTCCTAAAAAAAAAAAAAAAAACTAACTTTTTCAGACGAAAGAAAATTTATCCGTTTTCCTCCCCTTCCTCTTGTTACAGGCCTTGTAAATAGCTTTGCACTTATGCACTTAGCTTTGAATGCACTTATCAACAAAACACGAGAAATCTCAGCATATTTGACCGAAACAAAAAAAATATTACCCAACATTGTAAATAGTATGTACATTAGAACAATAAAAATCCTAAGGAAATTACTCAACCACTCAAATTCCGCGGACAGGCAATTAATGAGCTTCCGGCAGTCGGACCGACGGACCCCATAGAGCAAAAGGGATGACGAAAAATGGACACCGCCAGCAACGACGCCTTAGCGGGGAAGGGATCCCCCCTCCCCACCTCCCTCACAACTCCATTACCACAAGTTTCAGCGCGAAGCAGCTCATCGCGCCCTGACGAGCTCGAACACTCGAGCGCGACCAAAAAAACGTGGAACAGCAGTTGGCAACACCGCCAGGTTGCCAATTTAAATCCAACCAAACAGTGCGATTTCGGTTGGATTTACGTCAGATTTTTTTACCACCACAATTAGCAGCCCCGCCGACATACCAAATCAGTCTCCGCGGCACTAACTTCATGTGGAAATCTGACCAATACGAAGATGTGGACACCAGGGTATTCAGACACAATTGGCAACTCCGCCGAATCGCCCAACAATCTACACAGCACTTAAAACGCATGGAAACCCGCTATGCAAAAGAAACCCAAATTCCTTTATCATAACACCAACTGGCAACAACTCTGAACTACCAAATTGATCTCTACGACAGCAATAGGCGGAGATCTGCAGGAGGAAATAGCATTTTTTTTTATGGGGCAAAATCTTCTATATTAAGCCCACCTTTTTTTATATTCTTGCTACTTGCGATTACTCAGCACAAAATCGCAGACTGAGGTCGGGGAGATCGCGAAAAATCTTTATTTTTTGAGTAAATCCATTATATCACTGCTCAAGCCTTTATTTTCCGAAAAAGCTAAAAATCAAGCCGACCTCAGGACCTCCAGAAAATTACCTTCACCTCGCCCCACTTCGACGGCTACGCAAAACGACCTGCCATGTACCGACCAACCACGAAATCGTCGCCCAAATCGCCAATTGCCAATGGCCAATGGCCAATGGCCAATCGTATCAAAGCTGCCAACACCGCTCGAAAATTGTAGAACTAGGAGTATTAGAGGGATAACATGTTGCAACTTTCGCGGCGCCGAAAAAACTCAACCCCAAAGCTCTACCCACGGGCCACACCAAATTCACGGGACTGCAAGCGGACCTCAGCCTCACTGGGTTCCAGGGCAGACGCCCCAACCCCCCACCCCATGCCTCTGCTTCCAGGGGGCCCAGGGCGAACGCCCCCCCCCCCCCCCGCCGACACAATTTGAGTGAAATGAGAAAGAAACATTAGCTTTAAGTGTACATACATAATTAGGAGTAAAATTCTTTTTTTTCTTTCCTTTCCTTTACAAAGTAAAAACCACGTAACCAGTCAAGCATCAATCATGGCCAAAAGTTTACACGCCGAACAACGCTCAGCTGTTCGAGACACCCGATATATAGCAAGAAGCCCCTCGCTCTCCGGCCCCGCGCCGAGAGTCAGCGACCTTCCCGCCAGCTGACCGACTCGTATAACGCCGGCGACAACCGCCGAGCGTTCCCCGGCGTCATATTTCACTTTCCTTCTATCCCTGTACAGTTAAATCTTTGTAATTAGACCCATTGTTTAGATTTAAGAATGACAGTAGCAGGTTAATGCTCCCAAAAGGACGGGCATAAAGACTGATAACAAATTTTTTTTTTCCCAAATCACCCCCCCCAAAATTTTTTTTCCCCAGTGTTGACTAGTTACTTCCAAAACGCTCAACCTCCCAGTGACCTACTGCGGATAATGAGGTCATTATCCTGTGTCGTTGTAGGGGGAGTATAACGGAATATTGGAGTTACGGCGGTTTTGGAAGCAGCGAGCCAATATTGCGCCGCGAAACCGGTGGATCCGCGAGGTTTTCATGACACAGCTTGTCGCGTCCGGTAGTGACATCGCCCGGTGACATCACTAGACAGGCCGCTGCCAAATAGTCCGAGAAACCTTACTATTTCATACACCTCTACCTCGGGCGCCGGGCGACCGGGAGTCCACGGAGCGGCAACCTAACCAGTTGCTTTCCGCGGATTTCGGAGTCCTGACGGATGTGACATGCTTGGTCAGGGGTTTTTGGCGAGCTAACCGTGGGAATCAGCAGGCCTGGAGGCCCACGAGGAGCTCTCTGAAATCCCCTGAAGTCAGTCGTCTCACCAACCGTGCATACGCCTCCTCGCGGACCCCGACACGCGTCTCACCCCGTAGTCAAGTCCTCGAGTATCCCTCGGCCGAAAGTTGTGGTCCTACGGTCCGTCCCCGACCCCCCTTTCGCCCCAGCGGCCTTTTACCCCCTTTCTGAGTCCTTGACTCCTCAAGTTGCCCCGTCCCGCGTCTCACCCCGGTGATTGAGCTTTGAGTATCCCTCCCCTCGCCGAAAGTCCCGTCCAGCATCCCCGACGGCTCTTCCTGCTTGGAGACCCCCTTCCCCCTTTTTGTAGTAGTTGTATCTGTGTGATAGTTGTTAGAGGTCTGTGTGACCTAGTTGTAGCAGTACCGTTACCCAATACATCGAGTGGCCATCTCCTACTTACGTGTTCCTTCTTTTCCTTAGGATTCTAGGATACGTTCTTGAGGTAGGTGACCATCTATTTAGAGTGATAGGGCTCTTACACCCCACCTAGACTATTACCCCTTTCTCTAGGACTACCCTATCTGGTGGATTTACGCCCCCCATTCTGCGACCATTCCCAACGTGTTCAGCTACTTGGCTCTGAGAGCTGACCCTCGTTATACAAACCACTCCCGAAGTCGACTACCTCGCAAAGTGCCCTCCAGGGCAATTACAGCGCCGTAAATTCGCGCCCGAAGTTTTTTCCAAAATAGAAACGCCTCCCAGCCGTTCGGCTCCGGGCCCGCTGGATACCCCTACCGGTCCCCTAGAAAACTCAAATGGAACATCCCTCCGCAGACCACCGCAAAAGCCCCTACGGCTTAATAAAAAAAATCCCACGCAAAATTTTGGTTGGAACTGAAAAAAAAATGAAAAATTCGCTTAAAAAAAAATATCTTAAAATAAAAAAAAAAAAAGAAGTAAACAGAGTAGTCTACGCGGCAGACCCCGCTCCGCGGATGGACGTGGGAACATCTTCCAGGGGCTTTTATATTATCACGATAGAGTCTTCTAGAAGGGATTTCCAAAGTGTCGACCCGGAAAAATTGTCCGACCGATAATTACGGGGTTGGATCGGATCCCACCGCGTATACGCGTAGACAGGTATCCCAGGTATCCCTCCTCGGTAACGGAGCTTACGATATTTTTTAAAATTCGCCCCTAGGGGCGAACCTCCCTCATACTTAGCCCTCCGCAAACTGAAAAAAAAATGAAAAATTCGCTTTAAAAAAATATCTAAAAAAAAAAAAAAAAAAATTAAAGAGTCCACAAAATTTTTCAATAGTTTGACCTCCTCTACAACCTGGCACAGATTCGGCTCCCCCCGACCACTCTTTCATAAGTTCCACATTTTTTTCAAACTCACCGCTACACCACGCCAGCTTTTCAAAATCGTTCCGCGACCTCTAGATACCTTCTCAAGGGTCCCCCCTACCCTCCTAGGGCCGAATCTTCCGCCTTTCCACCCCTCCTCCCATCGCAAACCACTCCCGAAGTCGACTACCTCGCAAAGTGCCCTCCAGGGCAATTTCAACGCCGTAAATTCGCGCCCGAAGTTTTTTCCAAAATAGAAACGCCTCCCAGCCCTTCGGCTCCGGGCCCGCTGGATACCCCTACCAGTCCCCTAAAAAAACTCCAATGGGACATCCCACCGCAGACCACCGCAAAAGCCCCTACGGCTTAATAAAAAAAATCCCACGCAAAATTTTTCCTCCGCCCTCGCCCTCCATCTTACCTTCGCCACCTAGCGCCCGCGCCCACCTACCGCCCGCGCCCACCTACCGCCCGCGCCCACCTACCGCCCGCGCCCACTTAGCGCCCGTGTATCGCGAATGCCGCCGCAAGGCTTCCCCGAAAACCTTTCACTACCTCATACTTAGCCCTCCGCAAACTGAAAAAAATTAAAAATTCGCTTAAAAAAAAAATATCTGAAAAAAAAAGAAGTAAACAGAGTAGTCTACGCGGCAGACCCCGCTCCGCGGATGGACGTGAGAACGTCTTCCGGGGGCTTTAATATTATCACGATAGAGTCTTGTAGAAGGGATTTCCAAAGTGTCGACCCGGAAAAATTGTCCGACCGATAATTACGGGGTTGGATCGGATCCCACCGCGTATACGGGTAGACAGGTATCCCAGGTAGCCCTCCTTGGTAACGGAGCTAACGCCATTTTTTAAAATTCGCCCCTAGGGGCGAACCTCCCTCATACTTAGCCCTCCGCAAACTGAAAAAAAATGAAAAATTCGCTTAAAAAAAAATATCTTAAAAAAAAAAAAAAAAAAAAGAAGTAAACAGAGTAGTCTACGCGGCAGACCCCGCTCCGCGGATGGACGTGGGAACATCTTCCGGGGGCTTTTATATTATCTCGATAGAGTCTTGTAGAAGGGATTTCCAAAGTGTCGACCCGGAAAAATTGTCCGACCGATAATTACGGAGTTGGATCGGATCCCACCGCGTATACGCGTAGTCAGGTATCCCAGGTATCCCTCCTTGGTAACGGAGCTTACGCCATTTTTTAAAATTCGCCCCTAGGGGCGAACCTCCCTAATTTTTAGCCGTCCGCAAACTGAAAAAAAATGAAAAATTCGCTTTAAAAAAAATATCATAAAAAAAAAGAAAAAAAAAAAAAAAAGAAGTAAACAGAGTAGTCTACGCGGCAGAACCCGCTCCGCGGATGGACGTGGGAACATCTTCCGGGGGCTTTTATATTATCACGATAGAGTCTTGTAGAAGTTATTTCCAAAGTGTCGACCCGGAAAAATTGTACGACCGATACTTACGGGGTTGGATCGGATCCCACCGCGTATACGCGTAGACAGGTATCCCAGGTATCCCTCCTCGGTAACGGAGCTTACGCCATTTTGTAAAATTCGCCCCTAGGGGCGAACCTCCACGGAAAAAAAAGATTTACTGAATTTAAGTAAACGCGTCTACTTGGATTTTTTACTTATTTCAAAACGGGTTTGCTTGGAAGAAACCAACGGTTTTCTTCATGTAAGACAACGTGATTCGCTTGAGACAAGCGAATCGTGTTTTCTTAAATAAAATAAACGTTGTTTTAAAATAAGCCAACTTTTGCTTGAATGAAGAAACCAGTTTCTTTAAAATTAGTGAACGGGGTGAACGCCTTCTGATTCCGGCCGTTGCCTCTTTTTAAGTCAACAGCATGCTTGGTAGAAGAAAATACGTTGTGTCGAAAGAAGAAACCGGTTTCCTCAAAATTAGTAAACGGGGCTAACTCCTTTCGAGGCGACCGGATGCAATTAGCAATACGCCCGTTGATTTTTTACAATTCAACAGTTTGCTTGGTACAGTGAAACACGTTGCGTTTAAAGAAGAAACCGGTTTCCTCAAAATTAGTAAACGGGGCGAACGCCCTCAGCGGGGGAGGATGCAATAAGCCAGACGCTGTTGCCTTCTTTTAACCCAACAGCTTGCTTGGTAGAAGAAAACACGTTGTGTCGAAAGAAGAAAACGGTTTCCTTAGAATTAGTAAACGGGGCGAACGCCCTCAGCGGGGGAGGATGCAATAAGCCGGACGCTGTTGCCTTTTAATAACCCAACAGCTTGTTTGATGAAAGAAAACACGGTACGTCAGAAGAAGAAACCAGTTACCTTAAAAGTAGTAAACGGAGTGAGTCCCTTCCGCGGGGAACGGATGCGGCATGGGACATGTGCGGTTGCCTACTTTCAATATAACATTTTGCTTCGAAGAAGAAACCAGTTTCCTTAAAATTAGTAAACCGGATGGTGACGCCTCCTATGAGAATGATACATGCAATTGCTGCCAGATGCCGTTAGCATCTGCTTAAACCAACACCATTTATGACGGAATAAAAGGAGACGGAAGTTAAAAAATCAAGATGCCCATAATATTTGTCTACAAAATAATTGTTCTTTAGGGAGAAATTCATTTAATGTGTCCTTTGAGAAATCACTCATATGCTCGGCGTCGACAAAAAATTAAATAAATAAAGAAGTAAAGAAGGAGAGGAAGAGGAAATATTTGCGTTGTTCTAAATAGATCGGCACTGTGCATTTGAAGTTTTAATTTTTATTTTTAAATGAAGGGGGCCTCATAAAGAGGACTTAAATGCTTAAGTAGATTGAAGCCGGGAGTTTTTTGCATTGCCTCAGTTCAGTTTCATCGGACAATGTATTTCCTCACACTAAAAAATCGCAATTTTTTTTACTTATTTTCTTCCTTACTTTTCCTGTCCTGATGAATGAAAGATCCCTCGCAGATAGAATTAAAAAGGGTCAAATAAAATGCATGCTTATGCTGAGGGCCGAGGAAGAAATTAAAAAAATGTGGAGAGAATCATACTTTTCAGCATGTCACCCACCAAGTTGACAGATGAAGATATTCGAATAACTCTGCTGCTACGTAGTGTTTACACTGTTCAATATCGATTTTCCGGGTCCCTTTGATTTATGAACGCAACGATGGAGTGGATCGAAAACAAAATACAGTTTTTTCTGTATTTTCGAAAGGAATTTGCGAGTGCAAAATTGTTGATATTTAAAACTTTGATTCATTTGTGTCCGGGGAAATTTTGGGTCGAAGGGCCTGTCGGGACCGATCTTTCCGCCCCCCCTCCCTCCACAGTCTTGTATACGGATACTCATAAAGAGCTCAACATTTTTTACCGTAATTGAAGCATTTGACCCTTTTTACCTTGTTTCCCTGCAAAATAGGGTGGATCCAGCACTTCTTTACCACCTTCCTATCAACTTTAGAGAGTGTAACGAAAATGAAGTGCAGCTATACAATAAAATATTAGAACGTCACGCGTGTGATTATGTAAACTGAGTAAAATATAAGAGTAATCGAAGATTGAACTTTTTTTATGAATAAATTGTGACTGTCCACGGAAAAAGATGCCTTAATCCAGAAAATCTCAAAGCTTATTTTTCAAATCTTATTTTTTAAAGTAAGGAATTAGAACTTTTAATGTTTCTTTTATAGTGCTCACATTCTTCCTTTTCCGCCCGATTTGAATTAATTAGAACTATTGAATAGAACTATTAATATTCTAATTGAAATAGAAAAGTCTAATAAATGGTCCAGAATAGTCTTGAATATTATAATCGAATTGAATATAACTAGTAATATTTAAAAAATGTAACAATCTCAGTCATCAAAAATAAAAAGTTATTGTGTTACAAACATTTTCGAAGAGTTTCATTCTTTATTCTTATTTTTTTAAAGTCAGCGATTCTTCAAGAAAAAATGAAGAGAGAAAACTTTAAAAAAGGCGCATTGCTTTAAATTCTTTTTAAAGAGATTAAAAATTAATATAAGATGGGAAAGAAACAAAAATAAACGTAAAAAAAGTGACAACAGTAACACGCGTATTTCTTTTTTGCTCCAAATTCATCTTTTCGGGTTCAAAAAATCTTAACCCATCAGGTCTCACACATATTCACTATCACAATAATGGTGAGAGCCTAAGTCAATGACTTATATAGTGTAAATTCGGCCGACGTAGACATAAGCCCCGATGGCTAAGTAGGTAGGGTGTTAGGTTCGTAAACTGTAGGTCCCAGGTTCAAATCCCGATAGGTAGGCCAAAATTTGCAAGTCGGTACTTGCCATGTCGAGTCTTCGATACTTGCAGATATACAATTGAAAATTTTTTTCATCAGAAATTCGATAAATTAAACCATTTTTTGCTAATATTGATCAATAATGATACATATGATATGGGTGCAGTGCGCATACCTGCACTGACTATTTACTAAATTTAAAACAACAATTGGCTAGAAATAAGTAAACACGCCTGGGAGTTAGGCAACATCCATTCATGCCGGGCGTCCCCGTTTACTAATTCTAAGACAACAGTTGGTTTCAATACAATAAACGCGCATTCCCGTCCAACACGCCGTTTACTAATTTTAAACAAACCATTAACTTGAAGCCCGTAAATGCACGTGGGACTTACGCAACTGTTTCCTATTTCTAAGTAAACAGTTTACCTAGATCAATACGACGGATACTCACTTCAAACCAACGATAACTTCTAAAATTTAGGAAATATTTTCACGGCATGGAATGTTTCCTTTTTTTAAGTAAACGCTTTCTTCTTTTAAGGGGACGTGGAGCGTTGGATTGAGAAAACGCTATTTCTTGATCCAAGGTAACTCCGTTGTCTTAGTTCAAACCTCCGTTTCTTGTCGATGCTTTTTAAGTATCCAGTTTACTTGGTCTAAGACGGCTCCACCTTATACTTAGGAAACATTTTTTTCAGTGTCCCTCATACTTAGCCCTCCGCAAACTGAAAAAAAAATGAAAAATTCGCTTTAAAAAAATATCTTAAAAAAAAAAAAAAAAAAAAAAAGAAGTAAACAGAGTAGTCTACGCGGCAGACCCCGCTCCGCGGATGGACGTGGGAACATCTTCCGGGGGCTTTTATATTATCACGATAGAGTCTTGTAGAAGGGATTTCCAAAGTGTCAACCCGGAAAAATTGTCCGACCGATAATTACGGGGTTGGATCGGATCCCACCGCGTATACGCGTAGACAGGTATCCCAGGTATCCCTCCTCGGTAACGGAGCTTACGCCATTTTTTAAAATTCGCCCCTAGGGGCGAACCTCCCTCATACTTAGCCCTCCGCAAACTGAAAAAAAAATGAAAAATTCGCTTAAAAAAAAATATCTTAAAATAAAAAAAAAAAAAAGAAGTAAACAGAGTAGTCTACGCGGCAGACCCCGCTCCGCGGATGGACGTGGGAACATCTTCCGGGGGCTTTTATATTATCACGATAGAGTCTTGTAGAAGGGATTTCCAAAGTGTCGACCCCGAAAAATTGTCCGACCGATAATTACGGGGTTGGATCGGATCCCACCGCGTATACGCGTAGACAGGTATCCCAGGTATCCCTCCTCGGTAACGGAGCTTACGCCATTTTTTAAAATTCGCCCCTAGGGGTGAACCTCCCTCATACTTAGCCCTCCGCAAACTGAAAAAAAATGAAAAATTCGCTTTAAAAAAATATCTTAAAAAAAAAAAAAAAATTAAAGAGTCCACAAAATTTTTCAATAGTTTGACCTCCTCTACAACCTGGCACAGATTCGGCTCCCCCCGACCACTCTTTCAAAAGTTCCACATTTTTTTCAAACTCACCGCTACACCACGCCAGCTTTTCAAAATCGTTCCGCGACCTCTAGATACCTTCCCAAGGGTCCCCCCTACCCTCCTAGGGCCGAATCTTCCGCCTCACCACCCCTACTCCCATCGCAAACCACTCCCAAATACGACTACCTCGCAAAGTGCCCTCCAGGGCAATTACAGCGCCGTAAATTCGCGCCCGAAGTTTTTTCCAAAATAGAAACGCCTCCCAGCCCTTCGGCTCCGGGCCCGCTGGATACCCCTACCGGTCCCCTAAAAAAACTCAAATGATACATCCCTCCGCAGACCACCGCAAAAGCCCCTACGGCTTAAAAAAAAATCCCACGCAAAATTTTTCCTCCGCCCTCTCCCTCCGTCTTACCTTCCCCACCAAGCGCCCGCTTCCACCTAGCGCCCGCGCCCACTTAGTGCCCGTGTATCGCGAATGCCGCCGCAAGCCTTCCCCGAAAACCTTTCACTACCTCATACGTAGCCCTCCGCAAACTGAAAAAAAATTAAAAATTCGCTAAAAAAAAAAATATCTTTAAAAAAAAAAAAAGTAAACAGAGTAGTCTACGCGGCAGACCCCGCTCCGCGGATGGACGTAGAAACATCTTCCGGGGGCTTTTATATTATCACGATAGAGTCTTGTAGAAGGGATTTCCAAAGTGTCGACCCCGAAAAATTGTCCGACCGATAATTACGGGGTTGGATCGGATCCCACCGCGTATACGCGTAGACAGGTATCCCAGGTATCCCTCCTCGGTAACGGAGCTTACGCCATTATTTAAAATTCGCAGCTAGGGGCGAACATCCCTTATACTTAGCCCTCCGCAAACTGAAAAAAAAAATAAAAAATTCGCTTTAAAAAAATTTCTTAAAAAAAAAAAAAAAAAAATTAAAGAGTCCACAAAATTTTTCAATAGTTTGACCTCCTCTACAACCTGGCACAGATTTGGCTCCCCCCGACCACTGTTTCAAAAGTTCCACATTTTTTTCAAACTCACCGCTACTCCACGCCAGCTTTTCAAAATCGTTCCGCGACCTCTAGATACCTTCCCAAGGGTCCCCCCTACCCTCCTAGGGCCGAATCTTCCGCCTCACCACCCCTACTCCCATCGCAAACCACTCCCAAATACGACTACCTCGCAAAGTGCCCTCCCGGGCAATTACAGCGCCGTAAATTCGCCCCTAGGGGCGAACCTCCCTCATACTTAGCCCTCTGCAAACTGAAAAAAAAATGAAAAATTCGCTTAAAAAAAAAATATCTTAAAAAAAAAAAAAAAAGAAGTAAACAGAGTAGTCTACGCGGCAGACCCCGCTCCGTGGATGGACGTGGGAACATCTTCCGGGGGCTTTTATATTATCACGATAGAGTCTTTTAGAAGGGTTTTCCAAAGTGTCGACCCGGAAAAATCGTCCGACCGATAATTACGGGGTTGGATCGGATCCCACCGCGTATACGTGTAGACAGGTATCCCAGGTATCCCTCCTCGGTAACGGAGCTTACGCCATTTTGTAAAATTCGCCCCTGGGGGCGAACCTCCCTCATACTTAAACCTCCGCAAACTGAAAAAAAAATGAAAAATTCGCTTTAAAAAAATATCTTAAAAAAAAAAAAAAAATTAAAGAGTCCACAAAATTTTTCTATAGTTTGACCTCCTCAACAACCTGGCACAGATTCGGCTCCCCCCGACCACTCTATCAAAAGTTCCACATTTTTTTCAAACTCACCGCTACACCACGCCAGCTTTTCAAAATCGTTCCGCGACCTATAGATACCTTCCCAAGGGTCCCCCCTACCCTCCTAGGGCCGAATCTTCCGCCTCACCACCCCTACTCCCATCGCAAACCACTCCCAAATACGACTACCTCGCAAAGTGCCCTCCAGGGCAATTACAGCGCCGTAAATTCGCGCCCGAAGTTTTTTCCAAAATAGAAACGCCTCCCAGCCCTTCGGCTCCGGGCCCGCTGGATACCCCTACCAGTCCCCTAAAAAAACTCCAATGGGACATCCCACCGCAGACCACCGCAAAAGCCCCTACGGCTTAAAAAAAAAAATCCCACGCAAAATTTTTCCTCCGCCCTCGCCCTCCGTCTTACCTTCCCCACCTAGCGCCCGCGCCCACCTAGCGCCCGAGCCCACTTAGCGCCCGTGTATCGCGAATGCCGCCGCAAGCCTTCCCCGAAAACCTTTCACTACCTCATACTTAGCCCTCCGCAAACTGAAAAAGAATGAAAAATTCGCTTAAAAAAAAATATCTTTAAAAAAAAAAAAAAGAAAGTAAACAGAGTAGTCTACGCGGCAGACCCCGCTCCGCGGATGGACGTGGGAACATCTTCCGGGGGCTTTTATATTATCACGATAGAGTCTTGTAGAAGGGATTTCCAAAGTGTCGACCCGGAAAAATTGTCCGACCGATAATTACGGGGTTGGATCGGATCCCACCGTGTATACGCGTAGACAGGTATCCCAGGTATCCCTCCTCGGTAACGGAGCTTACGCCATTTTTTAAAATTCGCCCCTAGGGGCGAACCTCCCTCATACTTAGCCCTCCGCAAACCAAAAAAAAATGAAAAATTCGCAAAAAAAAATATTTTAAAAAAAAAAAAAAAAATCCCACACAAAATTTTTCCTCCGCCCTCGCCCTCCATCTTACCTTCCCCACCTAGCTCCCCCGCCCACTTAGCGTCCGTGTATCGCGAATGCCGCGGCAAGCCTTCCCCGAAAACCTTTCACGACCTCTTACTCAGCCCTCCGCAAACTGAAAAAAAATGAAAAATTCACTTTTCCAACCCCCGAAAACCTACGTACACCTCTCCCGCCACCCGCGCGCTACTCCGGCGTCCACCCCGCACCCGCTACGTCACTCTGGAACACTCTAAGGCCCGATCCATCCCTTCCGATCAGCCACAGTCGCACATGTAATAACGAGTATCTTAAAAAAAAAAAAAAAAAAAAAAAAAAAAAAAAAAAAAAGAGTCCAAAAAATAATTCCTCCGCTTTCGCCCTCCACCTTACCTTCCCCACCTAGCGCCCGAGCCAACTTAGCGCCCGTGTATCGCGAATGCCACACAGGTGGCGGGAGAGGTGTACGTAGGTATTCGGGGGGTTGGAAAAGTGAATTTTTCATTTTTTTTCAGTTTGCGGAGGGCTAAGTATGAGGTAGTGAAAGGTTTTCGGGGAAGGCTTGACGCGGCATTCGCGATACACGGGCGCTAGGTGGGGAAGGTAAGATGGAGGGCGAGGTCGGAGGAAAAATTTTGTGGACTCATTTGTCATGGGAACGGAGTTCCCCATGATATTACAATCGTTCCGTTGCTTTCGCTATGGGATTCCCTATACCTCTGCGACCTTGAGCGTTTCGCCCAGTCTCCGATTTTTGGTTGATTTTCCGATGTATCAAAAACCGTTGTATTTTTTAGCCAATCATGTCTCTACGTCAAGTTGTGTTGATTGCTAAAATTCGCTTTCAGCGAGTTTTTTTCCACTTTGAGATGTCGTGTCTGACTGGTAAATCTGCGCAGAACCACGAAGTTCCGTTTTTAGGCAAATTCTTTTTTTTGGGAGGTTCTGATTGGTTATTTTTCGCCATCAGTTTTCTGTTCGTTGGTGCAAAAGATCGCCTACCTCGGTGTTCTTGAGAAGCCGCCATTATCCCACCTCAAATTTTAAACATAGATATAAAGAAATAATAACCATCGTACAAGGTGGAAAATTGCTCTGGAGGACCCGTTACGGATATATGAGCCAAAATCAGAACTCGATTGATGGATTTAATCCATGAATACAGAAATATTGCCTCAGCTTACTGGTGCGATTGCAAATGCATGGTGTGATGAACCTTGTGACATATGACAGCATAGGTAAACAATGTCTCACAGAGTAATGCAGTTAATCCGTTGTCTCTTAGGACGCCAGTGGCCGAACTGTTGAAATCTCAAGGACGTCTTTTGTGAAGCCCCGCTCAGCGTCCGAGATCACTTAACTGTTCTCTTTTTCTCCACCTACATTCGAGCGGCGAGATAGCTCAGTTAGCTACGCCACTGTTCTGACTCTGGGAGAGCGTTACATTTTGTGCGAGCGGGGGTTCGAATCTCGTAGGGGACAGCTAATTTTTACTGGTTGTATTGAATGTTTTAGACCAATCATCTAACAATAATTAATACTTGGCAACTTAGGAAGCACATAGGTCCCTTATGATGCGTATTCGGGCATATGTGTAGAGTAAAAATATCATACGTAGGGTGTCCCAAAAGTACCGGGACTGGTTCTGTAACTTCAAAAGTAAGATAGATACAGACATGATTTTGGTCTCATTTTAAAGATCAACTCAATAGGTACCTATCGATTAAAACCAAGATCAGCTCAATCGAATAAAAATTGACCGAGTTATGACAATTTGAAATTAGTGAGGAAAATTTACCCCTACGGTTTTTAGGAAGATTTTTCGCTTACCAGGATTCAAAAAGTTAATATTCGTATCCACTTTCCTCCGAATCTTCCATAACTTCCTTTTGCTTTTCAAAGTACCGTCCATCAAACCGGATGCACTTTTTCATGCGCTCTTGCCACTTATCCAACATTGTTTTCCTGAATTCTTCCTCTGGGATGGAGTTGAAAAAGTTTTGAATTGCATTCTGGATTTCGGTCTTCGGTACGAATCTTCGTCCGCGAAGCTCCTTTTTAAGCGTAGGAAACATCCAAAAATCACATGGAGCCAAGTCAGGGCTATAAGGGGGATGAGGGATTGTTTCAACTCCATTTTTACTCATAAATTCACGTGTTAAGCTCGATGTGTGAGGCCGCGAATTGTCTTGATGGAGTATCCACGAAGCTTTCAAGTCCGACCGTTTCCGGGAAATGTGCATTCTCAACTCCTTTAGTACTTTGCAATAATACGCACTGTCAACTGTTGTGTTTGATGGTACAAAATGTTGATAAATGACACCTCGAAAATAAAAAAACACAATAAGCATCACTTTATCGGCCGACTTTTCGATTTACGGCGATGAAGAATCTTCCTTAAAAACCGTAGGCGTAAACTTTCCTCGCTGATTTCAAATTGCCATAACTCGGTCAATTTTTATCCGATTGAGCTGATCTTGGTTATAATCGATGGGTATTGAGTTGATCTTTAAAATGAGATCAAGATCATGTCTGTATCTATCTTACTTTCGAAGTTACAGAACAAGTTTTTTGGGATACCTTATGTATACTTTACGCCGAAAAAGCGAACCTGAAACTTAAATGCGTTAACTTCCGAAAACCATATATAATCCAACGAAAATAAATAATTGGTACATAACAGCTTTCTTGTATGCAAAGAAAATAATTAAAAATGTTAAAAAAGAGATGTCAACACAAAATTACATAGCCCCTTCAATTCAGAAGATACTACAAACGAACTGTACCTTAACATTTTCATATCCCAGAAGCTAACGTTCCCATGACGAATATTGCCATCGCTAGCGATTGCAAAATCCAACTTGTTTTTTTTTTTTTTTAAGATACTCGTTATTACATATGTGACTGTGGCTGATCGGAAGGGTTGGATCGGGCCTTAGAGTGGTCCGGAGTGACATAGCGGGTGCGGGGTGGACGCCGGAGTAGCGCGCGGGTGGCGGGAGATGTGTACGTAGGTTTTCGGGGGGTTGGAAAAGTGAATTTTTCATTTTTTTTCAGTTTGCGGAGGGCTAAGTATGAGGTAGTGAAAGGTTTTTGGGGAAGGCTTGCCGCGGTATTCGCGATACTCGGGCGCTAAGTGAGCGCGGGTGCTAGGTGGGGAAGGTTAGATGGAGGGCGAGGGCGGAGGAAACATTTTGAGGACTCTTTTTTTTTTTTTTTTTTTTTTTTTTAAGATACTCGTTATTACATATGAGACCCTGGCTGATCGGAAGGGATGGATCGGGCCTTAGAGTGGTCCGGAGTGACGTAGCGGGTGCGGGGTGGACGCCGGAGTAGCGCGCGGGTGGCGGGAGAGGTGTACGTAGGTTTTCGGGGGGTTGGAAAACTGAATTTTTCATTTTTTTTCAGTTTGCGGAGGACTAAGTATGAGGTAGTGAAAGGTTTTCGGGGAAGGCTTGCCGCGGCATTCGCGAAACACGGGCGCTAAGTGGGCGCGGGTGCTAGGTGGGGAAGGTTAGATGGAGGGCGAGGGCGAAGGAAACATTTTGTGGGCTCTTTTTTTTTTTTTTTTTTATTTTTAAGATACTCGTTATTATGTGACTGTTGATGATCGGAAGGGATGGATCGGGCCTTAGAGTAGGCCGGAGTGACGTAACGGGTGGGGGATGGAGACCAGAGTAGCGTGCGGGTGGCGGGAGAGGTTTAAATAGGTTTCCGGGGGGTTGGAAAAGTGAATTTTTCATTTTTTCGAATTTGTTAGGGGCTATGTATGAGGTGGTAAAAGGTATTCGGGGAAGGCTTGCCGCGGCGATACAGGGGCGCTAAGTGGGCGCGGGCGCAAGGTGGGGAAGGTAAAAAGAAGGGGGAGGGCGGAGGGGACGGTCCCCGGACGGGGGAGTCTGCGGAAGGATCCTCTCGGTAGGACTTGTGCGCGAAATTCGGTAATCGGACGTTTTTTGTCAGTTTTTAAGCGTAGATTATGCAACTCAGCGTTTAATTAATGATTTTCCAGGAAATTTGGCAACGCCGCACCCGATCGGCGATTACCCCGGAGTCCCTTCCGGGATCCTGCCGTTAGGACTTGTGCGCGAAATTTGGTAATCGGGTTTTTTTTCCGGGATTCTAGGGGACATTCGGCAACAACGCAGCGTTTAATTAACGATTTTAACGGAAATTTGGCAACGCCACGCTTAATTAGCGATTTTTCTGTTTGGCAACGATAACAGGAATAGTTAAAATGTGAAATACCTTAAAAATAAAAGTGCACCAATTTTAACAGTATTTCATTACCTCATTTTAAAGGTATTGAACCTCCTTTTTCCAGCTTTGGCACGCTCTATTTTGATTCAGTGCAAAGTTAAAGTGATTGATAAACAAGCCATTGAATCAGGTATCAGCGCTTCCCGCGGGACTGCTGGAGGTCCACGCAAACATGGCGGCCCTGCCATATTGTGTCGGTTACGTAACAGACGCAGCGTAACCGACACTTGAAAATGTGAGATAAAAGATGATACAAAAGATGAAACTTGGCAATTCTTGAGTTATGAGGTGGAATTGATGCTGCCTTAAAAGTTTTCTAAACTTTAGAGACTTCCTTTTAGTTTAATAATATTAAATTGAGGTTTTTGCGTAGTGAGGAATTAGTGCTACACACCTAAAAATCACTGGTTTTCATAATAATTAAAGTTTTCATTGTAAAAAAAACTGACTTATCAGTAATGGTTTTGTCGAGAAGACTTCAGCGAACAATTTGATGGCAATTTTGAAACTCCTGACTCCGTCTGGCGAGATAAACACTGCACTCAATACAACTGCAAAAATTTGTTGCCAAATGTGGCGACACCTCTTTCTAATGACTTTTCTCGCTCAATAATAAACATTTCAGTTCAAACTGGCAATTTTCTTGAACATTAGAGTCTCTTTTCAGCAAATATTGCCAAAGAGTTCATGATCAGTACTGATTTGTTACCGCAAATTGCTCTTTTGCTTCAAAATCGGGGTTGGCGACGCGTAACCGACCGGACATTTTCGGCCTTTAAAGTCTCATATTATGAAATATGATAATAATTTATCATATTTTTTAGCGTGGATAGGTTCAGGGACATCATTCCTATTGATTTATTCATTTGGTTTTCAATCGTTTTGCCCTATATCGTTCATAACCCACGGCGACACGACTATTCCTCTTATCGTGAAATCACCCATAACCTCTAACAAAGATTTATTCTTCCAAGACATAGAGTACATTGATCAGAGTTTTTGGATACCTTCCACCGTCCCTCTTATTTTATTTTTTATGTATGGTTGACTATTTTGAATGCTCTGGCAAAGGTGGTGAATCATTTTTGCCAGTGCTCGATAAATCTGTGTTCATAATGAACTCAATAAAAAATAAACTGAATATCTCAAGTGTTCTATTTTTTTAAAACAAATATAATTTAATTTAAAAGAAATTTCATTCACTTTTCTTCATTTCAGGAATAAAATGTAGTGTTTTACACCATAGAATCAACACATTGATGTTTCTAGACATCATTTTTTTGTGTGACGCACTGGGTAGTTTTAAAATTTCCAAGGAAACACCGGTTTTTTGTCATTTTTACTCATTCACTAAATCTCGATCAATGATGACGAATTAAAAAATGCATTAACTCATCTCATGAAATTAAGTTGTGCAAATTTTCCCCTTAAATTGGCTACATCAATCACTTTCTCATGGTTGGTAATATTGCCTGGTAATATATTCCTGGGACCTTCGTTTAATTCGTTGCTCCTCTAGCGTAAGGGCGTATCTCTATTTCCACATGAGACCCAAAAAGCATAGATTTATGCGGCGAACAGGGCTCACGAGGATATTGAGATATGCCCTTACACCAGAGGTGCGACTAATAGGATTACATTCTGCGACGAGGAACTAAGAGCATTCAAATGTTGCTAGGATTGTGCAAGTTGCATTCTTTGCATTGAAATAACTGAAATCATGCAAAAAGTTAAATTTATTGAGGTCATTTTTGTCTTGAATGTATAGTTTATTGGGAGTAAAGATCAAGCTTGTTGAGATGATCATTCTATATTTGCAAGGTAAGAAAAAGTTGCACAATGCTAGCGACATTGGAATGTTCTAAGCTCCTCTTTGCAAAATGCAATCCAATTGACCCTTCATTCTAGGAACTTATCAAAGCCGTTAGGAGCTGGCAAAAATAAACATAGCCATATCAATACAGCAATAAACGTGTATATTTTTAACGAATTAGTCTTGATGAAGAAGGAATCAGCGGCATGGTAAAAAAAATAAAAATAAAAAAAAAGGAGTAATAAAGGAGAATCGTCAAATGAGGCGTGAACTTAAACGTTAGTACGGCCTTAAACGGCCTTGAACCTAAAGTTTTTTGTTCCTATGCGATGAGTAATATTGCGGGTCTCAGAGGAAAACTAACAAAACTCCAACAGCGTTGTCAGCGTCTTAACGCGTAACACAGTGGTTTAGAGCGTTGACCTCCAACATTGGAGACGAGAATATCTTCTTTTACAGCGTACTAATCGGCGCTTGTTTGCATTCACTTAAATCCTCTACTTTAAGAATGCGATGACAACAAGTCACAACAATTGAGTTTAATGTCAGTGGCGCACATTGGTACCAAGACCCCGATTTAGGTGGCATTAATTGGAAAAAATGAATTTTGGAAAACTTAAAATTTGACACCACAGATTGATAGTGCATACTCTCGACAGTAACTTGGCCAAATATCATGAAGATTGGATCACCAATAAGGAAATGATAAGCACCTAAAAGTGAGGCCGCGAGGTACTTTCGGGCGGACCCACACCAGTTTTCAGTGTTTACTGTTTGGTGCTACGATTTGAAGTTCATCACACAGAAATAGATGCAAATGTGAAGTGTCCTGTTATGGTGTATCAAAAATATAAGGCATGTCAAAGGTTTATACGTTTTTACTACCCTTCCAAAACGTGTCTATACATCTAGACAGGCCGTTAGACATATAGCGTTATTTTCTACTAATTTCAAGCGAATTTTTACAAACATGGCTCTAGATGAATATTCGTCTTGCGCCGGTTCGCACGCATACAGACCTACTGTAGTAGTTGGTACTAACCCTACACTTGATTTTAGTGCAATAAAATTCTGCGCATGCTTGCGTCCCTAAGGGTTAGGGCACTTTGAATTTCCAAAACCGGCCTTCGAGAAATGAATAATTGACACACTAAGGAGCTTAATGCAGGCCTCAGATTTTTGGGAATATGAATACTACATTCTTTACAGGTCATATGGGTTCTCAAGTCTTCATAATCGTTAGGATGATTATTTTTTACCTTGTCCATACCTCTAAAGAAGCCCATAGACTTAGCACAGCTCCGATTTTTTGACTGGAATTTTTACAAAAATGGCTCTAGATGAATGTCTTGCGTCGGTTCGCACGCATAGGTACAAACGTACTGTAGTAGTTAGTACTAACCCTACACTTGATTTTAGTGCAATAAAATTCTGCGCATACTTGCGTCCCTAAGGGTTAGGGCACTTTGAATTTCCAAAACCGGCCTTCGAGAAATGAATAATTGACACACTGAGGAGCTTACTGCAGACTCCAGGTCTTTGAGGATATGAATGCAGCATTTTTTGCACATAACGTGAGTTCTCAAATCCTCACGATCATTGGGATGATTATTTTCCACCTTGTCCATACCTCTAGAGACGCCCATAGACTCAGCACAGCTCCGGTTTTTTTAATGGAAATTTCACATTTATGGCTCAAAATAAAGGCCCTGCGTAGGTTCGCACACGTGCAGACTGACTGTAGTAGTTAGTGCTAACCCTACACTTGATTTCGGAGCAAAAAATTGTGCGCATACTTGCATCCCTGGAGGCTAGCGCACTTTGAATTTCCAAAACCGGCGTTCCAGAAATAAATAATTGACACACTGAGGAGCTTACTGCAGACTCCAGATCTTTGAGGATATAAATGCTGCATTATTTGCACATCACGTGAGTTCTCAAATCCTCACGATCATTGGGATGATTATTTTCCACCTTGTCTTTACCTTTAGAGAGGCCCATAGACATAGCACTGTGCCACAGGAAAGGAGGTTACTGCATTCCTCGCGCATTATTCCGTGATTGTATGAATAAATGTCCTCTAACTTAAGGTTAATCTTCAGCTGTAGTTCCGAAAAAATCCACCACGTCGCGCTGCTAAAATCCGACTCCGAAATCGGTGATTATTTAAATATCACAATAGGTATCTTAAATTCTAAGACTCTTAAGTTCTAGCAGCATACGTCTGGAATCCTTAGAAACAAACGCGAGCTTTGAAAGTCTAATAATGAAAGCTGTAAATTGATCCCAGTTTCTCTTACGGGATATCTGTAAGTGCGAGAGAGACAGCTCACGGTGGGAGAGAGATATCTGCCAACTGCTGAGAGCGATCAAGCGCGATTGGTTGCATCGAGGTCATCATGCTTAACCCTACTTTTTTCTGGGATCAAATTGCAGAGCTTCAGAAATGACTTTTCACGTTGTTTTTAGGGTCAATAGGAAGAAGAATGTTATGGCTAGAACTTATAACTCTTCGATTTAAACAGAAATTCCTGCAACTTTTATAAAAGCTCAAGGACTCACGTGGAGCTGTACGGACTCTAAAACACAGCGGTGGCGCCCCCTGCGCGGAGAAATTTCTTACTTCACGCAGCTGTAGATAAACCTTAACAACGAATGCTTATTTCTTTCTTTGGCTCATGATTTCTTTGCGCTTTTATTCTCTCAGGTTTGAAAGGCTCTGAAATCATCGCAAGCTGACAACTTCATATATTTTGTTTAAAAAAAATAAATAAAAAAATAAAAAAAAGCAAGTGTGACCTTACTCTTTAGGATGCGTAATAAAATATTATACCGATGATAATTTTCTTGCTCTTACATACAGCAATCATTGTTCGTTCAAAATACTTTGTCATTAATTTTGGTTTCTGCTTTCCTTCATTGAGTGAATATACTTCTTGTTCAAGTTTAGTTACGTATGTTTAAATTGCCGCGTATAATGAATTTAAACGTATTTTTTGAATTATTGACGAAGATCGAATCTTAATTCATAATTATTCTGATAACATAATAATTCTGATGGTATAATTGTACCATTAAATTACAAAGCTTCAAAATTTCTGTTGGTTTTAAAGCGCTGCGAATCACAAAATCAGCGAGCGTTGAGGTTCAAATAGAGTTCTTCTTACATTGTTTTGTCAACACTGTATGAACAACTCGAATAGTGGGATAAACCGTTTTCTTTGGTACTGGAATTGATTTTCCTCAGAAAAGCCACAAAGTTTAGGAAGTACCTATATTTTACCAGATAACACTAATTCCTGGTTCGCAAAGTTATACAGCATTGCCCCCCCCCCCCCCCGTCAAAAAAAATTAGTGATTAGAGGACAAATCATCGTAAATTCATCGATAGTTTTTGATGATAAATCAAAAAAAGTTGAAAAATATATCAGTCCAGGAATTTAGCCATGTTGAAATATTATTAATGCAGTATTAAGTACGAATTTTCAATCTAAATGTAAATTTACTACCTTATTCTAAATGGTACAGTCAAATTTACTTCAAATCCGTAATTAGCGACCCAAAGAACCTCTAGCAACATATATTACATGTCATCATCAGTGATATTCTACTTAATGCCACCTAGATCGGGATCTGGGAACCAATGTGTGGCATGGCGTGCTTTACGATCTATCGATTAATCTGCCATTTAAACCCATAGAAAAGGATCGATGAATAGGGTCTTCAAAACGAACACCTTAATAATCGATTCCTTACCATAGATTCAAGTGCGGGATATATCGATAGTCGCTCATGCATTCACGCCACGCCACTAATGTCAGTATGAATGGGTATGGTATAGGTGACTACAACGTGTGAAGTTAGCTGCAAGTTTATTCATACTTTATTCACGGATCAATTTTTAAACTTGCTAAGTTCTGCATTTTCATTATCGAGAGTGATTTAAGTCAAAAGTTTGCCAAAACTTGTTCTCGAATTGATGTTTTACTTATCACCAACCATATGATGACATTCAAATAATCTCTTAAGTACTCTAATTTGACGATGGACATGTACCATTTTTCTGGAAACTGACGGTATGGGTGTAAAATTTTACTTTTACTAATTCAGATTTGCTCTTCAATAAAATGAAACTATAAATTAAAAAGAGCATGCCCAGGGATCTGAAGTTTTTTAAAATGTTCATCATTCATCATCATGCAAGTCTATTGATGATCGGACAAAATACCGACTTCCCGCTCCAAGTCGCCATTTTGAAGGCCACCATTTTGAAAAGGACTGAATATCCTAGTAAAACCAATGCCGGAATCGTTTTTCTCTTACTAGAAAACTCCTGGATTCAGAGCGTCATGCGAATCCGTCAATAAACGTCGGGGTTGCCAAATGTCCGCCATTTTAAACTTTGACCGGTCGCCATGTTATGAAAAATTAACATATTGACCTGCAACTTGTGCCATTTGTTTAAATTCAAAATAAGTGTAGAATAATTTTTTCAGTGTTTGTTTTCAACGAAGCATGTATAAAGGCCTTGGGCCTCGTACATTCGAATGTTTGAAAAGAAAACCCAATTCTAGGTTATATTTTAAAAATGTATCCATATGAATTTATTTCCAACAAAAATCGTTAAAATGATTGATAATGAACCACTATGAATCAAAGGTAAAATATGTAACTCATAAGTCACGACAGGGCTTTGGCAGAAATTATGTCTCTTGGCTGTGTTTCTTATGTCTTTCTGAAATTTTTACTCATTCGTTACCATTCGATCAAAGGTGGTAACTCCAGGAATGCATGCGATTTTGTTATGGGACCAAGCAATACATAATTTCCTCTCATATTGGCGGCACCAGTCACTTTCTCACCATTGGTAATGTTGCCAACTTTTCATCGCCTTATTTCTGAATTTTAGCGTTATTTTCTGAAAGTTCCAAATTCATTACAAGCTTGCAAAAATGAACATGACAATGTCAATACGGCGGTGAACGAATATACTTCCGAACGAATTGGTCTATGAAGACGAAAAAATCAGCGAAATGAGGAAAAGCAGGATCGTTAAATTTTGGGAGGTGTGGCCTTAGAAATTCGCGATAATTTTTTGTTTTCATGCAATTTATAAATCAGGGACTAGTAAAAGAATGACAAAGCTTTGACAGCATTACAAGCATCTTAACGAGTTTCGGCTCACAGTGGATTGAGTCAATAGATGAGGTCGGACAAAATTTGGAAACTTTCAACACTTATAACTCCGTTAATACAAAACTGCAGTTTAAAAGTGGCTCCATTGGTTTCCTTGTGGAATTCTCTACCATTAACAACCCTTGAAATTTAATATGTGACAAAATAAACATAAAAATTTGGAGTTTTAGTCAAAAATGTCATGCCTGACATCTCTGATTGACTCGATTCATTGTGCACCTGTGGTTGGAGTGTTGACCTCCAACATCGGATATGCAAGTTTCTCTTCTCACAGCACCAATCAGAGCTTTTTTGCTCTCAGTTGACTCCGTTAGCAGTTTGGGATTAAGATGAAAGCATTTTATTATTGTGCTTAACATCAGTATTATTTTGAGAAAACGGCATCCTGTAAAAATCATGGCTTCATCCGTAAGTGGATCGCATTTAGCAAATACCGGCTCGATTACAGCTAGTACTCTCAAAATCGTGCAATTCTCCTTTTTTTAAAAAAATATTTAATTTGAGTACATTATTAAAACTCACGTAATTATTTTCCTTTAAAATTAACAATCATTTGATGGGAAAGTCAAAACCATTTGGTAGGGTTTCTTAGATATTTATGAAGAGGCAACATTTTTACAACGCTGCAATCGCGCTGGTCCATTTTTGCTAAATGCGATCCAATTCATTGACGTCTTATTTGTTCAAACTGTTAGGTTCAATATTTTCAACGTCGAATGAATTGTGTCACAAGCTTGCCAAAACTTACTTTCCAATATACATTTTGTCGTTTTTCTTCTTTCCTACTGCAGGTGGCGACTTTTTCCTCCTTACCTAAAGCTACTTTTAAGTTACTGAAGGAACTTTTAGTTACTTTACTTTAAATATCGTCATTTTTTGTGGAAATTTCTCAAAATGAATGTGAATTTTTGCTTTTATTCGTCCAGATTATCTTGAAGCACAAGGTGCATAAGTGCAGTTTTTGCTATTTCGAGAAAATCGTGTTTAAATTTTCGAAATTATATGGATCCTCATGGTAGAAAAGAAGTTCAAACTGATTTTTTAATGCTTAAAAATTGGAATTTGGGAGCAAATTTTTCACAGAATATGCATTAAGAACAGTTTTACTTGAAATGATTAATATCTCATGTTTTTCAAAAACTGTGCCCATGCGCTTTTTCCTCCAAGTCATCAAATAACAATTTTGATTGTGAATTCCTCCATTATGTCGGTCTCCTGTAATGTAGTGGTTGTAGCGCTGGCCCTATAACCAAGAAGTCCCGGGTTCGATTCCCGGCAAAGTCACCTAAGTATGATGGTCTCAGACAATGGTCACCCGGGGCTGGTGGTAAGCGTGGGATTAGCCAATTAGGCTACTTAAAGTTCCGTGGAAAAAAAAAAAAAAAAATGGTGAATCTATTGAAAGGTATTAATACTTCATAAATTTTGATCAAATACTGGAATCGCTGATAGAAGTAACTGAGTTCAGTGCCCGAGCTGATTTTCAAGTGTACGTAAACATGAATAATTTATCAATGAATTGGAGCCCCTTGAGGGAAATAAGGTGACCAACATGGTTCTGGCATGTCGTTCGGCCACATTTTTTTCATCTGAATCATTATGTAACAAACATGTAATTGAATCAAATGAAACAGAAACAGCACGCTGTCTAATAAAGTTGTATTAGCCAGGAAAAGTTCCAGGAATTTATGCATTCGTCTATGCATTCACTACTAAAGATTATAAACAAACAAAAAATCGAGAATCGCAACTGAAAAGTGGGAATTAAAAATCTGTCAACGCCATTAGTTTTTGTAAGATTATGCATGGCGCTGCTCTCAAAAACTGAAATATCTCCATTTGAGGGGCTGTTCATTGGAGAATTTTCATTGAATTGTAACTTTACTTTGAAATATGAACTCTTAAATGAGTGCCAGTTAAAAAAAAAATCAAGGCAAAGCAATGACGGGCAATATTTTTGCAACCTTGATAGTGACGAGTTTAAATCTTGCCAAATGCACAAGAACAAACGATTCATGAGATTATCATTCTAAACAATGTTGTGAAGCTGACCTGACAATGGGCCTGTTGCAAGGTGCGGGGCTTTGCAAATTGATGCCTGACAATGGGCCTGTTGCACGGCGCGGGGCTTTGCAAATTGATGCCTGACTCCTATGGCGAATTTCACGAAAAGAACGATGGCGCTACTAAAAAAACTTGAAATGACCTCTCAAACTCAAAATAAGCTGTTTTTTGAACCGACCCATTCGGAACGGTCACTTTTACGCCGTAACGGATCCGCCATACTTGTGACGTCAAATGGTTCAACAGACCTGGTCTTTTCATCACTTACTATGTATTTTCCCATAAGGAATTGGCAGCCACTTTTCAAATGCAAATATCGAGTCAATCCATGATTTTTTGAACAAAATGAAGTTCAGAAATGGATTCCTCGTACGTTTAAATAGTTAGAACTCTCATTAGATAAATAAGAACCGACGGGATAAACCCTATTTTTCAGGAAGACTGTAGTCAATGAGCGATTGTTTAGGTACATCTGCTTAGTGATAACAGACATGGACATTAGCTCAATATTTAGCTATTTTCATGAGTTTTTACTTTTTTGTCACTATTTGGAGGTAAGTTTCTATTGTAAATCAATTGTTTAGTGCTTTAGGATCATGTTAAAAGCTATAACGGTACACTTTGTTACTTATTAATTCAGAACACACTCCGGCAGTCCAACGCTCAAATCAAGGATGTTCTCTCAATGAGTGTAAATCATTCTTAACTCTTCAACAAACATCTCAATATCATTCAGAACGTTTCCACGTTTTATGGACTTATGTTAGTACTTTAAAGTCCTGTGTGTTCTTAGTGTAACACTATACAGAAAAATTTATCGATAAGTCTGGTAACCGAAGGAGGATCCTACGTCTACTTTCCTTGCCTCCATCTAAAACATACCGGTCTCCTCATCTCATTAGTATTGTCAAAGGTAAGTTTTTTTTATCATCAACGATTGATACTATCATTTTGGTGTCTTCAATGAAACATTGAAGGGTGAAATATTAAGGAACAACAACTGACTCGCTACATCCAGGTTTGAGCTTTGGACTGCCGGAGTGTGTTCTGAATTCATAAGTAACAAAGTGTACCGTTATCGTAGCTTTATTGAAAATGATGAATTGCCATTAAAATAAGCACTAAACAATTGATTTACAATAGAAACTTACCTCCAAATAGTGACAAAAAAGTAAAAACTCATGAAAATAGCTAAATATTGAGCTAATGTCCATGTCTGTTATCACTAAGCAGATGTACCTAAACAATCGCTCATTGACTACAGTCTTCCTGAAAAATAGGGTTTATCCCGTCGGTTCTTATTTATCTAATGAGGGTTCTAACTATTTAAACGTACGAGGAATCCATTTCTGAATTTCATTTTGTTCAAAAAATCATGGATTGACTCGATATTTGCATTTGAAAAGTGGCTGCCAATTCCTTATGGGAAAATACATAGTAAGTGATGAAAAGACCAGGTCTGTTGAACCATTTGACGTCACAAGTATGGCGGATCCGTTACGGCGTAAAAGTGACCGTTTTGAAAATCCAAATTTTAAGGCGTTTTTAAGTTGATTTTTGGGGGGTTTCCGGAGATCAAAAAACTCCGGGAAAATTCTTGTGACATCAGGAGCCTCAGTTCTTTCGAGTAAAGCAATAAAAAAAATTGGTGCAACAGGCCCATTACGCTTGTGGGCTACTTGAAGTAGTAAAAAAAAATAAAAAAAAAACAATTAGAGTTTGAGTTATACCCTCGGTTCACAAAAAACCGGGAGATTTTCTTTATTCAACTGCAAATTTCAATGGACACAGAGTCTTGTTTTGATGTTTTGTATTTTATAAAAAAAAATAATGATCCTCCAAACTTTAGGTTTCTAAGTCCAGCATGGAACATAACATACTCATATCACTCAGTCTATTGTGTATGACGTCATTTATTACACTGATGCACAATATTGTTTCTCTCGTCGTGGTTATAACATTCTGTGCGGCAGATTTATCATTTTTTGGTATCATGAAAAGAAAATATTCGTTGTCACGCGATGCTCATTGGCAATGCTATGTAAATCCTACTTTTCCAGTCGTATAGTTGGATTTCATTTTGCAATAACGAACCACTATCTCCGGTTCTTCCATAAAAACACCTTTCTGCACATGGAAACGAATGGCATAAATGTCGTTCCTAAAATGAGCCTGGAATAGCGGCTCCTTTTTTTTTTTTTTTTTTTTTTTTTTTTTTTTTTTTTTTTTTACTACTTCAAATAGCCCTCAAGGGCTAATCCCACG
Source organism: Bemisia tabaci (assembly GCF_918797505.1). NCBI lineage: Eukaryota > Metazoa > Arthropoda > Insecta > Hemiptera > Aleyrodidae > Bemisia > Bemisia tabaci. Next base: position 40,244,077 of record NC_092801.1, read on the forward strand.
CTTTAAGTCCCATTCCCCCTCCGTCCCTACTGAACCAGTCCCAGGCAACCATTGTTTGAAACCATCAAACTCGGGTCGCCTGGCCGGGAATCGAACCCGGGACCTCCCGATCATAGAGCAAGCGCTACAACCACTACACTATAGGAGGCCATTCTTGCAAAATGTGGTCCAGTTATGCCACTGTTGAATCATTATATTTCATGTTTTTTATCGTCATAGAAAAAGAAGAAGAAAATACAAGAAAATAAGATAACGCGCAACGTATAATATAATTAGGCTAACTAAGTCTGTGTGATGCAGCCCAGTTGAGTGTATTTACCTAAAATCAGCTTTTCAAAATTAATTGTTGCCAAACGTCCTTTAATTATTCAGATTTTAAACAGGAATATAAAAATTATTCCGACTGAAAATTCTCTGCATACGTATACATTTTTTTTCAAATTCCACTTGCTTTTTTAAAATTATTTAAGAATTCCGAGTTAAAAAAAAAAAATACGATAGAAACACAAAAAAGGACGGGTTCCACCAGTGGCTTTGCGATATATCGATTGATCTGCCATTTAAACCGATAGGGAAGGATCGATAAACAGGGTGTTCGCAACGAACACATTCATAATCGATTCTTTACCATTGCTTCAAATGGGAATACCTCGAAAGTTGGCAATCACGCCTCGCTATTGCTACCCACTAAGATTACTTGTGACGGGAAGAACGCTGTCTTACAGTAAGTAGAGAATGAGGAGAATGTGTTCAACGATAAAAACAAGAGATGTATCCCCGATCTTTCTCTTCTCTATCTTCCCGAGATTCTTTTGGAATTAAATATGCAAGTTAATTTAAATTTTGTATCAGTTTCACAATGTGTTGCACGGTTCTTTTTCTTTAATTCCTTTCTTTATAAAGACTGGTCTTTCATTGAATTCTCTTATCCTAGCATGAGGACAACTCTAGTTTGCTAAAGTTAGTTTACAAGTGCGTGTTGTGAGTGATAGGTTGTTGAATGGCCTAGTGCCTCCGTAGGCACTTGCATTCTCAACTTATCACGGAAGAGATCATTGACCAATTTGTCCGTATTTTCATTTTATGTCTTTTTTAGACCGTGAATGTGCACTGCATTTCTGCGAAGGTATTGTTCTTGTTCATCGAAATTTTCTATCGTTTCTCGTTCGAGTAATTCGATACGCGAATTAAAGCCCTCTTTAATTGCGGTAAATTGATTGCCTATTATGAGTTTTATAAGGTCTCAATGGACCACTAGACAAGACAAGGTACGAATTTAAGGATTCTGATACATGTTCCTTAACCAGAATTACACGTAAAACACGGTCCTTGCATCGTAAAGTACCGAAATCATTTTGTACCTAATATATTAACGTTTTTACTTTGCATATTGGTTAAGGAAAATTTGAATTGTCCGATCACACGAAACTCGATACTCTATACTTGAGTCCAATTGCGCACTACAACGGTTTCGACAAGCTTCTCAATCCAGCACTGTTCATTTCCCACCCTGTGTTGTTCAAACTATAAACAACTTGCTAAAGCTGAGCCAAAGCGTCAAGATTGAGGTTGCAAGATTGTCACATCGCAGAGAGTGTCATGGTAATGATTCGTGCGCGATTTGACTCACGTAGACCATTGAGTTTTCATGAGCGGGAGGTTTGAATTCACGAGTCAAGAAACATTAAATATACTGGTTAGGAGTTATTTCAGTGATTTTTGTTGCGCAAATCGTGTTCTACGTGACATTTTGGTTGAGAGACATGTATCAGAATGCTTAATTTCGTACCTCGTCTAGTGGTCCACTACATTTTTTTTACAATTTTTATTATAGATTCGGCAAATTTATTAATTACCGCATTTTCTGAGAGACACTTCATATCGGCTTCCTCGAGTTTAGAGGCCGTCCACAAATTACGTAATACACTTGGGGGGGGGGTCAGAGGTGCCTACGGGGGGAGGGTCAAGCGTTGCCTTACGTAAGCCGCACTTGTTTGTCAAAATTTTTATTTTCTTAGATTTTACTTCTTTCATATTTCGTTAATTTAAAGACTGACTAGTCCAAATTTAGTTTTTTTATTTTAGAAGCGTAATGTTTTTTTGTTAAAATGTAATATTTTATACTAAAGGCGTTTTATCGTATCCGCAAGATTTCTTGGGTTCGCCAAACACTTAAAGCACAATTCGACGTTTCCCGCACAAAAGAGCGTAACCACATTTCAATGTTGCCAAATTTACCCCACAAATTGCATTTTTACTCGGAGAATTTTAGACCATTTTAGTTGAAAATTTCACTGATTTTTCTTCTCATCTTATGTGAAAATCAGAACAATTTTGGACAAAAATTGCGCTTCTGGTTTTGTGTAAAAACATTAAATTGTTTGAGTCAATTTGGCAATCTTGGAATAGAGTCACTCTTCATCGTGCGGGGAACGTCGAATTGTGGAACTTCACTCGTCGATTCTGATGGTATTATTTTGTCGCCTTCAAGTATTTTCAATTATACCTCCTCAATCAGCATGACTTCGATTACTTTACACAGTGACCCAAATTATCGGGAGAAAAAAAGGAGAGAAAAACAACCTGATTAGTTTCCTCTTGCATGCCATTACGCTGTGCAGCAACTTTTCGGAAGTGGCAGAAAAAACCAGAAATTTAATCGGAATATGTCCAAACAGTTCCGAATGCAATAACGACTTCAGGCGGTTCGCGTGTTGACCTGGTCAAGAGCGAGACTCACAAATTTGTGCGCCTCGCGATCATGCAACTTCGTGCTTTTTTTTAATAATTAATTCAACAAAATTTTAATTAAAATACATTTTAGTCATTTTAAATAGAAAAAGTGTGCCCAACTCTTGGACTTTTTAGTGAATAACAGGTAAGTTATTTTTCGTTTTCTTTGGATTTTTCTTTGTTTGTTTTGCCCCTTCCCCCTTCTCTACGCTTAATTTATCGTTGTTGTTGGGAGACGGGTATTACTAAGTATTCAATTTTCTTATGCCATATCCAAAGAAGTGATCTGTCATCGATTGTTGGCGCGTATACGTAGTATACCGCCTTTGCGATCGTTTCGAACCCTGCTCGATACAATAACCGAGTCCCTTAGTTCCTTACCGAAAAGTGACTACCGCGAACTTCTGAGATTTTCCAAAGCGTGTAAAAAGTTTATTTATCCGTCAATAATTATGATTTAAAGTTGTTTCTCATTCTGGGGCTCGCTAGTTTATGTGCAGTGAATACCAAGAGTCTACGTTACTTGGTTTTTTTAAAAAAAGCCTAAGAGTAGGGCGCGCTGATTTAAAATATGCATATATAAGCGGAAGCAAGCGAACTGATTCGAGGATGGCTGACCAGGCCGACACTCTAGGAATGAGAATTTTACTCTTCCGTTTCGTTCATAACGTTGCTTTGACAGATCTCCACACCACTGTTAGGCTTTTCAAAAGTTGGTACTCCTTGCTCTGATAGCCGGGGCCAGTAGGATAGTGGTAAGTGCAATCTGTGATGAGCCTCGAGACTCATTAGACCATTTGCTAAACGTGGCTCATACAGGAGTCCACTCAGCCCTCTCGTCCCCACGCTCCTGATCACTGCGTCGGCGTCACGAAGAACAATGGGCCTTGGGCCGTCTTGGGTCCCAACGCGGCCGATACCCGTACCCCAATTACTCACGCTTCATTAACCATTTCACCGTCACGCTAGGATTCATCCAATTTTCAAAAAAAATTGTTTCGCGTGTATTTAGCAATGTTTTCCTTACTCTCCGTTAAAACACAAATAAAAAGAGACCTCATTCATAAAAATCGGCCGAATAGAAGAGAAGTTACGTTACAGTAATCGAAATCCGAAGAAATCAACAAAACCTCGACTTCTCGATACGAAAAATAAAATGAAGGGGGAAAAAAGGAAGTATAAATTACAATGAAATATAATTGACCTCAGAATTTGACAAGCAATTCAATTATATACCTAACGCTGAAAAAACTGGGAGAAATTACAAAAAATTCGCCTCTTGCAAGGGGCTTCTTTGTAAGAATTTTGACCTGAAGACAACGGTCGAATAACAGCAGTACTCCATACAATACACGGTGTGCCTGGACGAGTTAAACATTTTTTATACGTCCAAATCGAAAAATCTTTATATTTTTAACTACAATGTCTCTTCAATCGTTTAAGCCAAAAAAAAAAAAAAAAAAATTCCGTCGAGATTCTGGAACGCAAAGGCGCTTTAAAAGTATTCTGGGGCTATAATAGCTAGATCACCGGTAGTAAATCCCGTTATGTTATTAAAAAGAAATTGACTCCATAGTAGTTTAATTCCTTAGTTTCTTGGATACGATTATTTTAAGCACTTAAACATTTATACCACCAATTTTAGCCATGGGGTGATTTCCTGAGAGCCGATAATATCACGAATTTCTCATAGAACCCTTCAACAGTGGCTTGCTTTTTTGGCAGCCGATTCGGCCATCGAACCGGAGTTTAAATGGAAGCTGATAATAACCCAAAGCTCTGAGAAAAATTTTGAGATGAGTATAAGAACGGTTTGTTGTAAGTAACGAGGAGAGGCGGGCGATCTAATTTTTACAGTTTTTCTGTTGAATTAATGTTGCCGCGGGCTTCTGACTGTGTCCACACATAGTTTCTGTTCAGCATATCGATACATAAGTATTTACACACGTAGAATCTAATTTTCACGTCGGGGAGTCGACATATTTTGATTTTTTCGATTTTATAGGGAAAATTGATGGTTTTTCGGGATTGAAATTATAATTGTTTCATGAAAAATAAATGCACCCAAAATGACTATAGCGTATTGATCTTTACACATTTGCACTCACGAAATTGGTTGGTAAATTCAACGAGTGGGTGCATCGACCTGCTATATCAAGTTTCTGCAATTTTTTACGGCAAATCGGTAGATTTTCGGGATGTAGATTGCTTACTTTCAATTCATGAATGAATAAAGCAACGACATGGTTGAATTTCTTCGCATGGAAAGACGTTTAAAATAACAAAATCAAGACGTATTTAATGCAATTGCATTTATATCGAGTCAATTTCTTTTCAATAATATAACGGGATTTTTACTACCGGTGATTTGGGTATTTTAGCCCCAAAATACCTTTAAATCGACTTTATCTTCTAGGAGTTCGACAGAATTTTTCTTTTCTTCGCTTAAATTATTCCGTAGCACTTTTCTTCAAGAATCTGATAAGATTTTGCTTGAGGCAGATCAAAAAACTTAAATTCGATCGAATAGCTTTCTACTTTCACAATACACGGTCTCGTCAAGGTGCGTCTTTGACCTCGCAGTCTTGTTGTGCTGTTTGCCTATTTTGAAATCTCTGTAAATGAAAACTAAAGGGGTTGATGTGTGCGAGTTAATGACGCGCCTTATCAACACATTGTGTTGGAGTTCACTGCTTGTTTTTTTCTTCTTCTTCTTTCAATTAAAATATACAACGCAATAAATTCGTTAAGTCCTTTGATGTTTAACACAGTAGAAGTTCAGAAAAATCAAAGGCTATGGAGGGGGTAAAAAAATAAAATGAGAGAATTTTACCACAGAGAGAGGTTCATCCTGCCTAATTTTTCAGAGAAGATACCGACAAATTCTTAACAATGATTCTTTGAAAGATTTTAGAATCGACGAACGACAAATCGCGATCTCCAGAAAAAGAGGATTGAAGTTTACAGGCGTTGTTGCCAGCTTGGAAATAATTAATTCCAGATGCTTGTGAAATGATTGATACTGAAGATGATGGCTAAGAACTTTTACCTGGTGATTTTAATAGTATTATAAATACTTCAGCATCAAAAATTGTAAATCTGCAGAAAAAATTTTGCATCAACGTTCTTGCTGTACTGAAAAATTTAAATTTCTACCTTAAGGACCTTTTGGTGTAACTCCATGACAATTTGTCAGCATAAAATTTCATACTGGCAAATTTTAATCAGATGCTATCATTCGGATTGTGATCGTTTGTTTCTTTTGAGCTTGTGACAATGCATAGAAATTTGATAATTTTTATTGAACATGATTCAGTTCACTCAAATTCTGAGGGAAAGTTTTAAATTGATTGACTCAAATAACGTGGGCCACGGAGTTGATGATACCCATGCGTCTTCCACCTTGGTTTCATTGATTATTGATGGATTGATATCCACATTTTAGATTGTGTTTAGAACACCTAAGGCACACCATGGATAGTTGGAAATGCCGTAAGGAATTACGTTCAACACTACGTTCCCTGGAGGTTGCAAACTCATTTAAGGTCAGACGTGGAAACTTGGTGCTCATGATAGTAAATATAGACGTAAATATTTTCGCTGGTCTATTTACTTTCCTAGAAAACCACCAAAACACAATTCATTGACCAAACAGACTGATTCGGGTGTCTTAAAAACTTATATGACATCAATTGGATTGTATTTAGCAAAAATGAACCAGCGCGATTACAGCGTTGTAAAAATAGTGCTTCTCCACAATTACCTATCTAAAGAATCTCCCTGAATAGCAAATACTTTTGGCTTCCCACCAAAAACTTGTTGATTTTAAAGGAAAATAACTGTGTAAAATTTCATATTGTACATAGGTATTTTCAAAAGAAAAAGAGAAGTCGCACGATTTTGAAAACACTGTGATTGCGCTGGTTTCTTTTGGCTATATTTTGCTAAATGCGATCCAATTGTTTTATCAATCGAAAAATACGACACAATAAGCATGGTACGTTGATGTAAAACCCAGTAAAAATTTGTTAAAATCAAACGCTTTTGCACATTTGTAAAATGAACACTTTCCACTATTAGAATTGATTCATTGACCTTCACTTATAGGTCACTGAATGTTAGGACGAGATGTTGGACGTGACATTTTGCCTGTTAATTACTTTATTGCTGACAATTATCACAAGATCTATTATTGAACGATCGAGAAACAGAAAGATACATGCGTTCATGAAGACAGTGTCTGGACCAATGACGATACCTTTTGTCGGGAGTGCTTATGTTCTAGCTGGAATCAATCGACTTAGTAAGTCCTTTTTTATTATAACGTTATTTTCGGTATCCAAAAGCGCAAATTTTCAAAAGCGGAAACCTTAAAACTGAGAAAATGCATGGCTCGAAAGCGTAAACGCGTGAAAGGAGACGGCGCACAATAGATCGAGGAAAGGCGAAGGTCGGACAAAATTTAAAAACTTTAAAAGCTCATAATTCCGCCAATACAAAATTTTGAGGTATTAATACTAGTTTCATTGCTTTCCTCGTGAAATTTTCTTTTAGGTGTACCCCTTAATATTTAAAATGTAACAATTTAAACATCACAATATGCAGTTTTAGTTAAAAAGTTCATGTCCGACCTCTCTGCTTGACTCTATCCACTGTGCGGCGTAAAAGGGAAGCGTTAGGATTTTTTTTTTTTTTAATTTTGCACTTAAATATTTCAAGTATTTTTCTCAAAGAGGGAAAATCAAAACAAAGAACGACTCATTACAGGAGGTGCAAGAAAATTCTCTAATATATCTAGATAAGTTGCGATTCTACGACCGGTAACGTTGTAAAACGTTAAAACAATCAATGCATTTTTCGGAAAATTGACATTGCACAATGAAAGTCAGGGATAGTTTACTTCATCAACTGCATAGGCAACTCTGGAATTAAGTCAAAATTAAAGAGAAACAAGCAAAGCTCCCCTCAGTTAGAGGAACGCTCAACAAAATTGTATTAAGAGAGCTGGATGCAACTATTCGGGCTCGACGGATGCCCGTGTTGCATACGCACAGAAAAGAAGGCGCTTTGAGTCTCCGGGCACTCATCGCCTTATACCCACGGCCCGGTTCGTGGCGTGATGACGGGCTGTATACTTGCTGGCCAGGCGAAAGAAAAGCACCGTATGGGCCTCCAGAATTTGCCATATTTTCTTCATAAAGAAACTCAAATCCTGGGAAAATCATGAATATTTTTTTCAAAATTTTTGAAACAAATTTATTTAAAATTTAATGACTTTCCTCAAAAATAAATATTTTGAGTGTACTACGAGAATTCAAAATGTCAAAATGCCTCCAAATTTTCATCATCAGATGTCAGGAGATGATCAGCATTAGATGTGTTCTTTCTACATATAACGAGCCTTGAGAGATGGTTGAAATCTTATAAACGTCTCTCTTTTGCTACTTAAAATTCATCCGATTCTTATTTCAGTCACCTCTGTATTCGTATGAGCGTTTTGATTCCCAGATTTGTTCCGGGTGATTAGAAACTTGGACGTTGTGTATCCGGGATCTAAAGGATTTTGGATTTTTGGCGATCCATACTTGGTAACAAGTGACCCATCAGTTTTCAAGGTAAAATTAACCAATATTGAACTTTTTCAGGAAACTTAGCTTTTGATATGGCCTATCTCGTAAATTACTTTTAAATCTTCAAAAGCTTACGGAAACAGTTTGATAAGATTCTATCGCTCTGGTAACCCGATTGCAGTAACATTAATGTGTGTACGAATATAGCCACTTGCTAAGCTTGCTTCCTTCTTTCCGAGTATGTGAAAACTCAGAGCGTTAAATTTCAACTTATAATCATGATTTTGTCACACAAAAAAAAGTTCTTTGCAAGGACCGGACTTTCTTATGCACATGGTGTTGGTTCAGCGCTGATTAGTATAATAGTACAGTAAAATCTTGTTAAGTTGAACTCCGGTTATGACGAAATGCCGATTACGTTGAATTTTTTGTCGTTCCCTACATAATTAGACTTAGCGAGCTTTTACTTTATTGATATCCGTCATAATTGGTAGAAGGGAATCATAGCGTCTCTCTATAAATCGTAATTATAAAGTACCTAAAGTAAATGTTAAAATGCACGGTTTCGTAACCATGTCAAACAAATTTTTCAGTTAAAAAGTAAATTTAAGTATTCCAAGAGAAAATCAGTATAACATGGCACACTGACACGCTTGCACATTCATATTATCATTCTGTGGTTGGATCTGAATTTTTCAAAATTTGCTCCGTATTTCTCCGGCACTCCCGATAATGAAATATTACTGCTGGCCATTTTACGGATAAAAATGACATTTTGTTTTTAAAAACCAAGGAGTATGTATTTCGCACATCTTTTTTTACATTCTTCGTGAATTAATGGAAATTTTATTAGTTTGATCATGATGTTTTCAGGCAGTTTTGGGAAGCTCGCAGAATATCAACAAAACGCGGGATTACGAATATTTTCAGAAGCATTGCCATGGGATATTCACAACGAATGGTAAGAACAGAAAATCTACCAAAACAAACTATACACTTGATTGCTAGGCAGTGACGCACATTGGATCGAGTCAATAGGAAAGGTCGGACATGAAATTTTTGACTGAAACTGCAAAATTTTGATGTTTAATTCATCACATTTTAAATTTCAAGGTATGTCTCTAGAAGACAATTTCACGAGGAAACCAGCGGAACCACTTTTAGAACCTCAAAGTTTCGTATAAACGGAGTTATGAGCGTTTAAAGTTTCCAAATTTTGTCCCAACTTTTTCTATTGACTCGATCTAATGTGCGACGGCGGGTGCAAACAGTACATTGCTCGTTTGTGGTGTTTTAGAATCTCCACTTCTAATTTATGTTTTAGAGAGGACTCTTGGGTGAATTTCCTGAAATTTTCCGTTTACAGTGATGTACAATCATAAAGAACATTCGGTAAAAGTTTCGATGCATCACATACATTTGCTTTAATCATGATGGATGAAACTTTAGCGGAGATATTGAGACACCAAAATCAAGAAATGCCCTCTTTGCACCCAGCGATTCGACTAAGAGTTATGTTTTTGAATTTGAATCTTGTCAGTTGTCTTTGATTCGTTTTGAGAGTTGTGAATGTTATGTTTTAGGAGCCGCATGGCGTAACATGAGGAAAACAATCAATCCCGCCTTTCGAACCAAAGTACTTGAGTCTTTTGGAGAAAACTTCAAATTCCATACTGAAAATTTCCTTGAAATTCTACGGAAATATTCCAGCAGTGAGGATAATTTCGACTTGTTTACGACAGTTCATTCCTGCACCATCGATTTAATTTGCGGTGAGCCTACTCCTACTAGCTAATAAACAACACGTCAGAATAATATTCTGAGCATTTTCGAAACTAGCCTTCATTTACTTGTATGATCAGAGTTACTGCAGTGATACATGTCGAATTAAGTGGAAACTATTTTTATCTATTGTTACTAGCCAGGAACTACCAAACCTTTGGAAGTTTTCTTAATATTAATCGTGTTTTGTGCCAAATTGTAGTGAGGAAACGTCTTTTCGATGTCTAGTCCTTGGTTTTTCTTGTGTTTTATTTTTCAGCTTTGGTGCACCTGGAGGCACCCGAAGTTACACCTCCTTTTTTCGTCTCTTGTCCAGAGACACGCGTCTCAGCGCAGGAAATGCCAAAGTGCCTTCAATTTTTTGCATAGGCAACACGCACATCTTTTGAGCAGGAAGAGTTGCATAATGGCAAGGTGTCAACAGACCGTTGCGTCTTGTCTAACGCTCAAGATATCAAACCATAGCATATTGGCATATTGGCATATTGGCATATTGGCATATTTTGGTTTTAGGCATATTGTTTTAACCATTATCCAAGCCCTCCGCCAAAAAAGAAATCATATTTTTTACTTTCTCGCTCCCCTAGTTTTTTTTGCCGCAACCTTGAAATGGAATATGATTTTTTACCAAAACCTGGGTTTTTTCTGTAGAAAAGAATTTCAGTTTCCACCCTTGTATACATTTTTCCTGACCCCTTACAGTCACATTGGGGGCGAAGGAAGATCTTACTCATTTAATTGTTCGACTCTTTATTTTCCAGAGAACATGCTAGGATACTGTTTGGATGTTCAAAAGAAAGGACTCATCCACTATTCGACGAATTTACAAAGGTAAGTATTAATTGTCAGTTTGAGTTGTTGCTGCTCATTGTATTACCAATATGTAACCAATGTCAAGTTATATTCGTGCCGTAAATTTTGATGTTTAAAGGGCCGTTCAATTAGCTTTCCAATTCTATTCAAGGTAAAATTCATCAAAAAGGACCGAACCAACACTTACGAGGAAAAAATTAATTACGGGTACTCACGCACTCACTTAATTGTATATAGCTTCTTGTTATTGGTTCAAATTCTAAAAAATAAAAAAAAATAAAATCAGCTCGTAGAAATTGCAGTCAAAATGTAATTTTTCATATATTTAATTGAAAGTTTCAGTAGAATTATTGAATAGAGTTGTGCGGTCATTTTACAAAATTAATGTCTAATAACATATAAATTGCGGCATTGTGCTGGGTGTACCGACTATACCAAGGAAAAGATGGAGATGGGGGAGGGGGGTCAATATATGTGCGTGATCGATATAATTGCTTTGATTTCATGATTTTCGATCAGTTAGACTTCTTAAAAGGACATCAATAATCTTTTCATTTATTTGTACCTAGGTCTACCGAAATGATTTTTGAGAGATCATTTAGTTTTCCCTTATGGTCAAGGCTCATTTATGTTGCTCTAGGCAAGATGGAGGAATTAGATGCGGCGGTAAAACCAATGCAAGATATTTGTCGAAAGGTACAATCATCAAGAAATTTCCTTACGTATTCAGTCCATGATTTTTTTTTTTTTTTTTTTTTTTTTTTTTTTTTTTTATGAGGACAAGAAATATCTTTGCAATTCTATCTTTCTATCTTTGTATCTTGACAGAAATATTTTGCACTGCCTGCATGCATTTCACAATAATGCTTTAAAGTTTTTTTCAAACGCTGTAAAAAAGTCAGGGCACTCCTTTTTACTATTTTTGAATCTCTGCAGCCGCTTTAATAGAGCCTTTAGTTGGCTAAAAATGTACGGTTAAGTTTTTTTTTTTTTTTGCACCATCGTTGAGTTTTTTTTGTCGTTACAGTTATTTACGATTACTAATTTAATGGCTTTAATAATTTTATTTTCTTGCTGGCAAATGAATACACGGTTTTTAAAAGAAGTCAGTCTCTTTAAAATTCTCTCAGGTGGCCCATGCATCTCTACCTTAATAATTCTCTTCGGTTTTTTTTAAATTTGCGAGTCGTTTTGAATAGCCATCAAGCAGGAACTTCACAACCTTTGTTACTCCTGATAAGTTAAAAAGCACATTTTGTATAGTAAAAGAAGAATGAGAAATCCGGAGAACATAGAAGTGCAACTAATTCAATTCTCTTTTTTTCACCTTTTATTCTAATCGTGATATCCCCGAATCATTTGTTTGGAAAGAGAGACTTTTTCATAAATTTTCTAAATCGGTTTTAAATTTATTTCAGATTGTTAATGAGCGCTTGAAACAGAAATTGGATTCACAGAGTGAAAACGCGGACAAGACAGGTAAAACACGGGACTTTATGTATTATGTGTACTAAAACATCTTTAATTTTTTTTTTTTTTCGTGTTGACTCTTTTATTTATTAAATACTCTTAGTAAGATTGAGTTTTTGCTGTGAATGACTAGCATTGATGATTACGCTTCCATTCGGGGTTCCTGAATTCTAAAAAAATGTGGTAAATATATAGGTAGAGATTAATAATCCGAGAAGGCAGATGGCATGGTTCCCTGGGAAAAAGTTAAACTTGTGTGCAAATTGCGCACATTCTTGATGTGGGAAAGCACTTTGAAGGAAAGAAACTGAAAGTCGAAGCGCCCTCATCTATTTTGGTATGCAACGCGGGTATCCAATAAGCACAAAAAGTGGTATCCAGCGTTAAGGCTGCAGTTTGGCGTGGTGCAGCGCGCATACATCAACCGAATTTCGATAGCTTCATTCTGCGGAGAATGGACTAAAACCCTTTTTAATATTCGCTGGAATATTTTTGCCAGATCCTCTTCATTTATACGTTTTCAGCGGGTCTACTATATGAACTTTTGCTAGCACATAACGAAAAATTTCTTTTCATGGAGAAAGACTCAAAAATCAATGTACACGCATTAGGAATGCCTTAAAGTGACCCCTATTTCCGCTATCTGCGTCAGATTTTAGGATCCTTCGGAGTGAATATCTGCAGTTTCAAAATATATATTTGCCGTGGTTTGCTTCTTGAAGCAGGAGGCTCAAACTTGCGTCTTAGGTTGCGTAGAAAGTGAAATTAGGAGTGAGTTCCATACGTTTTTGATACACTTATTGCGATTTCAAAGTCATTTTCCCCAACGGATATTATCTTTCTAACAAAGGTTTATGACGTACCCATTAGTTGCAGAAAATTCTGATTTTTCGACTTATTGTCACCTTCTGGTCAAATTATATCATAAGCACCATACAACGTTTCGAAATTTCCACGCCATTTTTTTTTTCACAGAAAAATTGTTCAACGAAGCTGTCCCAAAATTGCACTTAAAATTCAGTAAAACTTTCGAAGAGATTCAACCAACAATCTCTCTGTAAAAAAATAAAATGGCGGCGGAAATTTTGAAACATTGCATGGCACTTGTGATACTTTGTCAAGGAGGAGACGATATTAGTAGGTAGGTAGGTATCAATGACGTATTTTATTAAAACTTAGTAATGGATTTCAATGCTTATTTTCGTTCTTATTTACAGAGAGTGTTAGGAATTTCATGGAAATCATGTTAGAGAATATTCAGTCTGGGGCTGTCACTCAGGATCAAGCGGTTGAGGAGGCTATTGAAATCTTTTTGTCCGTAAGTAGTTAAAAACTGACAGTCTTACATTAAAGCATTCGAATTATCTCAAACAACTCATTTTCAAAGCGATTATAAATTCTTGTAGACAACGGTGTGGCAAAGTTAAGTGATACATGCTGTGAACTACGAATCCCTAAGATTCACATTTGGTCTACATTTTGCAATTAGAATCTACAGTTTGTGGCTCAAATTAGAAACAGCGTATGTACCCTTAGTTTCTCCAGGTACATAAGTGTTTTTTTAACAGAGGAGTCAAAAATTGTAGTTCCCAGTACAGCAAAATGTGGTCCCTTTGAACAATATTTTCTTTGTTTCTAGGGTTCTACGACAACCGCTGGAATTATGTCGTGGGTGTTCCAGACGTTAGCGATGTGGCCAGAGATTCAGCGTAGAGTGCATCAAGAAATCGTAGAAAACTGCAACGGTGATGAAGTCACTACAAACGATCTCTCGAAACTGGTCTATTTAGAAATGGTCATTAAAGAAACTCTTCGACATTACACAGTTCCATTCATAGCGCGGCATATAGACGAGGACCTCAAAGTTGATGGTAATCATAATCAATGTCTTTTCAAATTTTTCGGAAATTTTTCTTTTTGGGTGATATGCATCATGCCCAGAAACTGCGTCTCCAGGCGAGAAGTATTTTTCTGGACATAGGTAGTAATATATCAGTGGCGATTTTTAATGTTGGCAACATTGTTTTTCCTGCATTTAAATTCATTGAAAATATCGATTTTAAGCGATGCAAGCTGCCTCACCAAGAATCGATTGTCTTACATGCATTTGAATAGAGGGAAGACACTGTCGCCAAGTTTTAAGAATCGCCACTATTTCGATCTAAATGTATGATCAATTCTCAGGCTCTCAGGAGAGCAATCGAATTTTTGGGTTGACATATCATGTATCGTCTAAGGATACATTGTAATTCATATATTTCAGCATGCATGTCACAACTGTTACCACTAAGATCATTCCTAGTTAAAATGGACCGCGTTTAGCAAAAAGGAGCCATTCCATATCAGTTATTGCCAAATTTAACTGGGAAGTTTAATTTTTCGCAAGAGAACGTTCATGGGCATCCCTTTGCAAATTTTAATGAATTTGCTTCGTGCAGAAAATTCACTGAAATTTTGCACGAAAATCCGCAGAACCATTTTCACGTAAAACAGTATGTTTCTTAATAAAATTAGGCAATATCCTTTCTGCTTAATGCGGTCCAAATATCATATTGAATCTGGTATTGGGAGAAATCGCATCATCATTTCAGTAGTGCCTCATATGTTCATTCATAATTTACTTTTTACTCTGCACCTTTCAAAGGCAGTTCAGTCATAATCCGTCTTAATTTGTTCGAACTTTTAAATAGACTTTTTACAATCGTCAAGATTACATTCATTGTCATTTTAAGTAATTCTGTGTTGACATAATCTCTACAAGTCTACGTTGCACACGTGAAGTTGTTCGTCAAATCAAAACTATGCGCTTTATTCCGAGTTAGTGGTATTGAAATTCATCAGTGTAGTTTATTATATAGGTATTTTAATCACTAGTCGAATATATGTGGCGTATTTTTTTTATTTATTCCATCAATTATTTCTCACTAAAATGCTTGGAAAAGTACCGTTGGATATTCTCTCCAGTACAAATCCTTTGCTCCTGTATACATCGTCACCTTCCGGCCAAAGTATCACAATCGCACCATGCGACGCCTCAAAATTTCTGCCGTCATTTTACTTTTTACAGAGAAATTGTTGGTTGAATCTGTTTGAAACTTTCACTGAATTTGATCGTCAGGACAAAGGAAATTTGGTGAAATTTTCTAGGCGGATCCAGCAAATTTGCAGCATCATTGTTTCTCTTCCAATAATTGTACCTATGGAAATGTATTGATTCTCGGAGGGGCCAGGTGTGCCGACAAGAAGTGAATTATTTAACATAGGTTTAAAGGGGGAAATCCGGTGTTACCAAATTGCTGGATCAGCCTATGTATTCTTTATTTATTTTACAGAAGAAACGACCATTCCGGCGGGGATGAACGTTTTGTTGGTGACCTTTTCCATGCACCATGATCCAAATTATTGGGAAAGACCTGGGGATTTCTATCCAGAACATTTTTCGGCTAAGAATGAATCAGCGAGACAAAAAGGCGTTTTCCTACCTTTGTCCGGTGGCCCAAGAATCTGTGCTGGTAAGTATGAAAATATTTCATGGCCCTATATACCCAAGTAGCATTTTTCAACGGAAAAATCGCGATTTTTCTTCGATTTTATCGGCGATAAAATCGCTAGGATCATCAACATCTGAGCGTTTATCCTCGATATTTTCGCGATTTTATTGCGATTTTATCGAGATAAGATCGAGCATAATCGCTCAGATGTCGATGATCCATGCGCGATAAAATCGCCAAAAAAATGGTATTTGCGCTGTCAGCCGATTTCCGTCAGGTTCACCTGTCAGGTCCTTTGACGAAGACGAGCGCAAAATCCCCAGAGCCTCCGCAGAGACTCGAGCTCGAGTCGCAGCGGTGGTAAGCTAGCACATTGCCACTAGGCTATGGCCACTATATAGCTTAAGAGTGCGAATTGAAGCCTCTTGGATGGATCGACGCTTCGCAACCTTACAACTTTTGTCATTGCGTAGACTGACACCGAGTTTTCATTGGAATTTTTTTTTATTTCCCCTACTCTGTATTTTATTTCATACTTTGAAGTAAGGTTGGTAAAATAAGGTTCCGATTGGACCGAGGTCCGATTAAATCGCAATTTATCGCGATCACTGCTACTTGAGTACATCTTGCTGACAAAAAAGTAAATCATTATGAACTAAACCCACCATGTTCAATAAGGCTGAAACGCTTTTGTTTGTCAGACTGAACTACGATAGACGTTTTGGCTCGTATAATAGACATGTTATTCGGCTCAAGGCTCAACTCGCTCGCTCAGTTTGACAAACTTAATGTTTGGCCTATTTGTTTACATTCGATGCTACTTTTACCTATGCATTTTAATTTGATCGATTAGACCACAATTATGCAAGAGAAAACAACCAATTGTGCCTCATTTTAAAAGCAACAAAATTATTGTTTTGTAGCCTCGTCCTGGCGTTAATTTAATATTTAAAGCTGATCATTTAGCAAACTCCTGGATCATAGCTATCACAGTGGAGTGATTATTGCTACCAAAACTATAAAGATACTCACCAAAGAGTCCACTTAGGACCAAAATTTTGTGAAACCAATTATAACAATCACCCTTAGAGGTCTTGAAGCAAAAAAAAATGCGACAAACATGTACCCAAAAACGGTTTGCAGAGGGCGAGTCCATGGAACCTGTGGACTTAAAATCGCGAAAAATCAAAATTTTAGCTGATCCTGATTTCGAGATACCGTAATTTGAAATTATCATTGTAAATGCAAGCTTTTTACTGATTTTGATCAGCTTCTTTATTTATTTGTCCATTGAATCGGTGTTGATCGGTTCTCGTTTTTATTTTCCGTTCGATTCATGCAGATCGAATACATACCCTCTCGTTACATGTAGACATCTCATACTTTTTTTTAACTGAACAATTCGCCTTCTGCTGCGTCTGCAGCAATTGTTGTAACGCATATGTTCTGCGTGCTGATTTCAGCCCATTACATGCTCGACTCTCTGAAGGCGTTTTGTATGCGCAAGTAGCGCTGTCTGTCGAAGAAAGAACGAAGTAGGGATTGAGCGATTCGTTCAATCTGATTTATATAGTTCTCCGACAGGGTGCTCTACTTTTGCACATAAAACGCCCTCAAAGAGTCAAGTATGTAATGAACTGAGATCAGCACGCACAACACAATCGTGACCATTGCGGCGGACGCACCTGCAGGCGAATTGAATACAGCCGTATAATACACGTTAAAACACAGTGTAGATCTTTAATTACTATTGTTACCAATAGAGTTGTATTTTATGGTCATTTTAAGGGGGATTCTTGAAAAACTTTTCAACGGAAACGAGAAAATAAACTAAGTTTAAATGCAAAGTAAAATATATCGCGTTACAAATTTTCAGTCTTGACGCGAAGTTTAGCCTAAAGATCTCACCAAGACTGAGGAAGCGCCAACAGAAGCAAAAGAAAATTGCGACGAAAAAGTACCCTAGAACGGTTTGCAGGGGCCGAATCTATGGTGCGTGTAGGGTTCTCGGTGCTTCGAAAATTTACTCCGGACACTTCCACAACTTTTTTCCGACCGATATCCCAAAACGTCAATTCCTTCTATGAATCCGAATTGTTCTAATACATGTCTTATTTTGACGTGGATTTTGAATAATTTAGAAGAATTATTGGTAAGACTTCACAATGCTTCACTTAATTCTGCAAGTCTTCGACGTGTTAATGAAATTCAGGGCCAAGGATCAACTAAGATCTAAAAGATCACCTGAATTACACGAAAATGAAATCTTTTGTGTTTGTATACTGAATTTGTAGCTCTCAGCTTTTTTTTAAAAGTGGGCTTCAAAGTTGATCGAATCCCGAGTAAAATTCTGCCAAGACTGAAAATTTGTAACGCGATATATTTTACTTTGCATTTAAACTTAGTTTATTTTCTCGTTTTCGTTGAAAAGTTTTTCAAGAATCCCCCATAAAATGACCATAAAATACAACTCTATTGGTAACAATAGTAATTAAAGATCTACACTGTGTTTTAACGTGTATTATACGGCTGTATTCAATTCGCCTGCAGGTGCGTCCGCCGCAATGGTCACGATTGTGTTGTGCGTGCTGATCTCAGTTCATTACATACTTGACTCTTTGAGGGCGTTTAATGTGCAAAAGTAGAGCACCCTGTCGGAGAACTATACAGGGTGATCCAAAAGTCCCTTCCACCCCCTCTAACTTTTTACCTAATTGAGGTAAAGATTTGAAACTTGGGGGATATTCCTAGGTCAAAGGGAGCTACTTTTTGGCCCCCCTAAAATTTTCAGGGGGGCCCCCTTGGGGGGCCAACGGCCCCAAACTTTTAATTTTCAAATAGGAAGACCCCCTTTGTGATAGCTCGTTCGAAAGAGCATAAAAAAAGAAAACTTTTCGCGCAAACCCGAAGTCAATATCTCAAACCGTTTCAAAATGGCGGCCGGTTAAAGTTCAAAATGGCCGAAAATTCAAACCGGTTATTTGTCGATGGATTTGCGCGAAAATCGGTATGTATGGGTATTTTGACACGAGAAAAACGAATTTGACGTTAGGTTTTCAAAAAAACCGAAATTTTTAAAATGGCCGCCGATTAAAGTTCAAAATGACAAAAAATTGATTTTTTTAGAAATCTAAGTTCAAATTTGTTTATCTTATGCCAAAATACTCTCAAATTCCAAGTTTTAGGCAAATCCATCAGCAAAAAACCGAGGTGACAATTTTCGGCCATTTTAAACTTTAACCGGCGGCCATTTTGGAAATTTCGGTTTTTTTGAAAATCTAACGTCAAATTCGTTTTTCTCGTGTCAAAATACCCCCACATACCGATTTTCGCGCAAATCCATCGACAAATAACCGGTTTGAATTTTCGGCCATTTTGAACTTTAACCGGCCGCCATTTTGAAACGGTTTGAGATATTGACTTCGGGTTTGCGCGAAAAGTTTTCTTTTCTTATGCTCTTTTGAACAAGCTATCACAAAGGGGGTCTTCCCATTTGAAAATTAAAAGTTGGGGGCCGTTGCCCCCCCAAGGGGGGCCCCCCTGAAAATTTTAGGGGGCCCAAAAAGTAGCTCCCTTTGACCTAGGAATATCCCCCAAGTTTCAAATCTTTACCTCAATTAGGTAAAAAGTTAGAGGGGGTGGAAGGGACTTTTGGATCACCCTGTATAAATCAGATTGAACGAATCGCTGAATCCCTACTTCGTTCTTTCTTCGACAGACAGCGCTACTTGCGCATACAAAACGCCTTCAGAGAGTCGAGCATGTAATGGGCTGAAATCAGCACGCAGAACATATGCGTTACAACAATTGCTGCAGACGCAGCAGAAGGCGAATTGTTCAGTTAAAAAAAAGTATGAGATGTCTACATGTAACGAGAGGGTATGTATTCGATCTGCATGAATCGAACGGAAAATAAAAACGAGAACCGATCAACACCGATTCAATGGACAAATAAATAAAGAAGCTGATCAAAATCAGTAAAAAGCTTGCATTTACAATGATAATTTCAAATTACGGTATCTCGAAATCAGGATCAGCTAAAATTTTGATTTTTCGCGATTTTAAGTCCACAGGTTCCATGGACTCGCCCTCTGCAAACCGTTTTTGGGTACATGTTTGTCGCATTTTTTTTTGCTTCGAGACCACTGTGCACCATATTTTACCTCCATATGCTTCTATTTTGATCTATGCTATCTTTTTTCTATTGACAACCATTTGCTTTTTTAGGAAACAAATACGCCATGATATCAATGAAGTACCTCATAGCAAATACTCTCCTTCATTGCGAGTTCCGTTCCGATCGGAAACCACCCGCAGATATCCGAGAAGATGACTTCCGTATTGTATTTGTCCTGTGTCCGACACACGGGTTCTCGGTCACAGTCACGGACAGGAATCTCAGAAAATGCAGTAAAACTGACAGTGTGATCCCAAGTCTACAGCAGAGCACCGTGAAACATCAGGAAGGTCACATCATCAGCGAATTTATAAGACTAATGGGACCTAAAGATAGGGTACTGCGATAGCTTGAGTCCCTCATATAGTGAATCCATGGCCAAATGTGGAATCGCGTATCCCCGTTTGCGACTTTGGAGACTTCCAAGCATGCTTTCTTTTTTTTTTAGGAAAACACACGCATCCAGCTAAGTGACATCATGACAGTACCAGCACCGCTTAGAGTTTCTAATGATTATTTATCAATAATTTATACAACATGTAATTTATTCATAAAATGGAAAGTTTTTAATAATAGTTTCGCTTTTTTATTTTAGATGTGAAAATTTGATTTAAAAAGGAGGGGTATCGACAAGGGCCTTTTTTGCCCCCCCCCCCCCCCCCCATAGAATGTGGAAATGTATGCGGGTTTTCCAAGTTCACTCACTGTATTTTACGGAAATAATCATGATTTGCTATCCATAGGCCACTGGATACGTGTTAAACGGTTGCCTGAACATTGGTCTGCAGGCGTATTTTAGCGAAAAATGCGTGTTTTTCTATCACTCCGAGGCTTTTTTGATACCGAGCACATTGTCTAACTGAGCTTTTGATATGTTATCAAGGAGGCTTAAGGACGCATTTTAACCCTGGTTTGGTTCTAGTTAGATGATGTGCTATAGGGGGCCAAAAAAGGCCCTTATAAATACCCGTCCTTTGATTTAAAAATTGTTTTCTTATAAAATTGAATTGGTAATTAGTATGATAATTGATATGGTAATTAGTATGGTAATTAGTATGGTAATTAGTATGGTAATTGATATACTAGTGTGATATTATGGATAATTATGGTGGGGAAGCCTTATGATCATGTGGCATAGTTCGATCGGAGCAGAAACGTCGAGGTCTTCAAGATCTTGAGTAACTTTCACCGCAATTTCAACGGCATATAAATCTATTAAGCGTGCTTCAATCCCACTTCAAGAACTTGCTCTTGTGGGTTTTCCGTGTTTGAGCGGACAGCGAATGTAATATTCAACGAGCCATTTAAGCGTGAAATTATCGTTTGAGCAACGTCAATAAAGGCCAATCCAGCATTCACACACAACTCGCCGGATCCTCCAAGCCCGAGATACCATCGGCTTCAGTTAAAGAACAAGACATTGTCTTTGCATTCATCGAATGCCAGGAAGAATCGAAAAAACCCTCGCCGTCTACTCCGGTGTATTTTTCGATCGTCTCGTGGAAAGGCTCGTAGCGGTAGCATACCATTTTCAAGCAAAGCAAAGTTTCTTGACCCTTGGACGTACGCCAAATAAATTTGAATACAAACAGTAGGCGAGAATTTGAGCCAGAAACCTGCCGCTCCACAGACGAGTGAGGACACTCCGTAATAATTAGAGAAAATATCAGATAGTTTTGAGGGTTCCATACGTTATTTCTAGGCAAGCTAGAAACGCGACTGAAAACTTCGCCAAAGAGGACAGAAAGCTCCTCCAAGTCATGTTCAAAGATCGTTAGATTCGCGTCACAAGGTCTCCTCCGGTCTTTTATTGTGTTGTTAGGAGTGTTTCCATAAGTTATGCAATAATTTGGTGTGTCGGCCAAATATCATAGTTCACGTTATCTTCTCGTAATGCGTGATTCGAAAATTTTGAGCTACTTTGAGGGTTTAATACAACATTTTGAGTTCCTAAATCAAATTCATGATGCTATGATAATCTTCCAGTAAAAACAGCATGTTTTTTGGTCGTTTGTCCGTGAAGTAGCTTTTGAAGCTCTCTACATTATTTACCTGAGAGGTAGGGATCATATTTGTTTGCAAATCGTGAATCAAATCAATAGGACCAAAATTCAACCCTAACTTTACGGTATGAAAGGACTGGTGATGTGAGCGTTCCATTGTAAAAATACATACCTTTGATAAAAATTGCACGGTTTCTTTATCGTCAAGAATATGACGCTGTATGCTGGGCCCAGTGCAAGATAGGAATGGAGTAATTGACATTATTAATTTAAGCCCGATATACTTTTGGAATTCCCTCCGTTTATTCTGGATTTTTTGCGGGATCATTTTTAAGAACCATGGGGCACAATAATAATAAGGTCGGAAGATTCAATGGGTAACAACAGCAAGACATAGAATATAACAGTGACCGGTGGACTAAAACGTTCGCAAAATTGGAGGTCATCCTGAGATCCACCAAAAGAAAACAGAGCTCTTTAGAATTTCTACTTACCATACGGCCGTGCTAAGGAAGAACGCCGTATGAGCCTTTAGACGTTGCCAGATTTCCGTTAATAAACACCAAATAGAAACTGTAAATATTTTTGTACAAATTTTTCGGACAGTTTTTCTCGCAATTTTATCGAAAATATCTAAACAATTCGAGAAAAAATATACATTATTTACCTCAAAAATACATGTTTTATCTTAGGAAATTTGGCAACTCTGGAATGTTCGTACGGCGTTCTTCCTTAGCATAGCAGAGTACGTCAGACTATCCACTTTTATGTCATCTGAAGAGTGGCAATAACGTCCAATTTTAATACCAAAACGTCAAACCCTTTTTCATGGTAAGTTTTTCTTGTCTATAACTTGAAAAATATTCATGTTTTTTTACCCTCACTTCATGTCTGGATTGTGAGCAACTTTTTTGTGAAATGGTATATATTTACGTCAAAAATAACAGATATCAAGTTTATGTCCTGTTTTGAACGTTTCGAAAAGCAATCGGAAATGTCTCCGACAATGAATCATTTAACACCTGTCCACTTTTATAGGTAATTTACACTTGAAACTGGAGGAAAATATTCGCTGTATTTCATTGTAAGTAAATTGTGTAAAGACGGAAAACCTTCAAATTTGAAAGTTTTCCCTGGATTTGGAATTTAACTTTTGTTTTCAATGTTGGTGTTTCCTCGTCACGATATAATGAAAGCTATGAGCATAGTTCTCAAACAGCCGCGAAAAGTTTATAATGATGGTGAAATTCCCAAAGCACGTATCTCGGTATAAGACCTTGCAAACTTTCTCTTTTGCATTTCAGGATAAAATTATGCGATGATGGAAGAGAGAAACATTTTATCATATAATATACGCAATTGTGTACGAGAGTCAATGGAAAAAACCGAGGACTTAAAACTTTCATCTTAGATGGTACTCCGCTCCCTGAAGAAAATCCTTGGCTTTGATTATAGCAAGGCAAAATAATGAACGGCATTGAAAATAAATTAGTTTTTCTTTATCTAGCCTCTTTTGTTTCAATTACTTTCAATTAATTGCCCGGCAGTAAGAATGTTTTTGTGAGTTAATGAGCAGTATGTGTCACAATTAATATTATGAAACGATATCTGTGCCTTGAAATAAAATACTCTATAGGAACCACCCATTTTAACCAATAGAATCGCTCCATACTTATTACGTCTTCAATGTCTATCGCTTTGTCTATCAATTTTAATTATCAGCGCGCAGGCCCCCGAAAAACAAGAAAATTCGAAGTATGGCGGCACAGATCGTGGCACCATATATCAGCTGAAAATGTTGAAATGTCATCATTTACCCAAAGTTCAGCGAGAATTTGAGCTTTGAAGATTTTTCACTACCACATAAAAACATCCGATAACTTTAATCGAAATTTTGCGCAAGTCGTAACCTATCAGCTCATTCGAAAAATTCTGGCACATTGCCACAGTGCGAAACGCACCATGCCTAACACTCAGTGGTTATTTAAATTGATTGACAAAGTGACAGACACGAAAGACGAAGGGAAAATGGAGTAATTCTTTCGGTTGAAATGGGTGGTTGTCATAGGCTAAGAGGAAAATGATGGAATAAATTACAGGATCTCTCATGGATTGCCGTTAGTTAGTCTATTACTTGCCTCCTTGGTCTATTGCAACCACCCGCTTCCATCAATAGGATCGCTCAATTTTTGCGTCGTCTTCTTTGTCCAAAACTTTGTCTATAATTTTCAATAATCAGCCCGCAGGTTGGGATAAAAATCAAGGAAACGCACCGCAAAGTAAAGCGCCAAATGCCTGATTACTCAGCACCTAGATTGTACGTACTGGCAGAAACGAGTATCTGTCAGTGCGTCTTCGTGCGCCTTCAATCCAGCGACAGGCAACTGTGCATGCATCATGTCACTTTGTTCTACGGCAAATTGTCCGGATTTTTGCTGCGACCTGACTTCGTCGTTTCTTTCACAAGAGATTGTAGCTCCTATTCAATGTTGCCAGAATTCCCTTCGAATATTCCATTTTTGCCAGGAGAATGTTGAGCACTTGGAACTTAAAGTTTTACTGATTTTTCATTTGATCATATGCAAAAACTGACCCATTTCGGACGAAAGTTGCACAAGTACGTGCTTGTAAAAAATTGAATTTTTTTTAGTCCATGTTGCAACCTCGGAATGGAGCTACGTTCCTTCGTTCGGGACACGACGGGTTGTGGGGTCACGCTTGCGCTTTAACACATATCAGTTAAATTAGCTTTAGTATAGCAGTTGCGAGGCGTGAACGATCGATTATCGATTTTTTCTCATTTGAAGCTATGGTAAAACATCGACTATTAACGTGTTTGTTGCGAACACCCTGCAATCGATCCTTTCCCATAGGTTTAAATGACAGATCAATCGATAAGTCGCAAAGTACGCCACGCCACTATAATATAGAGCTTTGCTCCGTGGCACATTGCTTGGACTTTTTCATTTGGCTTGTGTGTGGTGCCTTGCTCGAAAGTTTAACAAAGCTTTTAAGGTGGTGTTCACGACAGTTATAAATTCTTCAAAACCCCCCGAACGAAAAACGCTGAACTATGCGGCGCTGTGCACCAGCGCATGCGCTGTTTTATTAACAACGGATAGAATTACGGCTGGTGTAAACGGCCAGTTTGTGTCACAAACTTTGTGACAGTTTTCACCGAGAAGATTCACGACTTGAAATTTGAGTCTTTAGTCGGTTCAAAGAATGAGTATAAAGACGACCCTGAGACCCTTAACTTTTCGCAATTTATATGTACATTTAATGTCCTTTTTCCGTTTATTTCAGGACAAAAATATGCAATGATGGAGGAAAAAATCTTATTATCGAACTTAATACGCAACTTCACGATGGAATCAATGGACAAAACGGAGGACTTAAGACTTACGTTTGCCATGGTTCTTCGTTCTTTAAACGGAATCAATATAAAATTTAAATGTCGATAAATGATCAAATATAGATTATAATATACCTAACACATCTCTTTCCTGCCTCTGGATTTGTTTCCTCCCAACCTTGTGCAGATATACATACTGATTGCTAAAGTATAAAAATATGCATCTGTACTTGCATTCACTCATTACTGTTGCGTTAGGAATGAGTAGCTCCATAAAAACTTGTTTTTTTCTCTCTCTCTCTCATATTCGAGACGTACTACCTGCTAATGCAGTACTAATGCACCGATTCAAGCTTTTATACCTGCAAGCTTCCACATTCTTTGTTCTTCATTAACAGACACCGTTGACAAAAATGGGCAGGAATTTTGCGATGTCTGTACTAGATTCTCCGTCTTAGGTCATGGCATGGCTCTATTTTTTGGATAGTTTCTTTTTTTGTATTGGAATTCTTAAAATGTTTCTTTTTCATAAAGTTTTATGCAGGGTGGGCCAAAAGTAACTGAGAAAGGTCTAAAACTTTTGAAGAAATATAGATATGAAAAGTCGGGGGTTACCATTTCAAAATTTCGAGCCTAAAATCTATTGATTTGGAAGTATCCATTTAAGTTACCCCTTTTTAACAATTTTTTGCATTTAGCAAAATATTGACAATTTTCTTTCAAAATCTGAAAATTCTAGACATTTTCACTAAAATCGAGACCAAACAATCCAAATTGGCCTTACATGTAAATCGAGTGCACAGATTAACCTTTCATTAAGTATGTGTCTCAAAGTTGACGCAAAGGCTTTGAAGAATACGTAAAACGAGTAGATGATCCCGTAGAAATCTAAATTTCATGATCCTGCTTTCATTGTTATGAACAAGTTTTGTATACATTTATTTTTACAAAGTGTGAAAATTTTTGGTGTCTTATTAAATCTATAATAAATATGTTCACATCAAGACTGAAATGTCTTGAGCAAACTATTTTACCTAATATATAATAAAGAACCTAATTGAAAAAATGAAAAAAGACTCTAGACTCCGCCTATGCTTTAGTATGACGAAACTACTTATTATTTACCATTCACTCAGTCCAGTCCACCACATGCTTTTTCTAATGGATATATTAATTTATTTTGACGTTGCTTTTATTAATTAAAAGAATCCGTTCGTAAATCGCTTTACAAAAGTTCAGTTCGAATAGTAACATGATGCAGACAGGAGCTAAGATTTCCTTCAATTTCGCATGATGCCACATACCTACTCAGCAGTTCGAATAGTTGCTCGCATAATTTCCGCGAACAAAAAGTAAAAAATTACGGGAGTATCATATCAATATAGTGAGAAGTACAAGGTGTATCCAGCGAATTCGTTCCATCAAAAAAAAAATTTCGCAATTTTTGTCTCAGTACTTTCTAGAGTAAAACCTAAATTTCTCGTGTTATTTCTCACTTTTTATTCATGGAAACTCAGCGAATAACCGTACGGACTTCGGAGTAGGCATGTGGTATCGAGCGAAATTGAAGGAAAATCATATCCATTAATCTATCTCTAGTTACTAACGTTGATGAATACTTGCTATGCACGCATCGATGTAAAGAACAATTTTTCATTTTTCCGTGATATTGAAGTGAAAAATATGTTACATTATGTGATATTAATTAGGTACTCGCTACAAAGTTTGCTTCTATAAGGAAATAATGAGGTTAATATAGAGTTATATTTCAATGATGAAAAGGGAGTAATTTTTTTTTATTTTTGTTACACTATTTATCAAAGTTTATGCACTTCCAATGATTTTAATTGATTTTTCATGCGTTTGTCAAGATTTATACAAATAACTGTCGCTTCATGCAAATTAATGGTCCCGTTAAATGACGGAACAATTACATTACTCGAATTATTAAAAAAAAGAAAGAAAAAAAAAGTATTTTTCCATTTTGTACACAATTTAAAATTATATTTTGCTTCAGATTTGATAGGTTATTTATTAAAATTAATTATTATGGGGGTCCAAAACACCTCTGGAAATATTACCTAACGATGACTATGCCCGTTTTATCGTGAGTTATCTCGAAAAGATCTATCATTCCCTATCCATCCCTGTTCTAGGTAAAACATGATTAAACGGCATAGTCATAGGTAGGTGATATTTCTAGAGGTGTTCTGACCTCCTTCCATGATGTTTCTCTGTGGGAATGAATTGCTCCTCCATAACAGAGGGGAATACTGTTCTAAAATGTTTGAATTTTAACTATTTTTCGATTCATTTTCAAAAAAAGTAAACATAATTTTTCCGCAGAAATTGATGGAACCTCTGCGACATGGCAGCCTTAAAATGCGTCCAAATATATTTAAAATGTCAAACATTTTCCAGGACAGGACCCCGGCCGGATCCTCCGGTGGTAGGGGGGCCTCCCCCCCCCCCCGCCAGCCAAATGACCTACGTACACCTGCTAACCCTCATCCCTCCGTGTAACGGTATAGTTCGAGATTTTTAAATTTCAAAGCGTTCCACAGGAGTCGAAAATGTCATTCAGGCTTTGAAATGTTCGGTATAAGCAATTAAAGTGTTCCTTTGTCGAGAGGTTTGTGATAGGAGATGGTGGAATCAGACCTGAGTAAACAAGCTAGTCCGAGTGATGGCGGCAACAGTGCAGAGTCTCAGATAACAGAAGATTCCATTATCGCTTATTTTTCCTTCCAGTTATTTTAAATGAATTGATAAAATTATCCAGACGCTCGTAAGTTGATAGGCTAAGCTGGCAAGTATCCGGTGTGAGCGTTGCAATGGAGCCGGCATGGCAGCCAACCTTTGAGCCCGCGACCCGAGCCTCATGCCTGGTGATAGAGAGGTATGCATGCCAGTATGCAATAACCCTCCCAGACGTAATGCATCAAATGGATATTAGGTAATTACATGCATTCATTTATATACTAAATTCGGAGACAAATTTAGAGAGACTCAAAAACTGATTTTTGGACCCATCACACGAGTAGCAACAAAAATTGGACCAATGGAGAATTTGCAGGTGTCTGAAAAATGAATTCC
This sequence comes from Bemisia tabaci, assembly GCF_918797505.1. NCBI lineage: Eukaryota > Metazoa > Arthropoda > Insecta > Hemiptera > Aleyrodidae > Bemisia > Bemisia tabaci. Next base: position 40,272,567 of record NC_092801.1, read on the forward strand.
GTGTTTAAGTGGACGCTCCGCGCTACCAAGTGAGCTGAACACGAGGATACACTTGGTTCATAGATTGAAAAATTATTGGAGGAGATACGACAAAATAACCTAATCTGCTAAAATACATGTGTTTAAATGGGAAATGCCGCCAGATGACGTCACTAGGCGGTGCATTTTCTCACTTTTAAATATATTTTCATACTATTTCCGATTGCAGAAAAAAAGTATAAAAAATACTACGAAATGAGCTCTTTAGGCACTTTCAGACGAAGCAATAAAAAACATGCGTCCAAATTCTCCATTTTTCAAATCATGTATAAGCGCCAAAATTGCGAATGCGAGAAAAAAAGGAAAAACCGTTTTATTCGCTTTGTTGACAATCTTCGATTTCCAAGTAATGTATGTTCTTTTAGAAGGCTATTTTGAAATCGGACGTACATGATTGATTATAGGCACCGAGGAAGACGAAGGGGGAAAAACCCTCAACCACCAAAATAGAGATTGGCGTTTGCGTAATCTGGAAAATAATTGGTTCACTTGCTCAAGATGAGTGTTTGATTTAGCCAACGTGCGTCAAAATCCAGTATAAAACTGAAATTATCATAACCAAGGGAAAAAGCTCATTCGCGCACAATTTTCCCTCGAAAAGACATGCTGTTTGGGGAACCATCAGTGTCACAAGTTAGGTACGACCATTCAGGACAAGTGCAGACGCGCATTTTATGTCCAATTCGAAAAACGCTCTTATGAAAATGTCATTTCCATTGACTAGTTGAAAGCACTCATTCTCCGTGGACGAATACAAAAAAAGAATGAAAGCATCGCATTCAAAAAATTCCCAGTTCAATTTATGAAAATCTGCATGTAAAACGTACTTACACTCTCTATATCTATCAATTTCCATGATCAACTTGCTCATCTCTTCGTGTACTGGACCCTTGATTCACTATCAGTGCGCTGACGATGGTTGGCAGATCTAGATGGTCTAGATGGTACGGCGCACAGTGGATCGAGTCAATGGAAGAAGTTGGACAACATTTGGAAACTTTAAACGCTTATAACTCCGTTTAGACAAAACTTTGATGCTCTTAAAGTGATTCTAATGGTTTCCTCGTAAAATTTTCTTCTAAAAGCACCTCTTGAAATTCAAATGTGACGAAATATACACCAAAATTATCAGTTTTGGTCAAAAATTTCATGTCCGACCTATCGAATTGACTCGATCCACTGTGCGGCGGTTCATACGGCGCGGCGTTTTTCCTTAGCACGGCAGAGTAGGATCCCTCCGTATTCTTTGTTTCTTGTCCATAGCTTTGTATTTAACAATCAGACCGCTGGCGCGTAGGTGTAATTATTAGTCTTTTTTTTCTTTTTTTTATACCTTTCATTTATATATTTCACCTTCCATGACAGTAGGTATTAGGAAATTTTACATTAGCATGACTTGACTTAGTAATTAAATAAAGCGATCCTGAGCAAATCAGAGTCAGAACGAGAGGGGCAACATTTTATGGTAATGAAGAGTGACCGATACATTCTCTCCCCGAGACGGGATGGAATGGGGATTGCAATGATTGCATGGACATTTGCCTGTGTCTCAGACTGATGCACTGATGGAATGTCTCCCCACGTTTAATTCCGCAGAATTTTTTTCTTCGTAATTTTTCGCAAAAACTAGTCGGATCAGATTAATGAAGACCAAATCAGCGAAAAATCAGTTCAATCGTGCGAGCCGCTGCCACTCAGGCATCCATAGAGTCAGTCAAAGCTCTAATAGCACTACGACACTTAAGTAGACGTTTTCGAAGTATCTCAGAGGACAAGGCGGGGGCGAGATTGAGAACATTAGCAGTGCATATTTCGCGGGTCTCGACTCTCCGGCTAGTTAGCAGGCGAGGGGTGGAGTAAAGGGGCCCTCCCCCACCCCCACCTCCCACCTCTGGCCTCTTCGGCACGCTAGTTCTGGGCACTTCGAAATGAAGAATAATTTCAATGTCATTCTCGGTTGAATGGGTTGAATTCGTCCCTCCCCCCACCATTCTCCCTGCGCCTCCTCGATCCTCTTAAGGGTTCCCGTTTCCCGCCCCCCTCCTCCACTTAAAATGTAGTGGCGATTTTGCCAGTTGGCAACACTGTTTTTCCTGTTTTTAAATCCATTAAAAATATCGATTTTAGGTGAGGAACGGTGCCTCACCAAGAATCGCTGTTTTAATCAGAGACAAAGAGACCCTCTATTGGTATTTTAGCGATAGGTCTCGATACACGATCAAATTCCGAACCAATTCCGATCAAAGTAGACCAGTTGATGACTAATGGTCATATGCAACAGTCCTCTTTGATCAAAATTGGATGGGCCGTCAAATTTTAATCAGAATGGAGAGCCACCATTCATCCTTTCTTGCCACACGAAACATTTCTGCAAGGTTTTAATTTAAAAATTAGGCGAAGTAACCATTTTCAGACTGATGACTCCCGACACTTTGATGGTGATTGGTTCGGGAATTTGGTCATGTATCGAGTCCTAATAGTATACTGGATGCTATTACTTTCGGGGACTCGACATTCAATTGTTGACCTACCTACTAGGGGGATGGGTAACAACGTGTTGAGAGTTTCGTTTTGCAAACAAACCAAAGTTTAGGAGGTTTGCTTGGCTCATGACGTCACCCGAAGCTCATCATCCACTTAGTTGGTAGGTCAACAGCCGAAAAAAGGATGATGACTGTTGCCCTCTTATAACTGTCCATAAAGCGTCCAGCCCACGTACAAACGAGGGCCTTCAAACTGGCACTAATTTTTTTATTTCTCACCCATTTCTGCACAAAATTCCTTGAAAATCTCAAGATCGGAACTTTTATAGGTACCGAGCCTATCGGTTATTTTCAAAGATCTTTGAAACCAACAGTCTACAATTCCAACGATGAGCTTCTTTGAAACCTCTAGTTTATACTCGGGCTGGACGCTTAAACGAAATATTGAATCCCCGAGAGTAAAAGCTCCCACCTGTCACCAAAAGGCCAGTGGAGGGTCTCTTGTCTCTGCCTGAGGCCCTCCATGAAACTTAGAGGTCATACTCTCCCTTTAACGGTCCTCTAGAGTACCTTTATAGACCGAGTATGGCCATGTATCTTTTTACCACAGGAAAAGTGTGCCGCTTTTTGATTTGTCAACGAGTTTTTAGGCTCCATGATGCTCTTACGGCCGTAAATAAACAAACAAGATGGCGACTCATCGTAACATTGATAAGAAGCTAAAATTCGACAAAAATTAGGTACAATCACACGGCAGTAACAATTTTAACTAGCATATCTACGAATAGGTAACATATAAAAGACACATGAAAACACTGTTAAATCGCCTTTCGCCTTTATCACAGGAGGATGTAAGATGAGCATAACCTCAAACTTGCTTGCTAATAACAGCCATCTTGTTCGGTTATTTATGGCCGTAAGAACATCGTGTCAGCCTGTTTACTCGCGACCAATGAAAAACCGGCACAGAAATGACCATACTCTGTCTATAAAGGTACTCTAAAGGTACTTCACATGGATTTACTCATGGACGGGAGCATGGAGAATGGATTATGAAGGTGAGAGTGAGTGACACTATGCTGGTTGATGTCCTGCGGCGCAGCAGCTAGCGCAGCGCAGCGGTGGCAGGAGCCGATAACTGTACTCGCAACGCAACTCGCAGCGAGTTACCCGCTCGCTCGCGCTCGGGCCGCGTTCGGGACTTCGGGTCGGGCGATTTTAATCTCGGCTATTGTTTTGCTTATCGCCACGACGCGCGACTCCACGACACGACCACGGATCCAGGAGCCGGAGCACGGCCACCGCGCGCCGCGCGGCAGGACTCCAGTGAAAGCTCGCATCGTTGCCGCCAAGGCCGCCAGGACTGCCAAGAGGAGTTTCCCAAGTCAGCGGCCCGACGGAGCCAGAAGGACGCCCCGAGACTGTTCAACATCCAGAGAATCCACAATATACCACAAGCAGTCGCGACGCTCCTACCAGATTTTCACCAAAGGCAGAAACTTCCTTAGCTTCGTTCGAAATCCGCCCCTGCCATAAGTACGTCAGAATCTAGATGGGAAGGAAGACGTGGATCTGCCGGACAGCGGGCTGTTTATTGAAATTGATGGGCAAAGCAATAGACAAAGAAGATGAAAAGGATATAGAGGGATCCTATAGTTGGAAGCGGGCGGTTGCAATGGACAATGGATGTAGGAATAGACTAACTAGTTGGCAACCCACGAGAGACCCGATAGTTAGTTCATCATTTACTCCCTTAGTCTATAAGAACCACCCATTTCAACCAAAAGGATCGCTCTATACTCCCTATGTCTTCTTTTTCTATAGCTGTGTTTATAAATTTCAAAAATTGGCCCGCAGACCCCTATAAAGGAGTTTGGGAGAGGAGGAGGTGATCCGATCTAGGGCGCGAAAGGCCACTGTCCGAGGTTCACAGTTTTATAAATTTTTCGAAAAATACACAACAATTTGCTGTATTTGAAAGGACAAGGATGATTAGTAATTATGTAAATTCGTTGCCCAAAAGCTTTCGCACTTTAAAGGTACGGCAGTTAGGCACTTACAGTAAGTATTGCATTAGATTTGGCAACCATGTGCCTGACCCCATACTGATTGCACTGACAGTGAGAAATCCAAACATATAGTATGTATTCGGAAGATATAAAAATAGTATATTACCCAGATCCAACCTTGTTCCCAGCGCAGGTGACATGGACAAAACATCTTCATTTTTTCAATTCCAATGATAGTCATCGAAATCCTCCGCTAATCATTAGCAACAAAATTATAGTCTACTAGAGGGACTCCTGACAGCTTCACGGACCTCTTGTGGATGAATCTAAGGATACTTAAATTTTAGGAACTTTTTGGTTTCGTTCAGGTTCGGACTGGCTCGCATGTGAGGGCGTAGACCCTTGGCTGGTTAAGGGGGCGCAATGTGATATTTCCTGGTAGGGCATCCTGCGTGGAGAGGGGTTCAGAACATTTTGGCAAAGCGGCACAAGTTTACGCTATTTTCAGGTTCAACGTTTATTAATCGAACGGAGTAAAAATTGCAAAATTGAACGTATTGAAGTAACCAACAGGCTTCTGAAATTATAAAAAACATGAAAAATTAAAGCCACTAGACGCATCCAAGCACCGTTCTTTCCAAAAAAAGCGAGCCAGTGCTGCGATTTACACGCGCTTAGGACGTAGGTCTGCAAATCCATCCTAAAAAGAGTCAGGCAAGAACCTGAAAAAAAAAAGAACGAGTATCAACACAGTCGAATATAGAAAAATCGTATTCGGGCCTCTTTTTTAACTTTTTCCCCGAATTCGCGCGACACCTCATTGACAGCATGCAGCAGAGCATTGAGAGCTCACGCCTCGCGTCATCGCGCCTTCAATTTTTCAGATACAGCATCGCGGACGTCCAACAAGTACGAATAGTTGTATCTCTGCGCCTTCGTAAACGCGCATCCTTTCCCTCCCTCTATTTCCATATTGTGTTTGTTTCCGTTTGTCTTATTTGTAATGGTATTTCAAGCACTACGTGAGTAACACAGCCGGAGGTGGGAGAGATGTGTTCCGGCCCCTTTTTTAACTTTTCTTCCGAATTTGATCGACACCTCATTGACACCATGCAGCAGAGCATTGAGAGCTCACGCCTCGCGTCATCGCGCCTTCAATTTTTCAGATACAGCACGGACGTCCAACAAGTACGAATATTTGTATCTCTACGCCTTCGTAAACGCGCATCCTTTCCCTCCCTCTATTTCTACATTGTGTTTGTTTCCGTTTGTATCCGTTTGTCTTATTTGTAGTGGTACTTCAAGCACTACGTGAGTAACACAGCCGAAGGTAGGAGAGATGTGTTCCAGCCCCTTTTTTAACTTTTCTTCAAAATTTGGTCGACACCTCATTGACAGCATGCAACAGAGCAGGAGAGCTCACGCCTCGCGTCATCGCGCCTTCAATTTTTCAGATACAGCACGGACGTTCATCAAGTACGAATAGTTGTATCTCTGCGCCTTCGTAAACGCGTATCCTTTCCCTCGTTTTACTTCCATATTGTGTTTATTTGCGTTTGTCTTATTTGTTATGGTGCTTCAAGCACTACGAGAGTAACACAGCTTAAGGTAGGAGAGATGTGTTCGGACCTCTTTTTTAACTTTTAAAATATGTTTAAAGGTCTCTCAAGAGGTCCATAGAGGGTGCGTATGTCTAAAAGTCAAACCGACTATCGCTTCTAGGGGAGTTACGATAGCGAATGGAGGAGGGGGATGATAAAGCGCCTGCATGTCAACAAAAAGGTGAAAAATTCACAGAAAAGTGTTAACTCTTCAGAAAGTTGTTCTTGGACTGCTGTTCACCACATCATGCGTAAAAGCACCTTCCTTTACCCCTAACTCTCTTCTTCCGTTCACTTAAGGAATTTTCCGCACGTATTCTCGGTAGTAATTTTTTTTCTCTTCTTTTTTTGCTATCTAGAGGGGCGCGTTTTCGGCGCACCAAGGGGGCGTATCTGCCAATGGCAGATTGGCCTTATGGCCAGTCTGAGCCTGGCTTCGTTTGTTCGTTGGTGGTGAAATGGTGGGGACCAAGCACCATTTCGCCACCTTGTTGTCTACTAGGCTACGGAGCACGCTCCGTAGCCGCTGCGCGGCCTAGCCCCCGGAAGTACTCCGCGTCCTTTAAGACCCGTTTCGCGGGCCCCTCTTAAAATTAATATAATTAGAGCGGACTTACTTGAGAACTATCTCATATTGATAGCAAGAAAATCATTAAAATCAGCCCAGCTGATCATTAGAACGACTTGTAACAAAAACACTTTTCTGATGGGGCACAGGGGTAACCACCACACCGGTTAAATTTAAAAGTTCAGAGGCCCCCTGTGCCCTATCAGAAAAGTGTCTGAGGACAATGGGACCCTTAAATTTGGATTCCTTGGGGTCGATTACCCATGAATACACATTTTTTCCGAGTCTCCGCGTCAATTTAAAGAACTTGATTTTTTTTGAAAGGCGGCTCTGTCCCCCACCTTTAGGGGTCGGTATTTTGGACCTGGATGGGCCGATTTTGGATTTCTTGGCGTCGATTCAAGTTAAAAATTTCCGTAAGTTCTGATTCCGATGAAATAATTCCAAAATTTTGACATTAACCCTGACCTTTGAAGTACGGACCCCCCTTTTATCCCCCAAGGGGCGTCAGGGGGGCTCTGGGACCATGAAATTCGAATTCCTTGGGGTCGTTTCTCTATACATCCCCGCGATCCTGGACTTCGTGCGACCCAAATTAACCGAAAAAAAGGCCTGGTACGGTAGGTCTGGGCCACCCTGTATACTGAGTGTTAAGACAATGTGAATCCGTTTCTGATTGGTTCCCGTATTTTAGGCCTCCACAGTGTCACAAACGGGAATACAGATTACATTTTCACCGATTGCAGATTATAATCTAGAATGGACCGGGGAATAACGGGTTCGGCAAGGAACGAACGGAATAAGAGGAGGAACGGAGAAAGGAATTTGAGAATGAGCCGATCAAAAGATTACGAAAAACGTTCAATTTGTGTGATCTTTATTCTAGTAGCCACTAGATCAATCTAATAGGCCGCAGTTTGAATTTGAACTTAGCGCCATAAGCTCAGCGTGCTCTCTGCCGATTCGCGCCATTGAACGGGCACTCAAGGTTGGCGGCGAATAGGCGGAGGTGTGTGCGTGAATGGACCGTCTGCGCGAGGGTGTGTGCGTGCAAGTGAGCTCACATGCTCGGCGAAACAATGACTAAACTCGAATTGTAGATCGGGATCGGTAGACGAGCGACCTTGATAGCACCACTTCTCTCGACTGGACGTCAGAAGTGGGGGGATGGGGGACGAAGGGGATGGGGGCATGGTGATGGTGGTGTACAATTATTAATACACTTAGACCAAACAAGATGGTCCTCTATCCGGGCCTCGCGAGCCTGGGTCCCCCGCGCAGTGTTGCCGAAACGGTCCCGTAAGTCCTCCGTCTCGGTCTTTGGTTATGCCAGTCTTCTTACCGCACTAGCATTCATGAACCCACTCGGACTCAAATATTATACTATTCCCCGAAAACAGACAACACCGGTCGACGCATCCACGGGCGCCATTTCAATGGGTGGCGTGGGGGAGGGGGGGGTGGTCAAGATCAGCTCAGCGGATGTTGGCTCGTTGGCCAGGGCCCTGGAGGGGAGGGCGGGGGGTGAGGCCTTCTTTGGCTCGGTTGGTAACGTCATAAATCTTCGGGAGGTGAACTATTTCCCAAAACGGTATTTTATCAAAACACAGGGTGCCACCGACCGGACCAAAAAAGGTCCACCACTGGTGTTGTTAACACAATAAAAATTAGAAACATGAACGATTAGAAGTTCTTTCATTTTCGGTTCATTCCGTCAACAGTCGCCGTGAAATGCCGACGTTGTCGTGCCTCACAATCAATCATAATATTAACATAGTCTTTTGCAGAAACGAGTGTTCCACATAGGAACATCATTCCACAAGCCTCTACGTCAATTTTACGAAATTACATTTTATGAGAAAAGCTCTGTACTCCGCCTTTAGAGATCAGGTTTTCAGATAGGAATGGGCCATTAATGCGCTCCTACGAATTTGGTCAAAATATTTCGTGCTTTCAGATTTTTATTACTGGTTTTAAAATGTATAAAAAACCCCACCATTTGAAGAGAGGACGCATGTTTAACCCCACTCCCTCTTTGGGGGATCCGAGAAGCTCCGGGAATTTCGTTAGGGTCGGTGCCCTGTTCGACCGTATGAGGTCCTGGACTACGATTGCCGCAAAATAACCAAATTAAGCAGAGGACAGGAGGTTTGGAGTGGTCTCTCCTCGCAACAACGAGACGAGAGACCACGGCAATTTTACGACCGACTTACAACCCTCATTCAATCTCTTCCCCCTCCCCCCCTCTTCCAGCGCCGGCCGCCTCGGTCCACCCTCCTTGTTGGCAACAAATAAAAGTTCTTGACCGTAGTACGCGGGCACTCGCTCTTACTCCCCCCCCCCCTCGCTCCCTCCATCGTGTCACGGCCCGGGCGCTCCTCGCCACGCGTATGGGCCCGGCCCCCGGCCGGCCGGCTCCTGGACTCCTGGGGCCCACTCACGAGACCGGAGCTTTAGACTGCCGAGCGTGTATACCCGAAAAGTGGCTGTTCCGTTGAAGGCGCAGAATACAACACGCAATGCAGCGGAGTTGGTATATGTATACACTCTCCTCAGGGGCCGAATTTTGTCGGCTTTTTCACACGGAGTGCAACATCCATCGATGAGTTTAAACCGCACCACCGGCCAATCAGAAGCGCTAAGCCGGACTTGAGTGAAGTTGAAGCCCGTCCTAAGTATAATTAAGTACGGTGGAAGGACCGACAAAATTCGGCCCCTGAGATGGAGCACCTATGCAGCCGTGTCATGGAAAAACATGAGCCTTCAGGCGTTGCCACATTTCCTTCGATAAAAGACGAATTTCCCGGTGAACTTATGAATATTTTCCTCCAATTTTTCAAATACTCTTGTTCGCAAGTTCACCTTAAGTTCCTGAAAATTTCAAGGAAAAATATTCATAACTTTCTTTAAAAATAACTATTTTCTGAGAGGAAATGTGGCAACTCTCGAATGTTCGTACGGCGTTCTTCCTTAGCACGGCAATATGGGTAAAGTAAGAGATGGAAAATGAAAGGACATTGTTCAAAATTGGCCATTTTTAATCTCGGCACAATTTTCGAAATATAACTTGAGAGGTGATAGAGGATCACTTTCCCGAGACCAAAACATTGACAATTTTTGAGATCGGATACTGAGGGGGTGTAACGGGGTGATTATCCCCGTCTCCGCTCATTCGCGGATTGATATAGATAGTTGAAATTTTGATCATGCTCCTATGTAAACTACTTTTTGAACACCCCAAATTCTGGGGTCCTCCTGCGGGGGAACTAAGGGATATATATATATACATCAAATTGCAACCTCTATCTTGTGACATACCGTTGGATAGAAAATAAAGAGAGAAAATTTTTAGCGCAAATTTCATGTCAACTTTTGGGTCACCCTGTATTGCATACCGACGGTGAGACTGCAAGAGAGCGTATCTCGGTTCAATATTTCTTATTTTATTTTTTGGAGTAGTGAGATTGAATCGACATCATGACTTGAAATTTTCACAGAGTCTTCTCCACGCGGGGCAAAAAACAATCACCGAATTTTTCAAGAAACGACGTTTCGTAGTTTTTCATGTAGAAAATGAAGTATGACAGGAAGTCTGCGACGTCAAAAACGAAGATACGCATCCTCTGCAGTTTCACAACCGAGACGCTAAAAGTCGCGAAAGATTAGAAGTTTAATCTGAACGATACTTAGAAGTTAAATATTATATGATAGCCCCTCTATAAATCGAATTTCAATAGTTCCTTTATGAAGATGCGGGTAAAACCAATCTTTGATCAACCAATTCCTATTTTGCGACGAATCGTTGGCTGACTCATTAAAAAAAATCGCTGTGTTTGTTTACATGTTTGAAGTTCCGATAAGGACGGGACCCCCATAAAATAGATAACACTGATGACCGTAAAAAGAAACGATTCCCCTCGCAGCTATCTCTTCTTTTCTAATTAATAGATGCATTTTGGCCTTCTTGTCTGTAATTGTTTTGTTGGAACGTGGAATTTTGTAATGAGCGTACAAAAGTTTAAGCAACTTTGAGTCACGGGAATTTTTTACAATGTGCTTTAGATTCACCTTTCTACGAAGCCTAGAAAGGGAGATCATACCATTGAGGACACTGAAATAATAATAATAATAATACTGACCAGGGGGCCCGCTCCATGACCGCTACGCAGGCCAACTCCCGGGATACCTACTGCGCGCCCCCAAAGGTCGCGGCTAATGAAATCGTCGAAATCGCCCGGACGAACAAATTGAAATTGCCTCGATTAAATTAAGATTTTAAAAGAAAAAGATACCTCCTTCACAACTAAAAGCCAATAATAAAAAGATACCGCATCAACAATTTAAAGCAAGAAAAAAACCCAAACGAACCAAATTGAAATCGACAAATCTCATCCTACTGAAGAAACTCAAGCGAAAGAAACCACACCGGAAAACCTGTGGTGTCATCGTGTTTCTCGCGAAATTGGACATGGTGATGAGTAATTAAATCGCAAATTCTTGAGACATGCAAGAGCTCCATTAGTCTATTATTTACCTCATTTGTCACCGCTTCTATGTAGAGGATCGCTTAATTTCCTCTTGTTTCTCTTTGTCTATCACTTTGTCTATCAACTTCAAAATTCAGCCCGCAGGGTTGGTTCTTCTCTGTCAATGTTCGCTCAAGAAATCGTTAGACAATGTGAGAATTAAAGTATCGCAAGGTGCGTATCCTCATTACAATATTTCACGCAGAAAATTTTTGACATGCCGTAAAAGTCTAAAAGTGACTGATTGATAAAAAAAATTAGTGTTCATTGGTTTACATACGTATATCGACGGTGTAAGTCGGCAACCACATACTTAACTTGTTTACGATGTCTGAAGATCTCCGTCTCTAGGTTGTTTTTTTAAGGGAGAACAAATTGACATTGTTCCTTGAAGTTTTTGCAGAATTGTTTTTGTACAGAGAAGACAAATCTCGGCAGTTTTGAGGAATTACCGTTGGGTAGTTTTTCATTCAAAAAATAAATTATGACGGGAAGTCTGCGACATCGCAAACCGAGTTATGTGATTGCCGACTTACACCGTCGATATCGGTTCTGAAATTGAAACAATAAAGTAAGATAGGAAGTCAGCCACATCGCAAACAGAGATACGCGGTTTTGCACTTTGACCATCGATAAGAACAACATAGCTCACGCTCACTTGAGTGAGAGTGGAGAAACCTACTCGAAGACCAATACCCTACGTCAGAGAATGAGTTACGAAATCAGCCGCATTCAAAACCAACTTACCTTTCAACAAAAAGCCAGTGATAGAGTCTACGAACATTCATTTCCTGCGCTCATGCGCCATTTTCGCAAACTTTTCTTGTGATTCATGTTCAGAAAATAAAAAATAAAAAAAAAAAAAAAAAAAAAAAAAAAAAAAAAAAAAAAAAAACCACCAGCCTGTGGCCGAGTATTATTGTACAAATATTGAAACAGCCCATTTATTTGATCGTTTAATTTTTATTTTGTATTCTATTTTCACGAAATGTTTCCTTTATCGTTTGTCATTTATTTTATTTCATATTTGCTCCGTTCATTTTTTATTTTAATTTTTTATATTTTATATTTGTTATTTGTAATTTTAAACATTTTTATTGAATTTTTACGTTTAATACATTTTTCGGCTTATTTCTCAATTTTTTTAAAGGAAGCACTATCGCATCGATGTATCGTCGTCATATATTTTAAGTTTTCCCGTAAGAGAAAGAAATCCTCAAATTGAGAAGAATCTTTTAGTTAAGACCTTTAGCAATGAAATTCTCGTAAATTCGATTAAAATCCTTCCAAAAAGAGATCAAACTAAAATCTCAGCTATCCCATGACAGCTGAAATTTTAATTAACAGAAGAATAACATTTCTTATCTCAGCGTAGCTGTCTTCAAAGAATGCAGTGGTTATCATTGTGTACAAAAAAGAAAATTAATTCTACACGGGGAAAAAAAATGCTGATTCAACAATTCAATTGCTAAAAACAGTGAGTGCAATGTTTCAACGCAGATTTTACAATTAAAAAGTGTTACTTTAACCACATTGTAAACTAATTTAACCACGGGGGTGTTAAAGTAGCATTTTTTTGTTGTAAAATCTGCGTTGAAACATTGCACTCACAGTTTTTAGCAATTGAATTGTTGAATCAGCAATTTTTTTTTCCGTGAATGTCTGTTTGATGAGGGACCCGAAAACAGCGAAACAATTCGATAATAAATTATAATCGATGGCAACAGGGCTTTGCTCTACCATACGTATGTGAAACAATTGATATAAACTGATGCAAGTTCCTTTACCCCGGATTGATTATTCATAACGGCCTTCAACGAAAGAGAAGTAGACATGTCAACTGAGTTGTTGAGGGACGCGTGGACATGAGTTAGTTGGCGCGGCGATGCTACTATTCGTGTTTGACGACTGTCTGTATTGCATACACAGGACAATGCAGGCGCACTCACTTCGGGCACAATAATGTCTGCCGTGCTAAACTAGCAACGCTGGTGATCCGATGGGCAGTAGCACTTTTGATATTGATGGACAAAGCCATAGGCAAAGAAGACATAGGAAGTATGGAGCAATTCTATTGGTTCAAATTGTTGGTTCCTATAGACTGAGAGAGAAAATGATGGACTACCCTGGATTGCCGTTAGTTTGTCTATCACTTACTTAACTAACCTCATTTGTCCATTGCAACCACCCGCTTCCACTATTATAACAGGATTCCTTCATTTCTCTTTTGACCTCTTTGTCCATCACTTTGCCGATAAATTTCAATAATCAGCCTGCATGTGATAAAGAACCACCTTTGCGCATTTGCACAGCCGCACAGCTCGAATTTCCAAAAAATCAACATGCGCAAAGAAAAGTGATAAGTTGAAGTAAGGTGTAAGTAAGTAGAGGAAAGGATATCGAAACGGGCCGTTACCATGGCTGAATTTCCTTAACTCTACAAATTTTCACTTATTGCGGGTCTAATTTTTTTACGGAATGCGTTATGATTCGGTCACTTCAGCTTCATTTCAGGATTAACTCTAGCCTAGACATGGGTCTGAAAGCCAATAGCGAAAAATTCTTTTTTTTTTTTGGCATTCGACCGCAAAACCCGCGTTTTTTCGCCAAAATCAGCTTTCTGACTCATGTTGAGGCCAGTATTAGACCTGAGAAGAGACCAAAAATGACCAACTTATGATGCATTCGTAGAGTTGAAGAAATTCAGCTAGACAGGGGCAAAACGGCCCTTATCACTTATCGATGCCTCTCCTCTATTTTTGGACCTTTAGGCAGAAAATAACGTCGATTTCTCCGTTTTTCATGATATATTACAGTCCATTTGCGTGATAATGACCTTTTATACCGGAAATACTTGGAGACAACCTAGCTAGTAACCACACGAAACCTTGTATATTTTTCTTTCGTATTTAATTCTTTAAACAAACAAATATATTTACAACATTGAAACATGAATATATTTTTTGTGAAACAAGGTAAATTCACAGAGAGTTTAGAGGGTTGAGTAGTCAATTTTAAAAGGGCTAAGTAGTTCAGTCCTCTGTTAAAGAAATAAAAAATTAAAAATGAGAGAAGATCAGGCAACGTGGCATTCAGTTAAGTGCATTCTCTTTAATGCATACTCTTTTGTAAACGTAGGAAAGGGGAAAAAGGCAAAAAAAAAAACAAACTGAAAAACAGATAGAAAAGGACAGGGGGAAAAAATGGTGAAAAAGCGATGCTCTCTTTCTCTCTGATTAACTTTTCGGCAGCGTTGGTTGCCTATTCAACGCCTGGAACTCGTTGACCCTTGTCCGTGGAGGGGGAAGCCCGTCTACGAATTCGACGCTCTGAGCAGCCATGTGCAAGCGGAGCTCGACATTTTTTGTGTCCGCCATTGTTAGTCTTGAGTTCGGATCCGTCGAGAGTGGTACTGTAATTCTTCCGCGTCGCTCGTGACTATCAAGCGAATATTGGTCAAATCCCTCCATTTAAACTGCAGTTTCTCCCCAAAGATATTGGTCAAACGAATTCTCGCTCCTCACCGCAGGTTTTGGTGTTGTGCGTTTGTGGTTTTGTGAAGTGTTGTGCGCGTGTTTGTTGGATCGACTTTGCCGGCATTTCTCCCTCCGCCGGATATTCTACGCAGTTGAATTTTCGGTTAGTTGCCATTTCATCCTTATTCTTCCATCGACCAAAGCCCTGTTCTGTGTATGTAATTCTCGCACGTTTTTAGTTCAGTATTCTGTTAATTTCGTCTGTTATGCAATCGTGAGAGTTCAAGTTGTGGCTTCATCATAGCATTCCTTCCTAGCCATGTAACGGTTTTTTTCGCCAGAGCCACTCAGCATTCCGCAACAAAGGTTTTCGCACTTCTTACCTCGCGATCATTACGTAGCTTTTGCCCGGCCTTTGTGTTGCCCATTGCGAACAGAGCCATGACCCCCCTCCTTCTATTTTTAGGCTCTCTTTTTCTGCTCCTATTTTTAAGGTTGCTATTCTAGTATGCTTTTTCGTTGATAATTTTATTGCTCGTAAGGCCGTGTGATGCCTTCAAGCTGAACGTCTTACCAACCCTCTTTGCTAACCAATTTCCTCGATTCCTAATCGAATGTGGCTCAGCAAACTGCTTTCTGCATTTATAATTTTCACTCACGATCCCATGGCAGATTTCAAGTTATTTGCCATTTTAATCTTATGGACGTACCAAAATCGTGTACTGAGGCCAGAACAGGGCTTTGTTCATTCATTTGCATTCAGATTTGTTTTTAAATTGGCCGACGAAGTGTGCTGTATGGCAAATTGTGCCTGAAGCATCATTGCAACTGAGAATGTACTCCATAATCTCAGTTGCCATATCCCATATCGGAACAATGTTGCTGTACTTTATCGTGGATTTTTCTGAAAAGTTCAACAGCTGACATTGAATCGGAGATTACCTAATTCCTAGGCTTCATTCACTTGCGGGCGTTGGGTGAAGACAGGGCATTTTTTGGTTGTCCACCTCAAAATCTTCACTGCTAAGTAATTTATATTTTTAAGAGAGGAAATAATATCTGAAGTTTCTGAATTGATTTTGCTCACAGCATCGTAACATCCTGAAGAGAATTTAGTACTTACTTAGTAGTTCCAGCAAATTCCATGCATTTGCTTTAATTGTATTGGATGAAACGTCAGCGGAGATTCCAAGATACCGCAACCAAGAAATACCACCGCTGCATTTCTGCAACCTACGCTTCATTTACCACTCCTGAAATCTGAACAAAATATAATTTTGTGTTTCTATAGAGCTTTGGACCTGCCTAAAGGGTTTATTTTCTGGGGAAAGGAATCGAAATAATAACTCATCTCTTTTTTATTTGCCTATTTACCACTTATTGTACCATTTAAGTGTGACACCTCCCATGATGTAAGCATCTCTGCAGCCTTTTCTAGATACCTACTTTGACGAGGAACTAGATATTAAGAGTTTGGCTGCTATTCACTCTTTAATTTTATTTTTTATCAAAGGTCTTGGCTTATCCCCGTGCTGCACTGCTGCATCATATAATTTCCTCAATTCCTTGCGTCTTTACTTAAGGAGACTTTTACAACCAGCCAGAAGGGAAGAACATTGCGATCCCTCTTTGGGCTGTATTCTCTAAGACCCTCAAGAAAGTCAATATTCAGTCATTTCATTTGCCATTTTGATACTTACTCTCCTGTAGATAGAAACTATTTGAAAATTATTAGAGAGTAGTAGGCTGAGGTTTTTTATAACTGTAGCATTTAATGTAAATCACTATTGATTCCCTTAATTTTCTAATGTCAAAGTTCACCATACTTAGCGACTTTCTTTAATTACATCAGATCAGGAAAGCGAGAACTTTACTTTAGTAATAGCTTTCTTGTCTACTACTTTTTACCCCTTAACGATGTCATTTCCCCTTGACTCAACTGTGCACCGCAACTCTTAATGAGGAAGGTAATCTGGGATGAAGACATCGCAATAGGTACAAAAAAACACTTAATTTATTGTGCGTTACTTCCTCCAAGAGTAGGAGAGAGGGTTTCAAAAGAGTAAGTTTCATTGCTTTATTTTAAGGTTAAAGTAAATTTGGTTTAAGTAAGTGATTGCAAAGCAAAAATAGAATGATTGCTTTATCTAGGTAACTTCTGACCCTTGTTGTATCAAATTCCAAAGTCCAACTACACTTTAAATTTTCTCTGAGTGCATGAGTTATATGAAGTCTCCCTGTGAATAAAACTTCTTAGTTTGTTCATTAGGGTGTTAGGGACGCTGTACCTGCTTTTGGTTCTAAGGAGTATCTTTTGAATCGTCTATTCAAAATATGTTTGAATAGCTTGATATCTATTTATTTACCCTGACATATTTTAGAACTTCTTGTGTGTTAGGTCCACCTCAAGTATTTTCTGAAGCAAGAACACCATACTTACAGGGTTTTCATAAATGAGGGGCTTGGAGGACAATGCGCTCAAGTGCAGTTTTTGAAAAGAATGATTTCTTAATAATTCCAAGTAAAATTAGTATGGAAGTATATTCTGTGAAAAATTCGCTCCCAAATTCCAATTTTCAAGCATCAACAAGTAAGTTTGAACTTTCGATGAAGAGATTCTGACCTACAAGACTTTTAATCATTGATAAATGCTATTTTAAGATGGTATATCGGATAGACGCCATCAGTAGTGACGTCACCACAGGAACTCTCCATCCGGTCAACCAATTATAAATAGAAACAATGACATAACCTCTTTCAATGCAACCATTAAATCGATTTATCATCACATTGCGGCCAAAGTATCACAGTTTTGTGTTGTTGGTACGCACTTTGTCGCCAAGCTTGGGAAACCAAACTTGACCAATTTTTACCGGAAAGAAAACCAACAATTAGAATTGCTTGGAATTTTAAACCCATTACTCCTTCCCTTGTCAATCTCTAACATTTTTATGAAAGTAATTATATCAAGAATGGAGAATTTGCATGCAAATTTTTCATTGCTTCATCTGAAAGTGCTTAAAGAGCTGATTTCAGAGTATTTTTTTATAGTTTTTTCCTGATGCGGGCCATAGTATAAAAATAGATTTAAAAGTGAGAAAATTCACGGCCTAGTGACGTCATCTGGCGGCATTTCCCATTTAAAGACTTATGAATTTTAGCCAGCAGATTAGATTATTTGGTCATATCTTCTCCAATAATTGTTCAATTCACATGAATTAAGGGTACCCTCGTATTCAGCTCACTCAGTGGGTCCTTAGGGTGGCCCAATTATACACAGTAAAATTTATTTTGCGAAGTTTTTTGGTCTTACCCCCTAGAACTGTTCCATTTGATCAAAAAACACTCTCTGCCAAGTTTCAGCCAAATCGGATAATATTAACCCGTGCCGACAGAGCCATCTTTTTTATATGTGATTTTACATTGAAAAACACATTTCTCCAGAAAAATCCATTTTTCGAAAAATGTGTAATTTCTAGAAAAAATCTGAGGTCATATTCGGCTTCAGCAGGAAAAATTGAGTGGGAAAACATGTATTAGACACTTCAAAGAAATTTTTTACCCCTCGTTAAAGCGGCGAAACAACTAAAATATCTAGAAAACGCTAAAAAAGGGTAAAATGACTGTGAAAAATCCCAAATAATTACGTACGTCTGCATCCGAAAACGAAGCTCAACATATGATAGGTGTTTCCTATGTACTTTTTTACGCTGAGTCGGAAAATGCTATTCATTTTCCTCCATCCTATCAGGATTTTCCGGAAAATCGATTTTCTCGTATGAAAAGAGGGTTTTCCAGGGTAAACTCAATTTTCAGGTAATAAACCTCAACATGTGGCGGATGTTTTTTATGTGTTGTTTAACGGTGAATACGAAAATCATAACCGTTTCCCTCTATTACACTACGAGTTTCTGAGGAACTAAATTTTTCCCGTTAAAACAGGTAACTTTCCAGGGAAAACTCGGTACCCCGGAAAACCCTGTTTCTACGAGAAAATCGATTTTCCGGAAAATTTCGATGTAATGGAGCAACTTTGACATAATTTTCGGACTCAGCGTTGAAAAACACGTAAAAAGCATCCGCCACATGTTGAGGTTTATTACCTGAAAATTGAGTTTACCCTGGAAAACCCTCTTTTCATACGAGAAAATCGATTTTCCGGAAAATCCTGATAGGATGGAGGAAAATGAATAGCATTTTCCGACTCAGCGTAAAAAAGTACATAGGAAACACCTATCATATGTTGAGCTTCGTTTTCGGATGCAGACGTACGTAATTATTTGGGATTTTTCACAGTCATTTTACCCTTTTTTAGCGTTTTCTAGATATTTTAGTTGTTTCACCGCTTTAACGAGGGGTAAAAAATTTTTTTGAAGTGTCTAATACATGTTTTCCCACTCAATTTTTCCTGCTGAAGCCGAATATAACCTCAGATTTTTTCTAGAAATTACACATTTTTCGAAAAATGGATTTTTCTGGAAAAATGTGTTTTTCAATGTAAAATCCCAAATAAAAAAGATGGCTCTGTCGGCACGGGTTAATATTATCCGATTTGGCTGAAACTTGGCAGAGAGTGTTTTTTGATCAAATGGAACAGTTCTAGGGGGTAAGACCAAAAAAATTCTGACATTGCCAAATTTGGGCCACCCTAGTGGGTCCTACCTACTTAACATCGAAATGTTATCAAATTGCTGACACCTGTGAATTCTTTAAAATATGAAAAAAACACTGCGATGTCCGGTTACATGGCTTCCAGGCGTAAATGGTGCTTGTGATACTTTGACCGGAAGGTGACGATATCTCGCCTCTCTGTGACATGATATTAGTGGTGGTGGTGGCTATTGCCAAGGTTCAATGCGTTAAATGACACCCCTCAACCTATGGCCCTCTCGCCACAGTCACGGTGAATGACGTCACCATCCAAGGGCCCTCCTCTTGTCGAGGTGCCGAAGGGAAGGAGGGGTTGGGGGGGGGGGTGTGTTTGAAAGGGGTCTGTCGAGGGGTCGAATCAGGAACGTTTTGGTTCGTGTCGCTCGTCGCGTCGCACCCAGACCAGCTGCATTGTCGCCAAATAGTGCAAAATATCGGTATTTTCCTCTAATCTGACCTATGTCAATGAATCAAATTACTATTGGAAACCGTGGCAACAATGGCCGGCTGTTCGAGTTTCCCAAGAATCTAAGTTTTACTCCGGGAATCTTTTACGAGGCGTTCGTAAACCGCCGTTTCCGGGATTCGGCCGGTTCTTTCCGCTGGGGTACCTTCACCCCTTTCGGGAGGGGGGTTGGGGGGAGGGAAACCCCAAAACTCTCATCCAGACTCTCTTCCGATGCCAAGTTGAACTTGGGATGTCGAGTTTTTCGACGAAGCGATTAACTGAAGGTCTTTCGATACTGTATTGTCGATATCTCGCTCAGGAGTTCATTTCATCACCTTCCGGCCGAAGTATCTCAAGCGCCATGCGACGTTTTAATATTTCCGCCGCCATTTCACTTTTTACAGAGAAATTGCTCTACGAAAATGTCACTGAATTTCCTCTGCGCTGCCGAAAAAAAGCAGCGAAATTTTCGAACAGATTCAACCATAAATGTCTCTGTAAAGAAATAAAATGGCGGCGGAAACTTTGGAAAGTTTCATGGAGCTTGTGATACTTTGGCCACAATGTGACGATTTCCGAACTTCCCGTGGCTGTGTGAATAAATTTGGGAACTTAGTAAGGTGTTTATCCTTAGGTTGGGAGATAGCTCGGAGTTTGCACTCGAGCCTCCTACAGACGGTGGTGAGTTGTTCTGAAAGTGAGCAACCGGTTCTAAATTGAGCCATTTTGAATGCAGCCGGGCCCGCACTTTTCAAGATTCCTCAAATTCCTGAACGGTCCTTTGCGTTGGCGCTCAAAATGCACGCCATAACTCGAGCCGCATCTCGAGTTGCTCCGAATTGTTTGCCTCGTTTGAGTTTCGCCGGCGTCGTGTTGTCGCACAGTGGATCGAGTCAATAGGAGAGGTCGGACAAAATTTGGAAACTTTAAGCGCCTCTAGCTCCATTTATACAAAACTTTGAGGTTCTTCAAGTGGTTCCGTTGGTTTCTTCGTGAAATTTTCTTCTGGCAGCACCCCTTAAAGTTTCAAATGTGACGAAATAAACATCAAAATTTGCATTTTCCGAAAACAATTTCATGTCTGACCTCTCCGATTGACTCGATCCACTGTGCGTCGTCGGTTGCTCGGAGTTTTCTCTCTACAGCAAGTTGGCGACATTATTTTCTCTCTATTTAAATTAAGCTAATGAATTAATTTTCGGAACGGTCGGGTCTGGTGCAGGGGCGGTACCAGAAATTTGGCAACACCGGATTCCCTCCAAAATAATAAATAATTGATTCTTGTCGCAGCACCTGACCCCTCCGAGAATTGATAGATTTCCTTCGGTTCTAATGGAGAAAAACAATGTTGCTAATTTGCTGGGTCCGCCAATGGTCGGGTGCTCCGACAAGGATCGATTGTTCAGCACAGGTTTAAATGGAGATGGCTGAAGAATTCGTCCATTTTATTGCAATTGTCGGCGCAAAGAATCTAGAGAAAGCAAATCGCAGGTTAAATGAGGTTTTCATCGAAGGTCTGGGGAAGGCCAAGATTTGGGAAATTGAGGCATTATAGAAACTCTGGTTTTGCGCGGAGGCGGAATTTCTCTCACATTTTAAAGTAACGTTCCGTCTGATCTCCATAAGAAACTTTGGAACTTTCTCTTAATGCGGTGTTTTGGTGGCCGTCATATTTTGTGTCGGAAGGACATACGATATAGCGCATTGATTAGTTCCAGCTTCTTGTCGTTTTCATCGAAGTTTTAGATTGCATTTCTGTTGTCGTCAGACTTGTAATTCTTTTACGAAATTTGACAACCAAATTCAGCGTAATTAAGGCAGGAATTTTTAGAGGAGAAATATTGCGTTAGATACTGATGTGCAAACTGCACCCGAATGTGATATTTTTTTCCCTCTGAAAAAAACCCTGCCTTCTTCACGTTGGATTAGTTTGTAGGTACTTAAAATTTAATAAGTAAATCCTGTAGTCTGGTGAGGAAGGAAATGCGATCTCAAAATTTGATAAAAGTGGCGAGTATTAGGTGAAAACCTGGAACTAATCGATGCGCTGTCGCATGTTGATATCGCATGTCGTTCTGACACAGAATATGACGTCCATTGAATCACCTTAATGGTTATTTTATAGAGGGGAAAATTGGGCAGCAAATGATGGTCCTTCCGGGGTTTTTGCCGCGTCAAGGCCGCAAGGTGACGTTTGAAGACGAGGCAGGCGGCGCAGGACCCAGACATTCCGAATCCTGTGTGGAGGTTTCGCTTGGACTGCTAACCTATAAGTACAATTACCTGTCCAGGTCCTAGGTCCAAGGAATAATAGGCATTCCACCCCTAGGATGCGAGGCTGCCAATCGGCGCTGAAACGCGAGGATTTCGCGGACGAATCCCAATACTGACATGCTAAGAACACCGTATGGACGTTCGAATGTTGCCAAATACACTCTTAGCCAATACTTATATTAAGGAAAGTTTTGACTATTTTTCATTGAAATTTTCAGAGACTTTAGATCAATTTGCGATAGTAATTCTCTGAAAAGTTTGAAGAAAAATACTCGCACGATTTCTCGAAAATTTTTGATTTTTCGAAAGGAAGTTTGGCAACGTGTCGAGGCTCATACGGCGGTTTTACTTAGCACGGCAGCATAATAGGACATGGTTGACCCAGAGATCTAGATCTACTGGCATCGCTGCGCCACGGCCCGAATTCCGGTGTCACTGTCGTCGCAGTCGTTTTCCACGAATAACGGACATGGTATATTTCCGCGGAAGTCGTTTGGCAACGTGTTGTTCGCTTCTTTTTCTCAGGGCGCTTTCTTCGAACATTAATTTTTTTGATAGTTCAATCTCTAGGCGAGGGGCCATGTGCGACCCGGTGCTAACTAGCTCCTTCTCGTCCTAAGTGCAACTTTCGGCGCGTCAGGAAAGTTGTTTGCCCCTCCCGCCCCCCGGGGGGGGGGGGGGGGGGAGGGGCACGATTCCTAGTTGCATTCCCGGCCAGGGCGCGGCGGTCGGCACCACGCCGTCGAATCTTCCTTTCGCTAAGTCCGCAACTCTGTCCTCTTCCCTCTAAACGGCCGTATTTCAATCAAAAGCCACTTTGTCCGTTGCCAGTGGTGATTCTTGCAAATTGGCAACGCTGTATTTTCTCTATTTAAATGTATGTTAAACAATCGATTCCAGGCGAGACAGGCTGCCCTCCCTAGGTACTATTGAAATATTCAATGTATTCGAATGGAGTATTAGCACTGTTGCCAACTGGCTGAAATCGCCACCGTCCATTCTGGCATCAGCCCTGAGGCCTACATTGCCGTGCTGAGGAAAAACGCCGTATGAGCCTTCAGATGTTGCCAGATTTCCCCGTATTCAAATGCATTTCCGAAGAAATTTATGCATGTTTCTCCTTGAAATTTTCAGATAGTTTATATGAAATTGCGAACAAAAGGGTCTGACTATTAGAGGAATACTATTCATAGTTTTCGCTGCAAATTTGGGGTTTATGGAAGGAAATATGACAACATCTGAATGTTCATACGGCGTTTTTCCCTAACACGGCAGTACAAAAATTCATGCAACTTCGGAAATTCGGGATTTTCGGCATGAAGTTCAAGCTTGACCTCTTCTGATGTTTCGTTCGAATCAATGTTGGTAGGTTTGAATCCTCCTGTCGGTTTTCCTCTCAGCAAGAGATATTCTTGGTGGGGGAGGGGGGGGGGGGGGGGGGGGCGGCGGCGGCATGTGCTCTAAGTCTGTTCGCATGCTCGATTGTAGTGCCGCCGGCCGGGTTATCACGTGGGAGGGATTGGTTTCTGCACCGGAGAAAATTTGACATGGTCCGTGCAGCTGCCCGCTCGAAAGAATCTAGAGAAATCGTCAAAGTACAGGGCGTCTACAAGTCCTGCATTTCCGGAAAGTCCGGATTTAGTACTGATTTTTGAAGGGCGATCCGGTACTGAGAAAGTGCGGAAGAATTTTGTCATATTTGTCGCAATTTAAGCGAGAAATTCAAATTTTTTTATTTTTTCGCATTGCGTCAGTAACAAGTACTGAAAAAGTACTGAATTTATCTGTTGAGGAGGTAGTGAATTTCTAGGAAATGCAATGAAAAAGTACCCTGAAGGACTGATTTTTGGCCAGCCTGTTTTAGTAGACACCCTGAAGTATAACTGTACTGTGCTGTGTATAGCAGAAAGGAAGCAAACCACATGAGGTATCGCCAAACTTAACTGGGCAATTCATTTTTTTACAAGAGAACTTTCGGGCGGATTACTTTGAAATATGTATGGAATTTGCTTCGCATGATGTACAAACACTGAAATTTACACGAAAATCCGCACAACTGCCTCGGTCTTCCTGGATGTCTCTGCGATGCGCGTTAAATAGAAGCTCATAGTTCGCAACTTTGATCTTAAGTATTTTTTGTATGCTATTATTGTTAAAAAAAAATAAATCAGAGGAACTACTGAAGAAGCTCATTATTATCAGTATTGTATCCTCTTTTTGCCGTTAGATCTTGAATAATTTGGCAACATTGTAGGCGTTGAAGTGTCTCTGACAGGAGAAGGAGAAAGGGTGCTCCAGCGTCGTAGCGGGGGTCTGTAGGTGTCGTTCTGTTAGAAAAGAAAAAAATTACCCAGACTCTGAACTGTCATCTTATGGAAGCTCCAGTTCTGCCGTCATAGCAAAGAGAGCAGTAAGTGTATTTCTGTATGAGCCACGCTTAGCACATGTTCTCATGTGTCCTGAGGTTCATCCCAGTATGCACTTACTGCTCTCCTCGCTATTACGGCGGAGCTGCATGATACAGTTTTACGATTCGCTTTTTTTCCACATTCCCCTCATTTCTCTTTTCTCCCCCGACCGAACAGTCTCTGCAAGTAGTAAATTTTTTTTCATGAATATCCAGGCTCTATCGCGGATCAGTGTTGCCTTTTGCGGTGGGAAAACTGCCCGCGATAGGGATTCGGGCTGAATTCCGGGATATCTTGAGCGACGATGGGAGCATGGCCCCCGGTTTAAAATGCCTCGTGTTTATGCTCCCTTTTCTAATTCCTTCATCATTTTTCGCGTCGTTTTTCCCCGCGTCACTTCCTTATTCCGTTAGGGAGGATTCATGCCGAGCATCCATGATGCAGCCGCCCTGTTAGTCATTTTCAGTCCAGCGTCAGTTACTTCTAATGCACCGGTAGATTTGGCTGTTAGCAGTGTTCATAACTCACCTTTGAGTTTCAGGGGCCATGTGGCCCACGAAGCTCGATTTTTAGGGGCCAAATTGACTTATTGCCTATACATCACGGCGCATTTAGTGAAAAGTTGGAATCCGATGCCGTGCGTCGAAATTTAAAAAAATTGCCTAACAGAAAAATTAGGATTGTTAACTTTAAGGGCAACTTTTTAACTTCTATGGGGGGGGGGGGGGGGGGCGGGGGCAACTTTAAGGGGTTACGTTCGCGCAGATTCTTCATTTTCTAGGCGCCATGACCGATCTCTTAGGCGCATTTGGCGCGTTGGCGCCTGTGAGTTCTGAACACTGGCTGTTACTTAAAAATCCGTATTGTTAAAACACGGGATTTGTGGACACAGGGTTGCCACGGCCAGGAAATACCGGGAATTGTCACGGGAGACCTGCAAATGTCAGGAAAAATTGATAAGTGGCCTTTATTTACTTTTCAGATCAGGTTTGACAGTTCGAATAACAGTTTTCGCTTGGAAACTATTTCTAATTAAGCACATCTTTCAAATCATCCGGCATATCCATAACCGTCAGGGGTCAGTCCATTGTAACGGGCCGGACAACCGCACGCCTTTGAGTAATAAAGAAATGAATTTAAAATCACATAAATTTAAAATAAATTGTACCAGTAGATAGAGCTCAGTGTGTTATTTCCAAAAGTGTACGAACTTACTTTTTTGTTTTAATTTTTAAGGGAGTTATACCAAAAATAGAGCCGTAACGGGACGGACAGTTTTTGGAAGTGAGTTTTGACTCCCTTGAGAAAATTGAATAACTCAGCGAATTTTACCATGTAAAAAATCCACAAAAAATGTATATAGTCCTCAAGGGTTCAAGGTACTATGCTATTTAAACTAATTTTCATAAGTATTGAATTAAGCATAAAAAAAATTGAAAAATCTGCGTAACGGGACGGACAGCATTTGTAACGGGCCGGACAGAGTACGACTGACACATGGTTTTACGGCTGAAAGTCATCTGTATATGATCATACATTGGTCCAATTTTTTCTATGCATTAATTTAAGGTTCTGACTGATTAATTTAGATAGATAAAATGCAATTTTTTGTTGATTTTTATTTTTTGCAGCTTGTAGAAGTAGTAGCAAATTGTACATACCTATTGATTTTTTACTCTTTTCCCGAAATTTCAATTATTTTGATTAATTTTCAACCCACAACACTCAATCCTTTAGTTATTAATACGATTTTGTTAACTTGGAAACAAAATTATGAGCATAATAGTCAAAATAACACTCGTAACGGGTCGGACACTTTTCTCTTAAATCAATAACTTGAACTGTTACTCGCTTAAGAGCGACAGTTCATTAATGCAGTTACTTAAATTTTGAACGCTATCATTATAGGAGTCAGAACCTACTTTTTTCCTTTACTTAGTAGTTATTCTTTTTTTGTTTTTAAATATATAAAGCAAAATAAAATGAACTCTTTATCCCCTGGAAGCCGAACGCTTTCTTTTCTCCGAGTTTCTTTGATAACAGTTCCAGCTCCCCATCCACCTGCACATAAATTTTATTACTTATTAGGATATGAAAATGATTTTAAAACAGTTAAGATTTCTTTTAAATCAAAATTTGAACTTTATTAATGTTTTACTGGCAGAAACATCAAAGAAAATAATAATAAAGAAACAAAAGCTCGAGGAAAAATAAATAGTAACTAGTACCAAAAATAATAATAATAATAGTAATACTTCAATGGCACGGTGTGAGTATCAAATAAATGAGAAGTTATACTATGTCTAAACAAATATAGGAATAAATGGAGTGGGCGGAACAGAAAAACTTGAGTGTTTTTAAATTTTGTTTCGAAACGTAAACGGTGGATTCAAAAGTTTTAAAACTTTTTAGTGGTTGTCGCTTGAATAAAATTGTCAATATAACTAGTGAAAATTGTGAACAGAGGTTGAAATTTTATCTTAAACGTAGTAGACAAATAACTAAAAAAAAGAATTGCATTTAAGGCAATAAAAAACAAAAAAAAATGAAAAAATTTCTGTTCTGCTCTTTTGCGGCGCTTCCGTTCTGCATCTTTCTTCTTAACAGCCTCCGCATCTGATGGATGATTTTTTAAATATTCTCTTCTTCGCTGTTTCCTAATCTTGTCTCTCAGCCTTTCTTTAGCCAGGTGGGCTTTATAGGCAGCTAGGTCCTCTTTCAATTTTCTGCGGTGCTTCTGCATCCGGTTTGCAAAAATGTCCATTTTTTAAAACCTGAAACAACAAAATTGCTTTAAAATCCAAGAAAGTGAACATTTTGAGGTATTTAAGTACCTCCTAGGTCTAATAAGGTTCTTCTGATGTTTCTAATACAGCCCTTTCATAATCCTGAAAATTAGAACCCACTGTGCCTATAAATAGCGAAGTTCAATACTTGTCCGGCCCGTTACGTAACGGGACGGACACATTTTAAGTATGTTGTTTTCAACATCTCACAAGGTATAAAAATTGAAAAAAAAATTGAGGAGAACCTGAGTTATCAGAACAAAGTGAATCCAAAAATTCGCATTTAAATATGCAAAAATAAGCAAACAAATAAAAGAAAACCATCTTTTTGCGTAACGGGCCGGACATTTGATGAACCCAACTTCAAAGTAGTAAAACTCGTAAGTACTTACTTTTAGAAATCCAACTTTTGCGAGCACGTATTTGTTGTCATGTTTTTTGTGAGATCAAAACATAACTTCAAATAGTTGTGAGCCAGGAACAGTAAAAAAGTGCTGCCAACTTACACCTTTTCCAGACCTAAAATACACTGTACAGCACCAAGTCATAAAACAAACAAAAACACACAAAATAAACAAGAAAAATCGCGAAACCCGTATATTTTCGGAAACTAGAAGTTATTTGCCGTTCAAAAATGTATTCAAAAAGAAGTTTCACTGTATTTCAATTTTAGACCCTCAGGTTGACCTTACCATGGACCGACCCTCAGGGAACTTCACCATAATGTGTTAGGGAAATCAGGGAAATGTCAGGAAAAAGAACTATATCTATTGCTCGACTTAATTAACTATTGATATAGTTCCTTTCGATTGAAATAGGTACGTCCAATTATATTGTTGGCACCGGAAGGATTTGTCGTAAAAATGATGGTTGATTACTTATCGCAATCAATTATCGCCTCTTTCCGTGAATAAAGGGACTGATGTGGGCTCTTTCAAGCACCGGACGAATTTGTCAAGCTCTCACGTTATCAGAACGTGCCCATTAAAGTGATTGATGGGGCTTGCGCGCGTTCTGGCCTCTTTGACGGAAAAATAGTGTGACAAGCACTGCGACCTCTAATCTACGCTCTCATTTCCATGTCGTCGTTCCGAAACGGAATTTTCAACTTTATGAGTGGATGTGAGGTTTGCAAAAATTTACCCATTCGAGGTATGCTGAGAACCTCCTTGAAGCTCCCTTAATCATATTGTAAACTATATTGGACTCGAGGGAGAGGGATTGTTAGGAAAATACTATAGATCCGACCCTAAGGCTCCTCAAACAGCCCGTTAGTACGGATGAGATTAAAATGAGCAGGGTAACCACAGTCAGTGAATACCAGGAAAATAGGGAAATGTTTTAGGGAATTTTAAAAAGTCAGAAGAAACCTGGTAATGCGAGGAAAAATGACGAAAGTGTCAGGGAAAAACAATTAAGCGACCCTTATTTGGACTATCTATGCTAAAAAGAATTATGTGCATAGGTATTGCCTGTAACATAGTTCCTTTTAGCATAAATACGTCCATTTGGACCGCGTTTAGCAGAAAGGAACCAAGCCGCATCAGCTATTGCCTTTAGCTCGGCAATTTAATTATTCATCAGAGAACAAGTGTGCGGATTCCCTTGAAAATTTGAAGGAATTTACTTCGTACTATGCAGAAAATTCACTGAAATTAGCACGAAAATCCGCACAACTGCACTGGGAAAAAAATTCGCTTGAATCTAGAGTCCAGACTCTTAAAAACATTGACAAGAAAGAAAACTCTTGATTCAATCGGTCTTTTTGCTTGGATCAAAAGGAAATCTGCCTGAAGCAAGAGGCTCGGCTCTTCGATTCAAGGAAAAATCGGATTGAATTAAGAGTATTTTTTCGTGTAAATGTTATTTGATTCCTTTCTGCTTAACGCGGTCCAGGTGAGGAATCAATCGGTTGCATGTAGCCATGTCCGAGCGGGTCATTTGTTGAATCGTTATCGAATAAGATTGGATCGATAACTTTGTATCTTAAGAGTATCGATCAAGGTCATTCGTTATGGACCCAACAATGGACCCACTGCTGGACGGACCCGAATCATTGGCCGAAGCAGAATCCGTGCGGATCGGGCCCGTGTTCAATGTTGATGCCTCTGCTCCAACGTCATCCCGCGGGCCCAAGGTTAAGGACAAGATTCGGTTCAAAGCCCCCTCCCCCCGCTCCAGGTCTCCCCGCCCTCCCCTCTCTCGCCCCCGCGACATCTCACCTGCCCGCCGCCGCCTCAACACAGTGGAGCGGCGGCGTCCTATCCGGGCTCAATTCGATTACATTTTGCAACGAGGAGCCACTATTTCTGGCTCAATTTCGAAACAACACACATGTCATTGGTTTCCCTATGCAGGATGGTGCTTTTTTAGAAGAGCCAGAGATTGAATGAGTTCTTTATTGCTTACCAATTGAAAATCAAACAGAACCGTATTCCCAGCTCTTTTCCCAAGGGAGGCCCGAAACGCTTTTCCAGGCTAAGGAACAATACCGCCTCTTTCATAATTTTGCCGATAATTAACCACTTTGGCCACTTTGCGAGGAAGGAAGAACGTCGTATGAACATCAAAATATTGCCAGATTTTCTCTCGAAAAAACGTTCTTTTTACACGGGGTCATGAGTATTCCTCCTTGAAATTTTCAGACTCTTGATATCATCACGAAAAAATTTATCTGCAAATCAAAAGAAAATGTTTACATAATTTCCACTGCGGTGTTGCCAGGTCTTCTCGAAAACTATTTATTTTAGAGGAAAGACATCAATATTTTTCTTTGAAATTTCCAGTTCCTCTAGATGGAATTGGGAGACAATTTTCTGAAAAATTGGTAGAGAAAGGTGTACCTGCTTTCCCGAAAATTCGTGCTTTCTCTAAGGAAATTTTGTGCAATGTCCGGAGGCTTATATGACGTTTTTCCTCAGCATGAAAGTAGGGGAAAGACAGCAGTGCAGGGCCTCCGAAAATTATTGTCTGTAATCATCAGTATCGCATACAGCAAAAAGGAAACAGCGCGATTACAGTGTTTCCAAAATTGTGCAGCAGCTTCTTTTCTT
This sequence comes from Bemisia tabaci, assembly GCF_918797505.1. Lineage (NCBI taxonomy): Eukaryota > Metazoa > Arthropoda > Insecta > Hemiptera > Aleyrodidae > Bemisia > Bemisia tabaci. The sequence continues at coordinate 40,302,888 of NC_092801.1, forward strand.
TTGAAAATACTCAATAAATGTACACAATTATTTTTCTTTAAAATTGACCATTTTTCGGTAGGAAGCAAAAAAATTTGCGTTCCTGGGAATTTCATAGAAAATTTTGTAGATGCAACATTTTTACTACTCTATAATCGCGCTGGTTCCTTTTTGCCAAATGCGTTCCACATCGTACTGTAAAATATAAAATCGTCAGACGCCCGAAGCGCGAAAAGCTTGCAGAGGGTTGGACCGCAAGGCGGTCACCCCTGATTATTACTATTCTTATGTGTTCACCTAATATCCCCGGGAACGGGACGTAAGTAAATTTTGGAGCTGATGGTGGCCCCCTGTGCGAGGCCGGGAGCTCAGGTTCCATTGTGCCGGGTGTCGTCCTCCACTGCCGTGCTTGGCTGGTGGTGGAACAGCGCACCTGCACCGCATTTCCACGGTAGTTACGTGTTTTTGCCCATCCGAGCAGTTTTGATTGTTGTCCGTTGGCCTCTTGCTCGCGTTGGAAGTTGCTGGGACTCTGCATGTTGCTAATCCTTTCAGGGAAGGCTTGTCCCGCCCCGCCCCCCGAACCGCACCCTGGGCAACGTTTTTGGTTCCCTCTTCCAGTGTTGCCAATCTCGTTTTAATTGTTAGTCTTACAATTAATGAGTGGCGATTTATTCCCTCTTATCGCTGCATGGCCGGGTGGAGGATTCAGGTTGGGGCGATTATCACTTGCGGTGGGTTTAGATATAAACACGGTTGCCACAGTCAGGGAAAACCGGGAATTGTCAGGGAATTTTAAACAGTCAGGGAAAACCGAGAAATGTCCAGGAAATTTTTTTAAACCAGCTTTACTTGCTTTCTAGTATCTGTTGGAGGTTTCAGACAGCAAATGCCTGAAAACCATTTTCAATGGGCCTGTTGCATGCAAGAGATACAGCCGCGCGAATAGACTTTTTAGAGGTTAAATGACACGAAAATTATGATGGTCACATTAAAAAAGTCTGAAATACACTTTTTACTGCGCAATTTGCGTTGTTAGGAACGCGCTTTTTCAAATTTCCCGCGTCTGGGGGCAGTTTTCTAATCACCGGAAACGAGCAAACGGTGGGCTCGGTGATTTCCGGAAGATGCCGAGTCGTTGTTGTTGTTGTTATTTTTTCCTTCAGTATGTAAACAAACCCGGCGTGATCTCTTTTTGTGGTCCATATACGCTTTATGCGGTAACCAAATCGATCAACTTTTAAATATCCTTGTAATCCTTCTACATTTCATTGCACGATATCACTAGCTCCGATTTTTAGGTTATGTTGTCAGTTTTAGTTGACCGGAAATAGCCGCGAGTTGCCGTTAATTTTTTCCGTTGGAAAACTGTCCCCAGACGCGGGAAATTTGAAAAAGCGCGTTCCTAACAACGCAAATTGCGCAGTAAGGAGTGTATTTCAGACTTTTTTAATGTGACCATCGTAATTTTCGTGTCATTTAACCTCTGAAAAGTCTATTCGCACGGCTGTATCTCTTGCATGCAACAGGCCCATTATGCCTTCTTAACCATCCGTCACATCCTCAATTGTCAGGGAATTCCACCTTAATGTGTCACGGAAATCAGGGAAATGTCAGGGAATGTTGCTGTTCTGTTGTAGGCGTAAAGAAAGTGTCGGTCGTTATTGAAATCCGGAAAGCACCAGGCAATTCAGTGTTATCAGGAAATTCAATGTTATCAGGAAAATCGGTCACGGATCGGGTGTTCTGAGTGTCCTTTGGAGTCGCGATCCGTACAGAAGGAAGCTATTGAAATGGCGGAACCAAGTAGACGGAAACAAATTGCCCAACTTCCCCCGGATTCTTACAGATTTATCGATTGGTTCTCGATCTTATGTCTCAAGTATTGTCGCGACGAAAGGCGCGGCACGGGTGTCTCCAGACCAAATCATTTCTACGCTGACCTAATTTTTTTTAGATTTGTCCACTTTCGTTGAATTTTCTGCTTCTGTTTTGGCGCCAGAACGTGCATACACTTCAGTTCGCTCACTTTCGCTTCTATCCGACGAAAATGGTGTCCTTGTATTTTGCGACGAATATGAACTCTTTTGAAAATTATTTTGATTGGATTATCCTGGTAAACCAATTCTTTAGGGAATTTTTACTCGGAGATGAAGCAAAATCTAGGACTGGCCAAGAAACAAGAATTCTTGACACCACGAAATAGGTTTGATGCTCCGCAGCCCGTCATTAGAAGTACACTAGAATAATAGCTATTTTAAAAACCGGTAACGAGGCTAATTTCCACATACTTATATACCACAAAAATGTTTCGGCTGAAAACTCAGCCTTCCTCGGTTGGATAAAAACAATTAAAAAAAATTTAAAATCTGAAGTCTTAGATTTTCAGACCTTAAAGGTCACTAAGTTTACTCAGTTTTTAGGTTATTGAACTTTTTTAACTGTTTTTATCCAATTGAGGAAGGCTGAGTTTTCAGCCGAAACGTTTTGGTGGTTTTATGTGAAAATGGAGAATTTGCAAGGGTCTGAAATTTGATGAATTTCGTGTTTAAGTGGAATCTACTGAGTGAACTGAGCACGAGGATACCCTTGGTTCATGAATTCAACAATCATTAGAGGAGATACGTCAAAATAACCTATTCTGCTAAATTACATGTGTGTAAGTGGGAAATGCCGCCAGATGACATCATAAGTAAGGCGGCACATTTTCTCACTTTTAAATCATTTTTTTTCCAAATGCCAATGTCAAAATAAAAAAATAAAAAAACATATGAAAAATACTGCGAACTCAGCTCATTCGGCACTTTCAGATGAAGCAATATAATTTTTGTGTGCAAATTCTCCATTAGGATTGTTACTCGCCGTTTAAATTGTTATTCTTGTATTCTTGACGCCATGAATGAAAAAGATTTTCTATTTTTTCCGAGTGGGGTAAATTTCGGGACACATGATGGATATGACACCTGCTCAAAGCGTGACAAGACACTCATAATTCATGGACAGGAAGTGACAATGTCGCGCGATAATGGATCTGAAGATCTGACAAGCGCCAGGTTCCGAGTGGCGCTATCTCTCGTGGGTGGGTCAGTGTGTCAGCGCAGGATCTCCTCGTCGCCAGTGGCGCCCATGTACAATGACGAGTCAATGAATCTCACGGGAAGAACATGGCAAGTCGTGCCAGACTCCTGCGGCGGTTGCGCTGTTCTGCCCGAAGAAGCGGCGTGGCGATCGGACGATGAGATCACCTCGTCCATCACAGTTGTGATATCACCTCGCTCCAGGCCTCCGACTCGCGCTTTCGGCGAAGGCGAAACGTTTTCGCGGTAATTATCGACTAAGTTGCCGTATCCCAACGAACGAGGGAATAAATCATTTCCAATATACATTCACGCAGAAACACACCCATCATTTTCCGTGACATCACTTCGTAGTGCCGTCTAATACCGTCGAGTGTACTTGAACATCTTCCACCTTAATCCTGGCTCAGAGATATCCTTCAATCTTGAGAAATTGTCCAAATCCCTTAGGGTACTTATAATCCGTATAAATTGCCATTTACTCATCTCTGACTTTTATAGACGCTCTGACGTCTTCTAGGTGTATCGTTTGCAACCGTTTGAAGGATAGGTAGGTCTCAGCGGTCGAATCGGACAGGCGACGTACGCAAAATGCGCCTAAACAATGAAAATCTTGGCTCAAACTGCCGTGCCAAGGAAGAACGTCATATGAACAATTGAGAGTTGCCAGATTTCCTCCAATGGAGTGTTTATTTTTACGGAAATGTATGAATGTTTTCTCCTGAAATTTTCAGGAACTTCAGTTGGAATGGCGAACAAAATTATCTGCAAAATTGGAAGAAAAATATTCTTAAGTTTTCTCGAAAATTCATATTTTATCAAATGAAATTTGGCAATGCTTGAAGGTTCCTACGGCGTTTTTCCTTAGCACGGCCGTAAAGTCTATACGTGAGTCAAAGAGCGCCCTTGACGATACCGTAAAGGTCTCAGTGGTCTAAAGAGATGGCAACCTTAGCTGCTGCACGTTTTTGACACAAGGCGGAGAAGGAACTGGCTCGGTTAAGAAGTCTGCCACAGTTGTTATTATAGTGCGCGATTTGATTTAAATAGACCATTGTTTTTCTTGTGAGCAGGGAAATCAAAATCCTCGTAATCAGAGTGAATTGAAAACGTGCATATTTCAGTTAGGAGTTGCCACAGCCAGGGGAAGTGACGAAAATGTCGGGGAAAATTTGTCATATCTTCTTTATTTGCTTTCTGAAATGTGTTTGAGGTTGCGAAGTATAAATTATGCCCGAAAACTAATTTCGATTATGTCTTCTTAACCATTTACCATATCTTCAATTGACAGGAAATTTCACCAAAGTGTGTTAGGGAAGTGTCAGGGAATTTAAGTTTCCAAATTGTGTGGCAACCCTGTTACATAATTTCCGTTGCGCGAATTGTGTTTTTCATGACACGTTAGTCACGAAACATGCGACAGAAAGCTTCGCACTTGGTCTTCTGGTCCGTTGTAGACTGTAGCGCACTTTTATTTGGGTCCGATGGCGGTCTGTTTGTTTTCGCGAGTCCTCGAACGCTCGCATGCCTGTCTGGTGGCAGAAAGAAAAAATGTGTTCGGAGAAACTTTTAGGCTGTTTTGTAAACACGCGCCCGCGGCACTAGTTGAAACGTCATTTATTCAAATTGGAGCTGACGCGAGCGCGGCGATGCGATGGTCCATTCGTCGAGCGACGGAATTCGAACTAGCCCCGAGATAGACAATCCTTAAACGACTTTAAATGACGCATCAGACGAGAATTCCACGCCGTCAAGACTTGTAGCCTTGCGCTGGCTGATAATTGAAATTGATACACAAAGAAATAGACGAATAGGACAGAGAGAAAATGGATTGATCCTATCGGTGCAAACGGGTGGTTCTTATATTGCTAACTAAGTCTCTTTAAAAATCAGGCATTTTTTTCAATTTTCAGAGAATTTCACCGAAATGTGTCGGGGGAATCAGGGAATTGTCAGAAAATTTCCTTCTCCAAATGTTGTGGCAACCCTGAGTACTGCGCTCTTCCTTAGCTGGGCAGTACAGATGATGTGTTCCTCTGAAAAAATGGCGCTCTCTACTGGAGTAATGCCCTCTCTGTCGTATGGGATTCATCCGTCTCGAATTCCTAGTGGTGCCAAAAGGGACATTCCTATCTGGCATGTCCAGGTCCAAAGGTCACTGCTCGCCCGGCCGCTGAAACAATTGATCGATCGGCGACCCCGGGACCTCTCCCGAGCCCTGGCAGGACCCTTCCCCCTCCCCCGCCACCGACCCTGTCCCCGGGCTCCGAGCTTGAGCGCTTGACTAATTGCGAGAGGCCAGACGAAAAGCTCTGGCGACCTCTGACTCGGGACGCCGCGCCGGCCGCTCAACAGCGCATCAAGGTCGCATTCCTGCCCTTTGAGTCAAAAGCGCGTATGTCTAACGAAAGCTGTAAAGATGAAAGATGCGTATGTGTAATGAAGAATAGCGACTCGGTCGACTTATGGTCCTCCGGGGCCGGATGCCCGTTCCCTCACGATTTTGGTCCCTCCGGTTGGATACCCTGGTCGCAAGGGACAGCTCCTCGGACACGCTTCAACTTCAATCCGACCTCGACGATTTGTAGATTCATTGTCAGAAGCATCGCTGGCGATAGTCCGGTCATGAATCATGCTTTCACAGTCGCTTGCATGGTCACCGTAGGCTCTCGCGGGGTGTCTAGCAACCAGAAGAAGCGGGAAATGTCAGATAATTATTTTGGTGTCCGTGAAATGTCAGGGAAATTGAAAAACACGGATTTTACTCTTCCGGAGATCTCCACCAAAGTTTCTGCTGATGTCCTTTATACTTTAAAAATGAAGAAAAAATATCTTCATTATCCATGTATATCTTATTAATTTAGGCTCCATATAATTTGCACTATGTATTATACTATACTCCTAAAACATGAAACAAATTCTTACCTACCTCTAATCAGTTCAAACGTGTCGAAAAATTAGGGATTTTTTCTCTCTTGTCAAGAAAAGGACAGGGAATAATATTTCCCGTCTTTTGGGGAATTTTGATTTTTTCCGGTTTTTTGGCCGTTTTAGGACGGTTGGGAGCACGAAATTTTTGCAACCCGTTCTTTAATTTCGAAAAATGTGCCAAAACGAGCCACCCAATCCCGGGCTCTCCGAGAATCGATTAATTTCCATAGGCCAAATTTCAAGAAAGCGATGTTGCCAACTTTCTGGACCCGCCTCTGTTCGCTGGCAACGGCGCCTTTTCCGCGTCGGTCACCACCCTCGTCCCGTCACGCACCTTGCACTCGCACTTCTCGGTTGAATGAAAAAAACGCGTATCTCCATACGATTCCCGTGGGATATACGCGGTTCTCGCTCAGCACGGCATGCGGCACTCTTCCGCGCAGCCGAATAACAACAATGGTCACGCCGAAGAGACTCGCACTCGCAGATAGAAAAAGGTAGAGAAAATAAAAATAAAACAGCGACGACCATTTTAACGACGCCAGGTTGCCTAAGTGATTACAGAATCGGATGGATTAGCGAAAAAGAGAGCCGCACGAACTCGATTCTTCCACTACGAAAAAAAATTAAAAATCGGGAACAATGAATTTCTGTGCACAGGGTTGCCACAATCGGAGAACGCCGAGAAAATTAGGAATGGTCAGGGAAAATGACGAAAGTGTCGGGGAAGAATTGTTAATTTTCTTTTATTAGCGACCTGGAATGGAGTTGACGTTTAGAGCAACAAATCATACCTGAAAACTATTTCAAATTATGTCTTTTTGGCCTCATAGCATCAACATTCAGGTAATTTTACTCAAAACTGGGTTGCCCGAAGTCAGGGAATACCAGGAAAACCGGAAAATGTCAGGGAATTTTAATAAGTCAGGGAAAACCTGGAAATGTCAAAGAAAATGACAAAGGTGTCGGGGACAAATTGTTAATTTACCTTCATTAGCTTTCTAGAATGGTTTTGACGTTCAGATTTTTGCCTGGAAACTGTTCTGAATTATGTCATTTTGGCCATATGACCTATTTTTAAGGGTGAGGAATTTTTACCTACCCAAATGTGTCAGGGAAATGTCATGAAATTTCATTCTCTAAATGTTGTTGCAACCCTGTGTGCACCCTTGCATGTTGGAATGTATTGAATTTTGAGGTCTCTTCTTTTTTGGACGAGCGTGGACATGAGTTTATTGACCAAGATTCTTAAATCTTAAGCTTGGCGAGCGCGCTGAGTGGGTGCAGTAAGTTTTTTATCACCGCTTCCGAGGCGTGCGCGCGCAAGCTCGTCTGAAAGCTCCCTCCAGAAAGGCAAAAGTTCATCGGACCTGGACCGTGCGCTCTGCGCTCCTGCAATTTTTCGTCAAAAGCGTGCCTCTACGTTGGCGACATTGTTTTCTCTCCATTTGAAGCTATGGATTTGAATCGATTCTCGAAGGGGTCAGGTACCCTGACTAGAATCGATTTTTTAGCACGAATGGAGAAATGCCGCTCTTGCCAACCTGCTTGATCCGCTGCGAGGGCAGTGGGCGATGCAAACGATGCGAGGCGCCGGTTGTAGTTTTATGTTTCCTCGCGTCATTTTTTTCTTTTTTTTTCCCCCTCACGTTTTAACTTTTTCACTTTTTTATAGGCCATAAGAAACGTGACAAAATCGGGAATAACCCGTTAACGAGATCGTTAGAAGCAGAAAAAATATGAAAAGAGAGGAAAAAAAAACGAAGCAGCGCATCGTAAACCAGGGCTACTGCGCTAGAGTTGGTCCAAGAATGTCATAATTGCCGGAGATATGTTGTTGCATCGTCCGCGTTTCTTCCGATCGAAAACCGTTTGATATTCAGAGACAGAAGCACTAACTGAATTTAAAAATTGCAACATTCCATCTCTCGAATCGTATTTTTACTTGAAAATTTTTTCACATCTCTGGTTTGAAATATCAGATTTTCCTAGAGATCACGCAGAACTTGAGAAACATTTTGAACGGAAATTAGTCTCCTTCTCCCAGACGTTTCGGAAAACAAATTTTGCTTCAAAACTATTTCTAATTCTGTCTTGTTAACTATCTGATACATCCTCAATTGTCAGCGAATTTTACCAAAATTATGCCAGGGAATTATATTTTCTAAAATCAGTGGCAACCCGGTTATTTGCGGTTGGATCGGGCAAAGTCCAGTCCTGCCAACTTAAAAACCAGCGAGAATCATCTCGGGACCTGAGAGCCATTAAATCTTAATAGCACGGCTTTATTGTGGTCCGAATGAGATTTGTCTGTTTTCGACGCTGGATCCGTAGATGTTAACACTGGACTAGTCATTTATCTGATGAGCCCTGGAGTCCATGAAAATGCCTGTATTCTAGGGTCGATGACATGTTTTTGGTTTTGACATCGATCGATTCAGATTCCGAGCACGAAATGGATCTTTCGCCCCGAGCCCGTTTCACCCGGACGCGTTACGTCACGCCTTCACGAGATACTTTAAAAGTTGGAAAAAAGAGCTGCGGCCCGATTATTGAAATTGATAGACAAAGCTATAGACAAAGAAGACCGAAGAAATATGGAGGGATCCTATTGGTGGAAGCGGGTGGTTCTAATAGACAAAGGAGGTATAGCGAATGGACTAATAACGGCAACCGACAAGAGACCCGACGCGCGACGGTTAGTCCATCGTTTCCACCAAGACTGCCGTGCTAATGCCGCAATCACACGCTGAATTTAGCAGCTAAATGTGGAAGTCAACAGTCATCGCCCAACGGCTGAAATTTAGTAAATTCGAGTTATTTTCATCCAGATGTGTATCAAATCTACTCGAATGGTTCAGACAAATTCAACATTAGTCCGATGGTTGAGCACTGAGAATCGTTGCTGAATTTTGCGCGTGACGCGCAAAATTCAGGCATCGGGCCGATGACTTCCGCATTCAAGCCCTATTCAGCTCCTTTATTCAGCGTGTGATTGCGGCATAAAGAAAAACGACGTATGAATCTCCGGGCGTTGCCAAATTTCCTCTGATAAGATACAAATTTACTCGGGAAATTGCAAATATTTTTCCTCCAACTTTTGAGAATATTTTGTTCGCAATCAAATCTAAAATATCTGAAAATTTTGAGGAAAAATATACCTAGATTTCGTAAAAATTACATGTTTTATCCGGGAAATTTGGCAACTCTCGAATGTTCATGCGGCGTTCTTCCTTAGCTCGGCGGAATAGGATCGCTCCTTACTCCTTATGTCTTCTTTGTCCATCGCTTTGTCTGTCAGTTTCAATAATCAGCCCGCTGCTGAATGATGCCCTGCGAAAGGAACCAGAGATATTGATGAATTTTAAATAAAAGGAAGAGAGATGGGAAAATCTAGCTTTTCACATTTTTTTACTTATAAACTTGTGATAAGCTTACAACTGCAAAGGCGCAGAAGATTGTCAATCCCTGCAATCCCATTGGTTCGCGTCAAATGTGCGGCATAGCATGGGTCGTGAGGCGATTTTAAGAACTACCCGTTTTCCCTATCGATGTTTTAAATCGTGTGGCAAATGGATCGTATATTCGATAGTGGTCCAATGTATCGTTTGGTTCAAAACAATAGAACATCATAACCTCAAACAAAAATTTCAGGATCTAAGTTGGAAAAGCTGAAAATGAGAAAACAGTGTCACTATAAATTGCCATGCAGTACTCGTGAGGATCAAAAATTTATCCGATTAACCCGTTCCCACTGATTATTCAATTGATTTTTGAGGCTATGTTTACATGTTGAACCAATCGCTATCGAGACAATCTCAACTAGTTGATGTATCGAACAAAATCTATAGCTAATATTTCAGTGAAATCTGGCATTTCGACATGACATCTGTCATTCGGCCGCTACGCTGAATTTTCAAATCAATGGAGAATTTGCACGCAATTTTTTTATTGCTTCATCTGAAAGTGCCTAATGAGCTGAGTTCGCAATATTTTTCATAATTTTTTTCTGACATGGGAAATTGGAGAAAAATTGATTTAAAAGTGAGAAAATGTGCCGCCTTGTGACGTCATCTGGCGGCATTTCCCATTTAAACACATGTATTTTAGCAGAATCGGTTAATTTGTCATATCTCCTCTAATAATTGCTCAATTTATGAATCAAGGGTATCTTCGTGTTCAGTTCACTCAGAGGATTCCACTTAAACAGGAAATTCATCAAATTTCAGACCCTTGCAAATAATACATTGCCTCCTTTAACCTTATTTCTCTTAATTATTGCACGCATTTCCACCATTTTACGGAAATGGGCAATTTTGCGGGGAGGGGAAAAAGAAGACTTTATTGCGACTTACATGATTGTGTTCAGTTTTCTGCGAAGAAGATAAGCGGTATCAGCTGAGAAGAACGGAGAGCCTGTTGAACGGACATAGACCTCTCGTAATCTGCCGTCCTGTGGAAAATCTCATCCACATTCAAATTTTGCCGAACTCACTCTTAGAAAAAAATTATTTTTAAGGAAAGTTATCGATATATTTCATTGAAATTGTAAGACATTTCGAATTAAATTACCAACAAAATTATTTGAACAATTTGAAGAAAAAAACGTACAAATTCTCCCGAAAATTGGTGATTTGTGAGTGGCAGTTTGGCAACGTCTAAAGGTTCATACGGCGTTCCTCCTCAGAACGGGGATAATGTTGCCCGGTTTCCGGGAGTTTTCCTGCTGGGATACCCGGATGCCATCAGGGTCACTCGACCATTCAACCGGAACGATTGCGCGGGGCTGCCAGACTTACTCGAAAAGATAGTCTTTAAGCTGACGTCTATTCGCCACCTTTCGGCCGAAGTATCACAAGCGGCATGCGACTTTTCTAAATTTCCGCCGCCATTTTGATTTTTTTTTTGCAGAGGAATTATTGGATTGCATTTTGCAAAAAGGAACCACTAGCATTGCAATGATGCTAAGATTGTGCAACTTCATCTTTTGCAATAAAATTGCGGAAATCGTGAAAAACTATGAAATTTAGATGGTAATTTTTGTCTTAAATTTACAGTTTTTAGCGAGTAAAATAGAAACTATTAATGGATAATCGGATTTTTCCTCCAAGACAAAAGAAGTTGCACAATCTTAGAAACATTGCAATGCTAGTGGTTCCTTTTTGCAAAATGCAATCCCATTGGTTTTAATCTTTTTGAAAAGTTCACAGAATTTTATCGGCAGCACAATGAAAATTTAGTGAAATTTTCGGAATGCTTCGTTGAACAGTTTCTCTGTAAAACATTAAAATGGCGGCGGAAATTTTGAAATCGTTGCATGGCGGTTGTGATACTTGGCCGAGGTGACGTATGACCTCTATAAATGGGCAAGGCTAATGAATCAAAGTCAAATATGATTGGAAAAATGAACATTTGAAGCATTTAATTTCGAAATATGTGTATCGAAGGCACTAACAGTTTCAAAGAAATGCCGTGAAAAACACTTCGTAAAAACATGCTATCCAGGTTCGAGCATACCGCAGGGTTGCCACAGTCAGGGAAAACCGGGAAATGTCAGAGAAAATTTGTTAAATCACCTTCACATGTTTTGTAGAATGGGCTCGAGGTTTCGAACAGGAAATTTTGCCTGAAAACTATTTTCAATTATGCCTTCTCGACCATCCGTCACATCTTCAATTGTCAGGAAATTTCACAAGAATGTGTCGGGGAAATGTCAGGGAATTTCATTTTCTAAATTCTGTGGCAATCCTGAATTACCGGCTCGAGTCTGATTTTACCGAGGATGAAAAACCTTAACCCACAGACTTTATTGTAGCTCAAGTATGGTATCGAGATAGTTTCCATTATTGGTGCGTGTTTAGCTGTTGACTGTTTTTAGCGGAGCCCGTGGAGTCGTCGGAGAGCCGAAATGATGATCGGTGTTGCGTTGCTCTTTTGGAGCGAGCGATGGCCGTGGCGCACAGTGGATCGAGTCAATTAGAGAGGTCGGACATGACATTTTCAACAATAAATACAAACTAGGGGGCTACGCCCCCTGGCCGCTACGCGGCCCAACCCCCTGAAGGCGCTCCGCGCCATCAATGGGCCGCTTCGCGGCCCTATTTTTACCCTCCTATCTGTGTTAGTTTTATTTTCCCCCTAAAAAATTACGATATGAGGTATACTTTAATTTTAAACTTTACTTAAAATTACTTTAAAATTAAAAGGGCGCGTTTTGGAATGACTGATTGATGAAATATTGCAGTAAAACAATGAACAATGATAGTCAGGAAAAAATCAAGTTTTTATGAGTCGGGAATCGAACCCCCACCGAATTCGTTGTGGACGAACTTGTCGTCTCAGACGACTCGGCCACCGCTCGACGTGAGGACGTTGGTGTGAATCTTGTGTAGATAAGTGTAGAGCTGATGCGCAGGCTACACAGCTACTGCGCAACCTCCTTGACCACTGCGCATCCTCCCGCGCATAGCGGTAGCAGTACCGGAGCATTCTGTAAACTCACTCACTTTTATAACGTGATTTTAAAAAAACCTGGGTTCTTTTTCCAAAATCTGATTACAGCGGGCTCATCTAGGGCCTATTATCCGTCGATTTACGCAAAAATCATGGAAATCGGCCCGGTAGAACGCTCAAACGAACTATGACAAAAAGTATAAATTTACATTGTTTAAATGGGAGAATTCGCAACTTTACCACGTAATATAAAAAAACCTGGGCCACATTTTGAAAATCTGAAAAGAGTTGGCTTATCTAGACACAATTGCCCGTCGATAGCCGCAAAAATCATGAAAATCGGCCCGGTAGAACGCTGGAACTAAGCGTCACCAGTTTCGCAAAATTAGGAGGTCTTGGAGCTTATAGTATAGATGTCATGCTTGTCTCGTCACATTTTAAGTTTCAAGGGGTGCTTTTAAAAGACAAGTTTACGAGAAAAACAATGAAACCACTTCTACAACCTCAGAGTTGCGTATAAACGGAGTTATGAGCGTTTAAAGTTTCCGCATTTTGTCGGACCTCTCGTACTGACTCGATCCACTGTGTGGCGGTCGGTCTTGTTGGTACGCGGCGTGAAAATGCGATTAGCTTATTACTGAAGCAGCTAATTAAATGAACGGTACCGGAGCCGTGGTGTGCTAGCTTGAAAAATACCAGCCTCCGATCCCCGCCCGCTTTCGGGTTTCCATCGTATTTCCATCTCTCCTGTGATAGAGAAGAGAGATGCACATCTTTCGAAATTTAATGCTTTAAAATGTTCATTTTTCCAATCATAGTTGACTTTGATTTACCAGCCTTGCCCATTTATAGAGGTCATGCGTCACCTCCTTCCGGTCAAAGGATCACAACCGCCATGCAGAACGGCGATAACAACCATGGTTATTGCCGGTCAGCCGATGACGATTTTGCATGATGGCAACGCTGTTTTTTCTCCGTTTGATTCGATTGAAAATGTAGATTTTAGGCGAGGCAAGTTGAGTGCCTTCTGCCGTGATAGCGAAAATAGCAGTCAGTGCAAAAATGAAGTTTCGAGAAAATGGGATCAGAAGCCTATGACCGGAAAATTGTATTCAAAGAAGCCTCCGTTCTTTATCAAATTGCCACTCATCATCCGATACTTTCAATGAAATCGTTTAGATGATCAAAAATCGATGAATTTTATTCAAATTCCATAAAAAGGGAATTTTTCGTTTTCATGTTTGGCTAGTGCTATGCAAGACAGCCGGAAGTCCTATCTTGTGCATGATTTCGTGGTTGCATGTTGGACACACAACAAACACGTTTTCGGGTTGGAAATTGACAAAAAAGGGCGACACTTTATTTGGAAGCACTGTTATCATGGCTGTCTTGCCTGGAGCTACCTCATTTTTTGGGCTCTTACGGCTTCCTCGATGTCTTATTTTCATACAAATAAGATGATTTGGTTAAATTATTTTTCCACTCGCAACGTGGCAGTTTCCCGAAAAATTCACCAATAAAACGTGAGTTGAGTGTCGCTGAAAGCTGAAGAGATGCGAAGCGTCATGCAACGGGTGGCTTCCCTCGGAGTGCGAAATGCGACTTGGGAATTAAACAAGGATTGGGTTACGTCTCAGCTTCACTCTCGATGAAAGTGAGACCGAACTCCCCCTCTCCCTCATTCCTGCCGACCTAGGGACTCGGGTCTTGACGAAAGAAATCATCGTTGACGTAACTGTATGTCTTTATAATAAACTCCAAAAAACCCAAAAACTTGGGTAAAGAGACTCCGGGCAAGTCACCATCCTCTTGCCAAAAACCTCCAAAAGCTCTTCTTTGTTCCCCTCTTCAGTGGAAAAAGAAATTATCACACTACGACAGTTTCCATTTCTGTCATAGAGTACCCCAAGCGGACCAAAGAACGGAACTCTTAGTCGTTTACACATTTACCTATTTAACAAAATCTCCAGGAGGTCACAGACAGGCTGGCAGCCCCTCATCGGACCAAAACGCACACCGTACCATTTTTTTCCTTGTAGGTATGTGCCTCCAAAGTACATGAAATGACTCCTTGAGGGGCGGGCAAGTTTGATTGAAATTCACGTTGTCTTCTGAAAATGAGCTAAAATTTTTACCTTGAAGAAGAAGAAAATCGAGTTATCATTTTCTTCCATACATGGTAGGTATGCCTATGAGAGGCACCAGGAACGCCTTCCAAAATTATTGATGCAACCCGCACGACTCCGAAGTCAGCGGAAACTTTCTTGAAGCGTCTCCTAAGATTTTCCCTACGCAATAATCCCCTTCAAAAATGAATGATGCAACAAGCGCGTCCTGTTTGACCACGAAAGCTCCTCAGATGAGAAGTCTTTTGGTCTGGTCAGAAAAATATTCGAACTTTATTTTTCGTCTTCTCTTCTCATTTCCCGCATTGACGGAGGCGAAATTTTTTGGAAAGCATGACGCGCCCGGCAACAATGCGTAAAAAAAAAGTGCGAATAGAATGTGGCCTTCCACTATGAATGATCGTTAAGGAATACTTGTACAACAAAGACGGTACTGTTTCTTTGGAAGTCTATGAAGTGAGTTCCAACATCTGCTCCTAAATCTTTTTCAGCAGTGTGACAAAATGAAAATTTGAACGAACATGTAAACGAGTCAGACCTAGCTAAGTGAAGGACGATCTTTTTCATTCCATCATAAACGATGCTAAGACGGACTGCAGATGTGCTCAATTGAATGTTTCAGATTCTTCAGTAGATTTACAAGTTGGCAGAAATGCAGAAATTAATATCTCAGTTTTATTGGTGGCTTTGAAACTTCAAAAATACTGCAAGATGTAGACGCAAATCCCTGTGTCCAATCTACAGGTTGATCCTCGGTGAGAGCATTGTTGCCGGGCGCGTCATGCTTTCCAAAAAATTTCGCCTCCGTCAATGCGGGAAATGAGAAGAGAAGATGAAAAATAAAGTTCGAATATTTTTCTGACCAGACCAAAAGACTTCTCATCTGAGGAGCTTTCGTGGTCAAACAGGACGCGCTTGTTGCATCATTCATTTTTGAAGGGGATTATTGTGTAGGGAAAATCTTAGGAGACGCTTCAAGAAAGTTTCCGCTGACTTCGGAGTCGTGCGGGTTGCATCAATAATTTTGGAAGGCGTTCCTGGTGCCTCTCATAGGCATACCTACCATGTATGGAAGAAAATGATAACTCGATTTTCTTCTTCTTCAAGGTAAAAATTTTAGCTCATTTTCAGAAGACAACGTGAATTTCAATCAAACTTGCCCGCCCCTCAAGGAGTCATTTCATGTACTTTGGAGGCACATACCTACAAGGAAAAAAATGGTACGGTGTGCGTTTTGGTCCGATGAGGGGCTGCCAGCCTGTCTGTGACCTCCTGGAGATTTTGTTAAATAGGTAAATGTGTAAACGACTAAGAGTTCCGTTCTTTGGTCCGCTTGGGGTACTCTATGACAGAAATGGAAACTGTCGTAGTGTGATATTTTCTTTTTCCACTGAAGAGGGGAACAAAGAAGAGCTTTTGGAGGTTTTTGGCAAGAGGATGGTGACTTGCCCGGAGTCTCTTTACCCAAGTTTTTGGGTTTTTTGGAGTTTATATCATCTCATTTTTGCAAGAAAACTGTTATTTTACCAAATGAAGTCCCGCACTTGTGAAGGAATTGGATTACATTTTACAATAAGGAACCATTACCTCTGGCTCTCCCATAGAAGCACATATCTGCATAGGGAAACCAATAGCATGTATTCTGTTTCTAAAATGGACCAGAAATAGTGGCTCCTAATTGCAAAATGTAATCCATTTAATGCTTATAGCTATGAAGTGGATATCTCCTTGCTGTGTAGCAAAGTTTCTCGGATCCGTCTTATTTTTTTACACCCTTGACTGTCATTTTTAATTAATCAGTTCAAAGCTATTTCGACGATTAATCATTAATTGTTAGATCGAAGAAGAAATTTTCTTCGGAAAGCTATGGCTGAATTGACTTTACAACTGAACTTGTGAGAGCATCAACTGAGGCAAATTTTGCAGAAAGTTATACATGGTAAGTGATAATTATTTCAACGCTCTCTTAGTTTTAAAAAGAGATGAGTTTTAAAAATCAAAATCTACACAACTGTAGATATCCCTGAAAAGAAATACAATTGTAGAATCCCAAGAAAAGAAAAAGAAGAAAGAAAAGAAATACGAAGAAATTCAATGATAAATTGCAACAACGGTAGGTACTTATTTCAAATTAATTGCTCTAAAAATTGTTCCTTCAATGAGTAAATAGGCAACATTCTCAACACTACAATGCAATAGAAATAATTTTACCATGGAATTGAAATTCAAAGAAATGTGTGCAGCTGCTTGAGTAATAGAAGTTTGGAAATCAGGGCATTCAACAGCTTCCCAGACCTCATTAGTGTTACAATCTAAAAATTGTAAGGATTAAAAGTGTCAAGCTCTCAAAATTTTTGTTCTCTGATTATCAAGAAGCCCTGCTAAAAATGTTCAGTGTCATTTTTATTTTTGTTTGTGAAAGGAAATTATTTTAAGATTTTTTGGCATTCTTGGTGTCCTCTGAGACTCTGAAAATTTTTGTACTTTATTTTTCATCAAATAATGAACATTTTCATTGTAATTTTTGTCTATATTTAGGAGAGTACATTATTCGATGATTATCTTCAGTATGTATTAGATCTTTCCCCCAGCGACAAGGTTTACTGAAATTTTATGAGATCTATATAGTTCTCATAGGTACTGACCTGCATCATGGTCATAGTATCATCTTTGAGGAGTAAATGAAAACAAATTATTTTCTCTTGGTTCCTCAATTCAGGGCTCTGATGAATAAACCCTGTTTGACAACAATGTTAGTGGGTAAAATTGCTCCCTCCAAAATCCTTTAAGCGGTATCAATTTAGTGGTAAAGTTATCAACGACCCTCATTGAATCTCATCTGGTTCACTGAATTTCTGAGGGATAGACAGGGTGACAGGTTCTGTAAAAGTTAGGAAATTAAGCCCTCCTCACTGTGAAAATATGTCAGGTAGTTTTGCTGCGGAGCATTGAAATTCCTTCTCCCAGTAAAAAAATTGGACTTTTCAGTTTAAAGAGACTAAACACTTAAAATTAAGTCAAGTAAAAACTTGAAATTTTTGTGAAAAGAATTTTTATCTGAGACACCTAATGTCAAAAGAGGACATTCCAAAATCAGGGAAAAGTTAGTGACCACTACGCTTAAAATCCCAGAAAAGAATTTTCTGCGCATCGAAGTCATTAATTACACAATTTTCAGAAATTATGTTGAATTATTTATCAGCAGAGAAATGAAAAGACTGAAAGTCTTTGAGGATGAACTTTGTGGATTGCGGTAAGTAGTTTCCCAGTTTGGCCATGGTATTGATATATTCGTTTCGTCATTAATCATTATCAATAAAAATATCCCTATCTACCGTAAATGTTGGAAAACCAGTGTGCATGTAATCTGGTAATCCTTAATTAATCAACTGTAGATTTCTTACCTGCTAAACTGCCTGATGAGTTGAAAAAAATGTTCACTTAGAGACAGATTCTTATGTCCTGGTTCATGCTTTCGTAAGTTGAGTTGCACTGTCAATTCCGTCGCTAGCTTTCAGCAGAAAATTTCTTCCTTGATATAACGTTTGATGATTCATCGTTGAGATAGCTTTGAACTGATTGATGATGAATGGAACTAAAAGTGCCATTAATCGATGAATCAGAGATCAAAGTAAGATGTGAAGCTATAAGAGCAGGGATCGTAACGGACAAAAGTGAACGTCTGTTCTACGTGTCTAAACTGAGACTTATCTGAGAAATTTAGCGACACCACACAGAGGTTTTCACTTCGTAATAAAGCTTAAAATTATTTATCACTGGAGGAGTTTCTTTAGTAAATTAGCATGCTTAAAGGTACATCCTGACGTGAGAGAAAAACAATGGTATTGGTACCTGAGCGTAAGTATGTATGTCCTTGAGTGTTCACGTAGAAAGACTCTCAACAAACATTAAACAAGGAAACAAAACTGGACGAAGGTACTGTAATACCTAATTTACTTTAAAACTGCTAAAAGAAGAACCAAAAGACAAACCTCACTTATCTTAAATGTATAAACACTTGGTATCGCTCAGAGCTCAGAAAAACCTTGAGCGAAATGGACTCATATCCGTAGAACTTGAGGAGTAAAAAGGCTGTAATGCCAGAAAAATGTGAGCTTCACGCTCTTAAATGGATTCAGGGTCTCATAATTTTAGTGAAGCGACTTTAAATCACTTGATTTGAACCAAAAATGAAAAGAGAACAATGAGAGAGTAGAATGGTGAGGTTTTGAGTTCTAAGATTGGATATTCAGAATTCACTTCACGATGAGGCGATAAACTTCTGCTCCAGGTTGTAAAATACGATGATAATGCTTGTCACAAACATTGTTGAAGTCGTAAATGGATTGAAATGATTGAAACCAAATGATTCCGTATTGTATCGATCGTTTTTGTTGCTCTGTGAAACAGGAACTAACCTAACATTCGTGGTTTGTTTTGTTGTTCCGCTGGTGAGATGCTGACTGCAGAGAGCACTAACATTGTCACTCTACCGTGTGTATGTGTTAGTAAATTCGGGTTTTACGATTTTTGGGACATAATCAAAGCTACAGCCTAAACGGTAAAAGTAAACCCCTACTCATATATAATTTTTAGAATCCTCATAACTTCAGGATGTTCCCTCGAAATAACCATAATTTCATTCCAGAATAGTGTAAGCGAGAAATTCAATGATAAACGTCAGCAGGTCGGGTCGCCCATTGCACCCGAAAAGCAGTTTAGACGCAATATTTTTCTTAGGATGCCTTGGTTATTAATGAAACTTAAACGCGCACTACACGGGAACATGACAATTCTTTTGATATAACATTATATAGGGCTCCGATGTCTCGTATTCTCCATAGCTTTGACAGAGCGTGAAAATGGTCAAAGTGGATACTTTTTGCTATTTTAGGCACATATGCGTAATTATCTCGTTTAATAAATCATCAACCTCCTTGAAACTCAACAGTTCGTTAGACGGGACCGAGACGCATCTTTAGACACCAAAATTTCTGAAATCCGTCGCTCCGTTGCTTTGAAAAGTTTACTGAACCGCAACTAAAAACCCAAATAAGCCAAGTTCGTGTAACTATGGTGTCGTTGCCTCGACCGGGCTGTGCTGTGCTGTGCTGTGTTGCCAATTGTTGGAGGATAGGTTACTTGCCCGGTGGTGGCTACCGCCACTCATGAAATCATGGTTCTTATCGCTGCTCTGCAGTCTTCGAATCACGCAGGCTCTAAATGCGCCTGAAAAATGAATGCTCTGCGCCATCGTAGTTCCTAAAAATTGCCCTTTCTCCCAAAAAAAAATTCCTACTCGTTCCGTTGGGCGATTTTTTGAAATGTCGAAGCGCGGCACCCGATTGAATTCGCGAAAAAGAGAACATTTGCAGCAAAATTCTAAACTTTCAGTCGAACAATTGGACGTATTTCTACCAAACAGACCTATGTGCAAGTGAGAAATATGGGGTGTGCTCGTTAGCTCTCTTTGCGTAAGAGTGAATGAGAAAAATAAAGCGCCAGTGACGTCAGCGGCAACGAACGAGAGCCACCACGACGGGGAGATCGTTGGAGGGAGTCTTTAACTCATGAGCCCTGTCCACAACGCTCTTTTGCCATGCCCGCGGCTCATGAGATCCTCATTCAGTTGCCACATAGGTCTCTTTGATAGAATGTAAAATCCCGCTTTTCCAATTCTTCAAAAGGAATCACGCCCACTTTTACATTGCTTCTTATGCAGCTTCGACGCGCACACCCCATATTCCTCACCTCCACATAGGTCTGTTTGGTAGAAATACGTCCAATTATAAGCTTTCCCCATCATTGCCAATTGAGGAGCTTTCCGGAAAAAGGGCACATACCGAAAAAACGCGTTGTGAGTAAAACGCATTTGAAGTTTTCATTCTTACTTTCTGGCCACTGATGATGACATACATCGGAACTGGGGCACTCATATCGAAGTTCATACATCCTAGAATGAATAACGACCATTGGTAAAACTTACACTTCTTTCAGTGTTGTGGGAGGAATTTTTTCAAATTTTCCGTTATGTGCCCTTTTTCCGGAAATGGACTGGTAGCCATAGGTTTTGGCTTTTGAAGCTGAATTTTCGAGACTTTAACGAGTTTCTAAACAAAAATAAATAATAAATTTCGATTACTTAATAAGTAATAATTTCAATCGCGAACGCGCGGGTGGATCATCTTCGATCACTATGAATGAAAAAGACAGCGAAACACGGGAAAAAATCTAAAAATTCAAACTCACAAGAGACCATCAAAAATTGAATGGTTAATAATTACACAAATACATTGTGAGCGGTGCAACGCGGAGACAATACCTGCAACCCGATGCTATTGCATTGATTAGCAGAATCAGTGCGATGCATGATGCATCTATAGTGAGGGATCCTTATCAGTACCCATCACCTGCCTGCCTGCCTGCCTGCGTGTAGGGTACCTATATTGAGAGAGTATAGCCACTGAAGTTACCACCTCTGATTGGCTCAGCCATCTTAGGCTAAATGGAGCCCTTAGGACCCAAAAATGGCGGACGCCATAAATTAATGTAATGCAAAATGACTCAAAATGTAGTTTTCTTTGCTTATCGTAACGAGAAATTTACTCAAATGCACCATTGCGACATCTTTACATATTTTTAAGGCTAATCGTGTGCAATTTTTGAGAAAAATTATCTTAGATGTAGTAAGGTTGGCAACAAGTGCGGTTGGTGATAACCGTCAAAAGTTGGCAATGACCCCCCTCCCATCCACAAAAACCAAAACAAAGCACCGCCATTTTTGGGTCCTAAGCCTCTCCATGGGGCCCAGTGGCCATACTCTCTCAATATAGGTACTCTACTTGCGTGCTATCTCCTCAACGTCGCGTCGCGGCGACCGTACTCAGAGGCAAATAGGCAAAATATGCCTCTGACCCCTGACTTACAATTAGCCTCACAAAACTTGGTCTCTTAGCTCCAAAAATTGATTAATTAAGCTGAAACTCGGGACATTGGTACATTAGGATGCGAGGAATCCATTTTTGCCATTTCCGGAAAAAGGGCACATACGCGTATGTGCCCGTTTTCCGGAATGCTCCTCAATTACATTCTGAAAGCTTTTCTCTTCCCCGTGTTACAGCTACTAGTTCTGTAACTAAAACATCTTGCGTCTAACTTTTCACTTATTGTGCCGTGATGTATCGGCAAAAGTCAATTCGGCCCCTTAAACATCTTCAATGACCCCTAAAAATCGACCTTGATGGGCCACATGAAGCTTAAATGTGAGTTCGAAATACTGCAGTGTTCTGTGCTCACCCCTGAATGCCGCCCGAAGTATCGGGATTTGAATTCGGGCCATACTTAATTAAAATAATTCATGGTCATGTTATGATGCGTATTTTTTCCTGCTGGTCGGTTATTTTAGAGCTTTAGTCAGAGCGCTCAGCGACGCAAATGGCGACGGATGGACGGGTTCCCGGGAGCCCGATCGCCTTATGGAATTATGGATGGCCGTGTCGCTCGAATCGCATCGCATCGCGTCGGTGAATTTCTCAATGAATTTCGCTCTGGATATAGAACGGAGGCCGCGCCGCCGAGAGCTTCCACTTTTGGCGCGCTTTTGCGTTTTGGCTCGGGGACCTCGGCGACGAACGTGCAAAGGTCGCGCGCCGTTGCCAATCCGAGCTCTGGCAATATAGTGAAATGTCCCCCAAGATTCTTAGGCTTGCCCGAGTCGCGGAATATAGGAAATGTCAGGGAGTCATTGATAAATCATGTTTATTTGCCGTCTAGAACGAGTTTAGCGATACGAACAAGAAATTTCAGTGGAACCCCTTTCAAATTATGTCTTTTTAACCGCACTGATAAAAAAAAATTACGGGCTGTATACAGGGTGAACCAGGGTCGAAATGGCCAGACTGCAGTAGCGTGTTCTATGGGTCCAAATAAGACTTTTTTGTTGTAAATACCCCCCCCCCCCCCCATAAGAGCCCCCAGTCGGAGCTACAGCCTCTCCAATATTTCGGAAAGTAGAAAGTTTTTCCTGAATTTTGGCAACGGCTGTGAACCAAGTCTCATGAAAATTTGTACCACCCAGTACTTTCATGCCCTGAATTCATGAATGATGTAAAAAAATTCGAAATCTCAATGTCAAGAGAAGGCTTGGGGTGTTTCGGCTCCTGCAGTCTGGCCGTGTAATCCTGGATCACCCTGTAGACATACCGTCCGTCCGTTTTGGGATCAGAGGCCAAAAGTTGCGGGTGCTGGAGCCGTAGCTTGGATTGCTCCGGGTGCTGCGCCCGTTTTGAGCCGCGGAGCCCGCAACGCGGACGGTGTGTCTGTATAGCCCGTGAGGACGGCTTGGACGGGCGGATATTTGTTTTCAGTGGTGGCAACGCGGGAAGCGGGAGCGCGGCGCGGTTGGTGGACGTGGCCGGGACGTGCTGTGGGGAAGCGGTCGGTCGGTCGGTCGGTCGGTCGGCGCTGGGCAGAGTGGCCATCGATGAGCTGCCATATCGGTCGGATGCCTCCTCTGGGTTGCCCGGTGCCACCGTTTCTGCTCTAATGAGTCCATTCGTATGGTCGGCGCTTCTGCCGCCTGCACCTTCCATCCACAGCGCCCGCTCCCGCTCGCCCGGTCGGCCTCAACCCTCGCCATATCCGACCCGTCCTAGTCGTCCGATCCGACTTCCATTCTCCCATAAGGAACTATTCTCCCGTCATAGCCCAGAAAGCCGTAGCTCCCCAATTTTCAAGTTCATCCTTCCTTTGAAACTCGTCACCCAGGCCCAAGTGAAGGCCGTCGGAAAAGGAGGAAACGTGATGCTACGCTATTTGTTGTGGATGAAAATTGAACGCATTTTGCTCTCAGAGAAAAACTGTTTAGGTCATTACCAGAATACGTGTATGGAGAGAGATGTATCGAAATTCGGAGCTGTTAGCCTAGCGCCCAAAATGGCAGCAAACCGTCGAACACGAAAAACATTGGAAAAATCTTCAGACCCACTGATCTGAGATTCCAGTATCAAACCAAGATAATCAAGAGTGTTCCTAAACGAGAAAAATTAGTAAATTCGTGCCAAAACTAAGTCACATGGGCACTTTTAATTATACAAACGAAGGGTCGTGAAATGGACTACTAGACAAGGCACGAAGTGTAGGATTCTGATACATGGCACCTACCCAAAATCTCAGGTAAAACACGATTTACGCAACGAAAATCACTGAAATTAACTCCTAACTAATTGTAAGATATTTAATGTTTCTTGACGCGTGAACTCAAACCTCCCGCTCAAGAAAATGAAGTCTGAATGAGATAATGGAGAAATAGTCTGAATGAGTCAAATCGCACACTAAACTTTACCATGACAGTCTCTGCGACATAAAAATCTGGCAACCTCAATCTTGACTCCTATGCTCAGCTGCAGCAAAATGTTTACACTTTGAACAATAAAGGATGGGAATGGAACGATGCTTGACTGAGAAGCCTGCCAATACCGTTTTAAGGTGCGATTCGACTAACGTAGAGTATTGCGTTTCTTGTGACCGGGCAATTTAAATGTCCCGTAGCCAATGTAAAATAAAAACGTTAATCTCCTAGTTAGAAGATGACTTGAATAACCCTCAATGCAAAAATCGTGTTTTACGTGAAGCACTGTCCGAGACGCATGTATGAGAATGCCTCAAATCCGTACCTTGTGTAGGGGTTCATTGTAATAATAAATCGTTCTGGATACTTGGAGTTGATACGTTGACTGCTTGTTTAAGCCTTAAAAGTTCCATGACCTAACCTTGGTTGAATTTGTTTAATCTAATTTTAATGAAATCAAACTCCTCTGTGTGTCGATAGCCCAGATAGTGATGAGGACCGTTGGCAAATGGTAGGTCGTAGGTTGAGCCTCGGAAACTGAGCTCTCGGATCCGATGGCAATAATCATGACGAGTTGAATTCCTCGCTGTCCGAGATGGAGATGGACGGAATCAGGTGTGTTGCGTCACCCGGAGTCGGGAGTCCCGCGCGCCGCGGTCGGTCGGTGGGACCTCATCAGAAGTCATTCGGCTCGTAATAATTAGCCGAAGCCGCGTCATGGCTCTGCTTATTCAATGTCTTCGGCTGTCCCCCCCGATCCCGATCCAGAGGAGGAGGCCTCACCTTGGACGATGATAGCCGGAGCGTCGTCGCCGCCGAGAAACAATAGGGACCTTGGACAAAAGTTATTCGCTCTTGGTTCCCGTTCGCGTTCGCGTTCCCGAGGCACCGAGGCGCGAGCAGGCGCGAGGCATTCCTCCGCCGAGCTTGAGCAATGCTTCACGTCACTCATTCCTCACTCTCACCCATCTGACCCAACCAACTGAACCTCTAGAACGGCTCACTAGAGCAAACACACTGAAATTGATTCAGTTTAGCTTCAATTGGGCTCACACTCCAACCTGCCATTTAAACTATAGTACCATTATAGACAGAGTATGGCCGTTCGTATCCTTAAACTACAGGAAAACTGTGCCGCTTTTTGATTGCTCAACGAGTTTTTAGGCTTCATGATGCTCTGACGCGCGGCCGTAAATAAACAAACAAGACGGCGACGCTTGCGTTGAACATTGATAAGGAGCTAAAATTTGACAAAAATTTCAATTATACGGCAGTAACAATTTAGTTTAGCATATCTACGAATAACACATGAAAACACTGTTAAATCGCCTTTCGCCTTTATCACAGGAGGATGTAAGGTATGTGCATAACCTCACATTTGCTTGCTGATAACAGCCATTTTGTTTGTTTATTTACGGCCGTAAGAACATCGTGTCCGCCTATTTTCTCGCGACCAATGAAGAACCGGCACAGAAATGGCCATACTATGTCTATAAAGGTACTCTAATTTAAACTCATGTTAAACACTGCCCATATTTTGTGGAATATTGTTGCATTAAGTGATAAGTGGCAGTGTAAAATAGCATGAAATATATCGTGAAATTCTACAAAGTTGTGAAATAGGTATATGAAAAATATGAAACATATATTTTCGTGGTCTGGGTTACAATGCAACACGGACTGAAAAACACCAAAAAGCAAAAACCAGTCGCCTTGCATTTAATTTTGAATTATTCGGAAGATATTTTTGCATATTTTTTTGAAATTTCATGAAAAATTGCAAGACTGTAACTTCGCAATGTACGTCTCCATTCCATAATGTGCAACAGCTCAAAAATTTTAAATGCACGAGATAAGAGATAGGAAGGATGGTGAGGAGAAGGCTGATAAATGAAATTGAACATTTTAGTCCAACTCGTCAACCATCAAGCTTTAATGACGTGGAAGAATTATGACTGAAGTACTTAATTTCGGTTTGATTCTTATTTTACGACGCATTTCAATAGGAAATTATGACAGGAGCATCTTGGTTGCGTCTTGAGAAGTCTTAAATTTCTTATGACGCACAGTGAATCCAGTCGATGGGAGAGATTGGACAAAATTTCGGAACTTTAAAAGCTTACAACTCCGTTTTTACCAAATTTTGAGTTCTCAAAAATGATATTATTGGTTTTTTCGTACAATTTTCTTTAAGAATCATCCCTCAAAATTTTAAATTGGACGAAATCAACATCTAAATTTGCAGTTTGAGTAAAAAAATTCTTATTCGACCTTTCCCGTTTATTCGGTCCATTGTGTGACGATTGTCTCTCGCCCACTTCAAGAGGGCGAGGAACTGCTGTTGGATAACATTACGATTGTTTGGAGGGGAATCGTAATTATGTGAAAGCCCTTTAAAATCAAAGACAGAGGAAAACAATTTATCCGCCGTGGCACTCCTCTCTCGTTTGTCATCACTCATCGATGAACAATTTACGGAATGTACACACTTGATGAGAAAACAAAGCAGATGATGGTTGCCAAGCGGCAGTAAGGCCATCTCACTCGACACTCGTCGCCAGTACAATGCATAATTAATCCGAAACCGATAACGCAGCTCTCAAAATTTTAATCTTGCCACATTTCAAGTGGACCACCGAATAGTGGATCGAGTCAATAGGAGAGGTCGGACAAAATTTGAGACTTCAAAAGCTTAAAACTCCGTTTATACAAAACTTTGAGGTTCTAAAAATGGTTTCCTCGTGATATTTTCCTCTATCGGCACTCCTTAAAATGTAAAATGCGACGAAATGAACATCACAATTTGCAGTTTTAGTCCACAATTTTATGTCCGAACTCTCTGATTAACTCGATCCTCTGTGCCCCGAGACCATTTCTTCCGTGCCAGAAAAGAACGCCGTATGAACCTTCAGAGGTTACCCTATCTCCTTTGACGAATCACCAATTTTCGAGAGAGTGGGAGAATTATTTGTAATTTGATGTGAACAGTCCTTTTTTAAGAAAAAATATTCCCAATTTTTTTCGAAAAAACTTAAATATCTTATGAGAGGGGAGTCGGGGACATCAGGCGTTTTTCTTTAATCAGGTAGAATGGATCATTGCGCTGGTCACAGAATCGTGTTTTGATACTTGATCCTCGGGATCAGCTAAAAATTATAAGATTCGAATCATTACTTACTTAAGAATCGTCAATTTCTTATATATCATCCTGAGATCTTGTAGCATTGCTCAGCTCTCAATCCTCTGAATAAGCCACTTGAGTTGGATCAAGTGTTTTCAGTGGTTCGATCTGTAATTGCATTGATTCATTAAACTGTTTAGGAACAGTTAAAGATTGCTTTGCACGCGCGCGGCTCTTTCCATTCCTCTAAATACTAACTTGAGCTTATCTTTGATAACGTAGATTGAATTGTCAATTAACAGTTCAGTGATCGTCGTGCGCACACAATTGCGAATGGGAAACAAGCTCTTACGTGAGAAACGTATTTCGTGTGTCGTTTTTTAAATGGTAGGAAATTCGAGGCGAAGCCTTACACTCGTAAGTAGAGTGACTTCAACGCGCGAGCAGAAAAAGATAAACGCGAAAATACGGAGTCAGGTTTTCAAATTTGGCCATTTAATTTTCTAATCTCCGGAAATATTACTGAATTTTCAAGGGTGGTCCGGAAATACTGAAAAAGTGCGGAATTTCCGCAAGAAGGTCCGGGATTTTTTTTCATTTTACTGTCATTTTTGTCGCAATTTGAGCAAAAAATTTGAATTTTTTCAAATTTCGTCTAATGGAGATACTGAAGAAGGATTAATTTTTCGAGGAGGTACTGAAAATCTTCGGAATGTACTGTAAAAGTACTAATTTTCGGCCAGCCTGTTTAAGTTGACGCCCTGGTTCGTGGAACTCTTTCCCCATGAAAAGGTGAAGATCAGCATAAATTTTGATAAAACGGGATAAGTTGGAATGTAATGGGATAATACGAGGTGAATTGGGACTGGTAAGTATAAAATAGGATAGGTAGGTGGAAAAAGTAGAGGCCTTGTTTTGTGTCCCTCGTTTGTGTCGATATGTTTTTCATTGGTCGTTTGATTAACCAATCAGAAAACGTCGATGAAAAACCCCGGGTTTCACCTTCAGGCGTTGCCAAATTACCATTAATAAAATACGAATTTATCGGGATGTAAAATGTAATTAGTCCGCCGAATTAATCGTCCCTTATTTGCGAATTGTAGTCCAGTTATCGTTCGTCAGCTTCGGATTCGGTCGATGCCGACGTTTCTTTCCTAGCCGGAGTTCATGGTCGGGTCACACCTGATTGCCCGAGCGCCGGAAGTTTCTTGAATCGATTCCCGAAATCCAAATTCCTTGCTAATTGATCGAATCGACTGATCCTAATTGTCGTTGCTCAAGTTCCGCTGGAAACTCAACATCATCGATCAGTTTGCACTGCTCGAACCGCGAAGCAGGGTTGCCACAGTTAGGGAGAAACGGTAAATGTCAGGCAAAAATTAAATTCGGAGGTCAACGCTTCTTCATGCCCATTGATGGCTGATGAACAACTTGTTGAGCAAACAAAAACAGATAAAATTCGCCTAATACAGAATTATGCATGTCACAGGGTTGCCACGGTCAGGGAATACCAAGAAAACCGGACAATGTCAGAAAATTTTAAAAAGTCAGGGAAAACCTGGAAACGTCAGGGGACATGCCGAGAATATCGGGAAAAATTGTGAAGTCACCTTTATTTCCTTCCTAGAATTGGTTGAACGTTTCCAATAACACATTTCGCCTGAAAACTATCTCAAACCATGTCTTTTAAGCATCTGGCTTATCCTCAATCGTCAGGGAATTTTACCAAAATTTGACAGAGAAATCAGGGAATTTCATTTTCTGAATTCTGTGGCAACCCTGGGAACGCTTTCCAAGTCGCTGCTCGAGCACAAGAATACTCCGGCGCTAAGGAACAACGCCGTATGAACCTGCAGACGTTGCCAGATCTTGACCGCAATTCAAACTGAAATATCTGAAAATTTCAAAGAAGAACATTGAAAAACATTCAAATTTTTTCAAGAATGAACGTTTCCTAAGGGGAAATGTGGCAAGATCTAGATGTTGATGCGGTGTTTTTCCTTAGCACGCCAGGAGATATGATCGTTTCAGGAGGTCAGTCAAAACACGTCTAAGAAAATTAACCTTGGGGGCCTAATTGCCTAAGATTTTCTTCATTGCAAAAGATGAAGAGGAAGTCAATGATTGCAGACTAATGTACGGGTGTTTGTTTTTGTGTTTCAGGAGTGACAATTACTAGTGTGCAATAATGGGTGGACGGAATAGTAAAAGATCGGTGGACATAACGGCCTCGCCGCCGAAGGAGGCCACCGAAGAGAACGGGGCCGTGGCCACGGAAGAAGGGGCCGGGGCCGCCTGCAAGCTCGAAAAGGCCACCGAAAACGTCGAGAACGTCAAAGCCACCCTCAACGGCGACGCAACACACACCAAAGCACAGGTAAGCCACTCCTCAAATCCGACTCGAAAGGAGTCAAAGTTGATTCGAACTTATCCTCATTACAAAAGTAGAAAATTTTCCCATTTAACAGCGAACGTCTCCCCTTGCCTCGATAAGAATTACCTAATTTCGACTTGCTCAGAGTGTCTAGCATCAGAATTTTCCTCATTCTATCAGGATTTGAAGAAAAATCGGTCGTAAAATCAGGATTTGAGAAAAGTCGGCCGTCCGCTTATTTTTCCTTAACTATCCGCTATCCGTCCTTTAATTTTTCTCCGCAAAAAGTCAGGACTTGATCAGGGTTTGGAAAAAATATGAAATCAAGATTCAGCGGTCAAAAATCAGGATTTCATAAGGAATTCCCAAAATGATAAAAAAGAACTAAGACATCCTGTATGCAGTTGGGAACTACTATTTTGCCCCGCTAAGGAAAAGCGCTGTATGAACATCAAAGTTTCTAAATTGCCCCGAATAAAGCATGTATTTTGGAGGAAAATCATGCGTATTTTCCTCGAAACTTTTAGACATTTTAGATAAAATTGCGAACAAAATTTTCTGAAAAAATTAAAGAAAAATAATCACAATTTTCCTAGTAAATTAAGTTTTTATTGAAGGAAATATGGCAACGTCTAAAGGCATATTCGGTGTTTTCCCTCAACATAGCAGAATTTCTAGCACCCATAAAAGAACATTTCCACATAGGGAAACTAATGACAGACTCGTTGTTGATTAAATGAGCCAGGTATTGTTGTAGTACCCGATCGCAAAATGTAGTCCACTTAAGGTTTTTGTGGACCAAGGCTTTTCCCCGCGGACAGTCGCAAATGGACTACATTTCACCAAAGGGATCTACTATTTCAGGCGTATAAATCAAAATAATCTGTTCGCATGGGGACACAAATGATACTTACGTTGTTTCTAGAATGAGTTTAAAATATTTGTAGTAGTCCCCCGTTGCAAAACGTAGTCCATATGATTTACCCTCATGAACTATGGAAGCTTGCCAAGTGACACTCGGTCGGGTTTGCTTGGGGATTTTGGGGAGACTGCGTTGGGCGTTACGGCTGAATGTCGCTAGAGTGCGTGGAGGGGGGGGGGGGGTCGTGGCGGTGGATCGAATTTCCACCGTGGCGGCCAACGAGGGGGTGAACTCACGGGGTATACCCGGTGCGACGTGGGGCGGCGGAAGTAGGTGGGAATTGGGGAAGCGAGGGTGAGATCGCTTTGGCAACCAATTGAAAATTCGCGTGCTCAACGTCAGTGAGCAAACACCGCCAGCAACGTTGCCCAGCTCGGAAAAAATAGTCTGATATATTATTATATACCTCAACTGGCTCTGTTTCGCCGAACAAGAATGTGGTGCTTAACCGTAAGGGTCTAAATAGTACCGAATGAAGTACCGGGGGAAAGATAAATAAACCTATTTCCCAATATTCGTTATTTGTCAAAGGAAATTTGGCAACGCCTGAAGGCTCATACAGCGTTTTTCCATGGCACGGCAGTATTCTCCATCCTTTTCGTTAAACTGACGTAGCATTCTCCTCGACCCCCCCCCCCCTCCTTGGACGTTAAGTATTTCATAAACGGTCCTTTAACAGTAGTTCCGTGTCGTGAAATTATATCAATTCTCTGGAGTTGTGTGGTACGTGCCCGAGTGACGAGGGTAAATATTAGTTTTTAGTACATAGCTCCTTCTTGCATAAAAGCGTGGATTTAAGGGCGATTCGGGCGGCGCGGTTGGGTGCGCGGGGTAGGGGCGGGGGGCGCCCGGCGCCCCAATTAATGGACTCCGCCACTCGGACTCCGGACTCGGCTAATTAACTAACGGTCGTGACTCATAGTCCACCCTTGCCAGCTCCACCGGGAAATCAGGGTTTTCACCGATGTTTTCCTGCCGGATGGCTACACCGCCATGGTTGTACTCGAGCATAGTAAGCTCTCGCCGATTGAGATTCTCGTGTTTCTATTTCAACCACGAAAAATAGTCCAAGACCCGATGGTTTTAAGACTCCAGCTGTAGTGGCTCGCCAAGGGAGAAAGCCGTACAGGTAGCGGGTCGTCATCAGTGGCGATTATCGAAATTTGGCAACACTGTTTTTTTTTCCATTCAAATTCATTCAAAATATCGGGGGAAAATTTCGAATTCGTCAAAGTAAGGCACCGAAAAAGTAAGTGCATTTTTCTGATGACGAGGTACCGAATTTTCAAGGAAAGTACTAAAAATGCACCAGAAAAGTTCTGATTGTATGCCAGTCAGTTTTAGTAGATACCCTTACTGAAAAAAAACTCCGGCCGTGGAAGCCGTACTTACGGGGCGCACAGACGTACCGTCCGCCCTCTGGGCTCAGAGACCGAAAGTTCTGGGCGTAGCACCCGGAGCAATCGAAGCTACGGCTCCAGCACCCGGAACTTTCGGCCTCTAAGCCCGGGACAGACGGTATTTCCATATTTTATTTTTTTTTTTTATTTATTACAGAAGCTGAAGTTCTTAGATTTATAAAGTGAATAATAAAGCCTGAATTAAAATATACATATGTAACTAAAGTATATAGCTAATGTGAATAAATCTTCAATTGTATTAGTACTCTGTGCGGAATTAATTTGTCTGTGTGTCTTCTTCTCGAGACACGCCGGAATCGCCCTCAGGTATATCATCGGCTGGGGGTATTTCTACATTGACCGTACATTTTTTTTTCAGTGCTGTAAAATGAAGAAATTATGGAAAGAAGAAGAAAAAAAAAACTGATTCAGGAAGGGTTTTATAAATGTAGGTTACAAAATATATAAAATATGGATAAAATACAAGAAGAAAATGCTCGGGAGTCTCACTACTGCGCAGGACTGACCCGGCAAACGGACGGAGACCCCGCGAGGCCGAAACGGGAAAACCGGGAGCAGCGTCCCCCGGCGACGCTACCCGGGGGGGGGGGGGGGGGGCGACTAACGGAGCAGGACGCCGCGGCTGAGTGGCCGGACCGATAGACCACGGCAGCCGGGTTGCCAGCCGGCCGTCCGGCCGTCCGAAACTGATCGGAAAAGGTGAATAATCCGTGAAAAGTGGCAACGCCGCCCGGGAACGAGACGACTTCGGCTACCGTATGACTCATTGTTGAACTGCCGCGAAACACCCCTCCCCCGCCACGTCATCGGCCCCCGCGAACTGCATCATCGCCGCACCGGGTACCGTTCCGCCAAGTTGGCATCACCGAGGTTCCCTCCGTCAAAACCCATGATAAGAATCGATTCGATCGAATCGAGCGTTTCGCTCACACTTGAAAGGAGGGGAAGCAGTGTGTCCAACTTTGTTGAATCGCTGCGGCAGGCGGATTATTGATATTGATAGACAAAGCTATAGACAAAGAAGACGGCTGGATAAATGGAGCGATCCTGTTAGTTGAAACGGGTGGTTGTTATAGACCGAGTGGGCTAATGTTGGACCAACAGTAGGGACAGGGTCTCTCGTGGGCAGTGCTTGAAACACACGCCGGCCAAACAGCAATTTGCCGGTGAGAAACCGCCTTGGCCGCTAAGAAATGTAACTAGCGGGCCAAGCCTTGGCTGCTACGAAAATTGTTGTTAAACTCCGTTTTGGGATTTTTCGGCGTTAACTCGAAAAGTTTGAGGTTAGGTTTGATCAGGTCATGTAGATCTTGGGGCCCAAAAGGGAGCTTTGAACTCGAATTATCCGGTGGTACTAATTTTCACATTTCAACTATTTAAACTGATCAAAAATTATAAAAGCACGTATAAAACTTTGATTTCGCTTACATTTACTCAGTTTCAAAGTCATAATCCTTAAGATGCTTGTTTGTAATGCGGTATCGGCCATATTGAGTGATCTTCCAAATGTATAGGTTGGCAGTGGCCCTTTACTAGTGATTTTCGTTTTCCACGTTGTCGCCCTTTTAAGCCCTAAGAGCTACATAAATCGAGTTGTTCATACTCTCTCTATAAAGGAACTCTATTTCGAAAGGGCAATTTTTCATTTTGGCCCCCACGGTATCTGAGATTGCCGTTAAGAAAAAAAGTTGCAGCCAGATGGCTGCTAAAACTTCATGCCGAGTTTCAAATATTGCTCGTGGGTTGCCGTTAGGTAGTATAACCTTCTTTGTCCTTTGCATCTACCTGCTTACACCAACAGCATTACTCCATTTTCCATTTTTTGTTTGTCTATAGCTTTGTCTATCATTCCAATAATAGCCCGTAAATATTGACGCAGTTGGCGAGAGCCATCGAGGCCATCGGAGTTCAAGGCCCGTTATGACCTCTTGGCGTCGCAGTAAGGCAAAAGTTGCATTTTCTGTACCCGCATAGGACCTTTTTCTTCGTGGGAAAAAGGGGAAGCTCTGTATTTCCACTAGACACTACAGGTTAGGTTATTGGCACAAAACTGCGGGATGAGCACTGCGGAGCAGCGATACTGCAACGACGCCCCCTTCAGGGTCGCTTACTGCAGCGAGCGCGAAAACAGGAACAAACAATCCAACACAAACACAAAATGCAGACTCGGCTCGAAATCGTGGCGCTTAAAATGAAGGTGAAGGGTCCGAAAACCTTACGTGACCGCTTGTCGCGTTTTTTCGACCTTGGAAGACTGGAAACTTTACTCTCAACTTCATTTCAATGTAGGTATGTAACGTAACAGGGGTGCGAAGTCTGCCCGGGTGACGACGAAAAAACAGAAATCAATTTTAAAATTGTAATCAAAATATTTTACTCGAAATCAATTTTACTAAGTTCGTGTCATTTTAACCCCATACGTTTGGAATTTTATCAGGATCATTATTTGTAGGGAGAATTGAGGCAGTTCGGCTGGTGAGGGATTGGCTTAAAAGCTATTGCACTATATGTAAAATTTCACCAGAAAAACGATGAGCACAATAAAAAGTTTTGAAAAAAATTGCTAAGGGGAGAAAATGCGATTTTAAAATCGTGCCCCTCAAAAACGTTATTTGAATCCGGGCCGTGGCGCGAACGCCGATTTTTGACGTCACACCTCAGGTGACCACCCTTGGTTTATTCCGAGTTAGTCCGAACAATATGGCTGCTGCCCGGTTTGTTTATTTAGCGAAAGTTTCTAGCTGTATATTGTGATTTAGTGGTAAAATTTGACGAGAAATTTGTTGAAACATTTGGTTTCGTCCGAAATTAACTCTTTCTTGATGAAAAAAGGCGTTAAAGTTCGCGAAATTTATTCACCGGGCGTCCGCGAGTGAGCATCGGCTATCGGAAACGACGGGCTCGTAAACAAACGAAGATTGATAACAGGAAGGATCCAAACAACTCGGAATCTTTTGATTTTCTTTACCTTTAAACCATTTCTGACTTCTACAAAGCATCTGAAAATCAGTTTTATCGTATTTTACAATCTGGAGCTAGAGTCTATCGGCTCATTGTGATGTGTATTCAGAGTATTCTGAAACAGAAAGTCAGTTGTCATAAGTTCACACCCAGACATTCTTTTCTTGGATCATTCGCTTTTCATTTTCGCCTCAAATCAAGTGTTTTGTAGTTTCCTTATCTGAAGTATGTGGTTTTGAATTCATACAAGAGTTTGAAGTTCATCTGTTTTAGCATTAAAGCCTATTGAGCCCTCAAACTTTACCGATATGATTACAGTTCAAGGTTCCTCTGGTCCGTACCAAGTGATTAGGTACACATCAAAGATGTGTCCTATGGTTCTTCAAATTAACAGTTCAGAAGTAAATTAGAGACTACAGTAACTTAATCCACTCCTGCCCTTTCCTTCAGTGTTTGTTCGTGTCTGTTCTTTATGCGTTACCACTCTAGTGCATACACCGGTAATGTAGGTTAGATAGGTATTATCGCATATTTTCTACTAGCAGTACCTTCTCTTAAGCGTTCTAATTTAGCAAAGAAATTCCACCAGTTGCAGAAAATTGTGTGCGTAATGAATAAGTGAATATGAATACCTCCTTTTGGTGACTCAAAGTTTCTCAGATCCGTCTTAAGGAGGTTTCGCATGTAGGTGCATGATCAGTTTTGCCAGATGAAATTACTGCCCTAGCAGCTTCAAATTTATACTTTGATCTCTGATTCACTAATAAATGACACTTTATGGTGTCATTTATATTTAATCAGTTCAAAGCTAATGCGACAATAAATCATCAAAGGTCCGATTGAGGAAGAAATTTTCCGGTGAGTGCCACGGCTGAATCAACATTCCAACTAGACTTGCGAAGGTATCAACCAGGAAATGATCATCTGTCTGGAAGTGAAATTTTTTTCATTGCATCATACAGTTTAACAGGTAAGATAATTATAATTACTGAGGTACTATCAGGTTAAATACACAAGTTTAGTGTAACATTTAGATTTAAGTATGTTTAACTTTGTGGATAATGATTAATGAAAAAGCGTGGAAAAGTAGTGGCATGGCTAATCTGAGAAAGTACTTACCTAGATTCACTAAGTTTTAGTCTGATTGCTTCTCTTGATGTCCTAATGGAAAAATTATTCGACAAAATTTCTGAAATGTGTGCGATATTTATATCTTCTACATGCCGAAAATTTTGTGAATATGTAGAGCGTTAAGTCAACTTGTTTTCCATTTAAAATCTAAACTGAAAGTAGAAGTTTTGAACACCGTAGTCAATACGTAATTGAGGCACTGGATGCAAAAAGGCCCTTTCTCGGTTGCAGTGTTTGAGAGTCACCTCTAATATTTCATTCTTTGAAAGGAAAGTGAATGCATCAAGTGAACTAGTTGACTCTCAATCAGAAATACCATGAATAGTAGGATAATCATCTCATAATTGTCTCTTATATATGAAAATAAAAACTCTGAAAGTTATCTGAGAAAGCACTTGAGATCGATTTCCATATTCTTAGATGAAGCCTGCGTTTAAAATCACAATATTTCAAATTTTCCATAGTGCTTAAGGCCTGCAGCACAACCTTATCTTTCAAGGCAGGAAAAACACCATGGAACCTCCATCATTGCCAACTTCCAGCTTAAGGCTTTCAGATTACTTCATCCGTGTCTCAGTGGAGAGAAGCTGTAGGATTAACTCATTCCCACGATTTCGTTACTTCACCTACATTTCATGTTGTACTCCTCTTCAAGTATATGACTGCAGATGAGCAGATTTAGAAATTTTTAATGCACTCCGCATCTAAGAAATGAAAGAGCCTTAATAGAATTATCACTTACCATATAGGTATCACTTCCTCATGAGTCTGTTTGGGTTGATACCTTCGCAAGTCTAGTTGGAATGTTGATTCAGCCGTGGCACTCACCGGAAAATTTCTTCCTCAATCGGACCTTTGATGATTTATTGTCGCATTAGCTTTGAACTGATTAAATATAAATGACACCATAAAGTGTCATTTATTAGTGAATCAGAGATCAAAGTATAAATTTGAAGCTGCTAGGGCAGTAATTTCATCTGGCAAAACTGATCATGCACCTACATGCGAAACCTCCTTAAGACGGATCTGAGAAACTTTGAGTCACCAAAAGGAGGTATTCATATTCACTTATTCATTACGCACACAATTTTCTGCAACTGGTGGAATTTCTTTGCTAAATTAGAACGCTTAAGAGAAGGTACTGCTAGTAGAAAATATGCGATAATACCTATCTAACCTACATTACCGGTGTATGCACTAGAGTGGTAACGCATAAAGAACAGACACGAACAAACACTGAAGGAAAGGGCAGGAGTGGATTAAGTTACTGTAGTCTCTAATTTACTTCTGAACTGTTAATTTGAAGAACCATAGGACACATCTTTGATGTGTACCTAATCACTTGGTACGGACCAGAGGAACCTTGAACTGTAATCATATCGGTAAAGTTTGAGGGCTCAATAGGCTTTAATGCTAAAACAGATGAACTTCAAACTCTTGTATGAATTCAAAACCACATACTTCAGATAAGGAAACTACAAAACACTTGATTTGAGGCGAAAATGAAAAGCGAATGATCCAAGAAAAGAATGTCTGGGTGTGAACTTATGACAACTGACTTTCTGTTTCAGAATACTCTGAATACACATCACAATGAGCCGATAGACTCTAGCTCCAGATTGTAAAATACGATAAAACTGATTTTCAGATGCTTTGTAGAAGTCAGAAATGGTTTAAAGGTAAAGAAAATCAAAAGATTCCGAGTTGTTTGGATCCTTCCTGTTATCAATCTTCGTTTGTTTACGAGCCCGTCGTTTCCGATAGCCGATGCTCACTCGCGGACGCCCGGTGAATAAATTTCGCGAACTTTAACGCCTTTTTTCATCAAGAAAGAGTTAATTTCGGACGAAACCAAATGTTTCAACAAATTTCTCGTCAAATTTTACCACTAAATCACAATATACAGCTAGAAACTTTCGCTAAATAAACAAACCGGGCAGCAGCCATATTGTTCGGACTAACTCGGAATAAACCAAGGGTCGTCACCACCTGAGGTGTGACGTCAGTTCTCAGCCCGCGCGATTCAAACAGCGTTTCAGAGACCTTCAATTTTTGGCATTTTTGAAGTAAGATTTCTCAGGCCAGAGGGCTCAAAAAAAATCTGAAAAAAATTCTGTATACTCATTTCACCAAGGACTTTCATAATATGTAATAAAAAAATTCAGCCGAACTGGCTCATTGAATTTTTAAATAGTTTCTAAAAATGTATGTCCGAAATTTGTAATGTCCCGCAAAGCTCCTTCTGAGGTCTTCTTTTTTCAATGATTTTTTGAGGAGACGAAATAGATCCTTCTCGCGTGGGTTTAAGGGTTTTCTACCCTATTTACTCCAAATAAGTAACCCTTTTTGACAATTCAAAGCAGGATAATATAGGGCTTTTTACCAGGATGGAAAAAAGAAGACAAAAGAAAGCCCCTTAGTGGAATAATATTCGGAAGCTGAGTGGGGTGTTAATGTGGCTTCTGGATTCGGTGTCGATGCTCGCCGGTTGTGCGAGGTTGCCGGATTGTGCGAAAAGTCAAAAGATCTGGATATTTTACCTTGAGCCAAATGGGGGGGGGGATATTTGCTAAATTTCCGGCGCAATCTGGCAAGTGTTTGGCCGTGTCCCCCAGCGGAGCGGAGTGGAGTGGAGTGACCTCTCGGCTACTGGTCCGTTGACGCCGAGATGACCGCCGGCTTCCCCGATCGCCCTCTCATATGCAGTGGCGAAGCGTAAATGATCGATTATAGATATTTTCCGATTTGAGGCTATGGCAAAGAATCGATTATTACGGCGTTCGTTGCCAACACCCTGATTATCGACCTTTTTCCATAGGTTTACATAGTAGATCAATCGAAACATCGCAAAGCACGCCACGCCTCTCCTTATAAATATCACTCGTATCACCATCGTGCTGAGGAATTTTATCAGGTCATGGATATCAAAGAGTAGTTGGGGGATTTTATGATAAATGCTGGAATTCAAAAAAAATAATTTATTTTGAAATATGGAAGAATATTAGCTTGTGCACAAAATCCAAAAACAAGATCACAAGTAGTTTGGTCCAGCATTATCTCTGATTCTTACTCTTAATTATCAATTTGGAGGAATGATTCTCAATGAGGAATTGCGAATCTACGAACCTGACAATGAGCTGTCAATAACTGAACAGAGAAAGGCTCACGTCTTTTTATCATTAGCAATGAAGTTAATGCTGAAAATGTTGCATTTCTAGTTCTAAAGTGTGCAAATGATTGATGCAAAAACTACAAAATCAAGAAATTTTGTCTCGCAGGCCGGGTAGTTCCTGCGAGTCGCCCGAGTGTTAGTCTTTTTGAGAGTGACGGATTCATTTCGACTGGAGAATAGTTACTGTTTCACCGGAAAAGCTGCACAAGGCAACCGGTCCGTGGCAGAGTTACCGGACATGTCATTTCCCAGTAGCATTTTAGTGTATTTTCCGAAGAAAATACACTATTTTTTAACTCATGGACCACGAGATGCGCGCAACATGGGTCCCCTCGTAGCCCATGTCCCGCGGCCACCGCAAGACCCCTTGCGGCCAAAAATTCTCCCCGGCCAGTCTGTGCCGCAGCCCCTCCATTAGTGTGTGCATTCGTGCGGGGTGGGGAGGACCCTCCCACGCGTCGCCCCCCCCCCCTCTCACCCACGCACGTCCCGTTGGCAGCGGATTTGAGCGACAGAATCGCTCCCTGCGCCTCGGTTTATCACCTATTATTTGCCGCTTATCATTTTTATCCGTACTCCTCATCGCCTCACTGCCTCAGTGTCAAGGACGGAGGCGGTATTCGACTCGGTTGTACGGGAGAAGGGAGGAGGTTAGGGTGTCCCACTTTGAGGGTCACCTCCGAATTTTGATGATGGTACCCTCTAAATCGTTGACCCCACTCATAAAAATAAGATTGCACTAAAGAAAAAAATTCTAAAAAAATTTTTAAGGGTTGCGCACGGCCAAAAACTACCCCCCGGAATAGGGCAAAATGCAGAATTTTGCCCATTTTGACGATTTTTTTAAACAACATTGTAATTGAGCTAGGGTTCTGAAAATTTCACAGTAAGAGCATATGTTAGGGTACTTTAAAGAAAAAATTTTGTTCATGTCATCATGCGTTCCCAATTTTTGCTAAAAATCCTCAAAATCGGCTAAAAACGCGATAATTTCAAGATTTTGTATTTTTGTCTCATGACGATTTTTTCAGCTGACAAAGTTAAATTAATCATGAAACGTACCATTAATTGCATCTTTATACTCATTTTGACCAAAATTCATACTTTACTTTATTAACCCCTCCCCCTCCCCCTTCTTTATAACCGTAAATTCAGCGTTTCCTAAGTTGCGATAGGTGCATGTGATTTTTTTCTTTTTTCCATTAAAGATAATACTTTTATTCATATTCTTACATTTTAAATGTCGACGTAATGTTTCATTAAAGTGGTACTAACTTATATACAATGAGAGAGCATGATGTGAACTTGTTTAAAAAAAAAAAAAAAATAAATAATAACTTGTATTTTCGAAAAAAAAAAATTAATTTTACTAAAGTAAATGGGAATGGACTCAAGCGCCAAACAATTAGAAACAGCATCATTCCTTTCTTCTAAAATACTTTCACAGAAGCTCCGTAGAAAAAGAAGAAACACCGACTCAATATTACTTCAAAACACGAGGTGAATCTTCCAAAAAAAATTGGCAAGGTGCCTAAACAGTAAAGGAAATGTATGATTACTTCCTCTTTGAATACTTAACAACTGACGCTGCAGCGGTAATAACAGGCCAGTTCATCCCTCTGTTTTCGAAACTAAGGCTATTTTTCGGCGTCAATTTGATCCAACAGAAAGTGATTTGAAAGGACTTCAAAAAGTTTGCTTATTCAGTTTAAGATGTTCAATCTTTGCTGGTAAAAACCTCAGCTTTCAATTATTATTGCCCTTAAAGATGCGATTTGTATTTTACAAGAAAGTTATAGGTAAGGTTAGGATGGTTACTTAGTATACTTTAGAACTTCAGAGCATACTACTACTAAGTATAGTTCAGAAAAACGAGTTTAGTCTTCCAAAAAGAAGTGGCAAGGTTATAGTGCAAGGCAATAGGTGACAAAAAACAGTTGAGGAAATGCATTATTCCTTTCTTTTTATGTACCTGGTAAAGTTAGGAGGAAGTTTCGTCAAAGAAGATTCAATGACTATTCATGTGATGCAATTTCTTAATTTTTTCGTTGTTATGAAATCAACCATATGATAGGATGAAAATGTGTGTAATTCAGTGTCATTTTTCACTAGCTTGCCGAGACAATTATCATTGCTCTTTTTAGTTACTAAAGCTTTAAATGTTTTTCTTTTCATGCCATTAGAAATAAATCAATCAAAAACAGACAGAGGCCCCAACCTATCACTAAGATAACTTTAATGTCTTGAAAAAGTGGCCAATGAAGCCTCTGATACTCTCTTATTAATACTATTGTACCTACTTTTTTGTAAAATACAAATCGCATCTTTAAGGGCAATAATAATTGAAAGCTGAGGTTTTTACCAGCAAAGATTGAACATCTTAAACTGAATAAGCAAACTTTTTGAAGTCCTTTCAAATCACTTTCTGTTGGATCAAATTGACGCCGAAAAATAGCCCCAGTTTCGAAAACAGAGGGATGAACTGGCCTGTTATTACCGCTGAAGCGTCAGTTGTTAAGTATTCAAAGAGGAAGTAATCATGCATTTCCTCTACTGTTTAGGCACCTTGCCACTTTTTTTTGGAAGATTCACCTCGTGTTTTGAAGTAATATTGAGTCGGTGTTTCTTCTTTTTCTACGGAGCTTCTGTGAAAGTATTTTAGAAGAAAGGAATGATGCTGTTTCTAATTGTTTGGCGCTTGAGTCCATTCCCATTTACTTTAGTAAAATTAATTTTTTTTTTTTCGAAAATACAAGTTATTATTTATTTTTTTTTTTTTTTTAAACAAGTTCACATCATGCTCTCTCATTGTATATAAGTTAGTACCACTTTAATGAAACATTACGTCGACATTTAAAATGTAAGAATATGAATAAAAGTATTATCTTTAATGGAAAAAAGAAAAAAATCACATGCACCTATCGCAACTTAGGAAACGCTGAATTTACGGTTATAAAGAAGGGGGAGGGGGAGGGGTTAATAAAGTAAAGTATGAATTTTGGTCAAAATGAGTATGAAGATGCAATTAATGGTACGTTCCATGATTAATTTAACTTTGTCAGCTGAAAAAATCGTCATGAGACAAAAATACAAAATCTTGAAATTATCGCGTTTTTAGCCAATTTTGAGGATTTTTAGCAAAAATTGGGAACGCATGATGACATGAACAAAATTTTTTCTTTAAAGTACCCTAACATATGCTCTTACTGTGAAATTTTCAGAACCCTAGCTCAATTACAATGTCGTTTAAAAAAATCGTCAAAATGGGCAAAATTCTGCATTTTGCCCTATTCCGGGGGGTAGTTTTTGGCCGTGCGCAACCCTTAAAAATTTTTTTAGAATTTTTTTCTTTAGTGCAATCTTATTTTTATGAGTGGGGTCAACGATTTAGAGGGTACCATCATCAAAATTCGGAGGTGACCCTCAAAGTGGGACACCCTAGAGGAGGTGTGTGCGGCCTCCAGCAATGGGCCACTACGAGTCGATTTTTTGCGGAATATCCACATGGATCATGAAACGGACGTGTAATTTGGAGGTTTGGAGGTCATGGAGCCTTCAAACGCCAACCATCCAGGATGATTTAATATTACAATTACTACGAACCATTGTTAGTAAAGCACATTTTACGTAGGTTTAGCATAATTTACTCATTTTTGCAGAGTGACACTCATTTATGAACAGTTTTGGCCATCGTGGTTTGATATTGGAATCTGAAGATTAGCAACTGAATCTTCTTAGTGTTTTTCGTGTTTGCCGGTTTGCTGCCCTTCTGGGCCCTAAAAGCTCCATATTTCGACTTATCTGTACTCTCCCTACGAAGGTACTCTATCCTGCAGGGTTGCCGCAGGCCAAAAATACCGGGAAAAGTCAAGGAATTTTATAAAATCGGGGAAAACAACTAAAATGTCAGGGAAAATTCGTCAAACCACCCCTATTTGCCTTATCGAGTGGGTTCGATGTTTCGAACAACAAATGCCTCGAAACTATTTCTGACTATGTCTTTTTAAAAATCTGGCATGTGTTCAAATGTCAGGGAATATAACCGAAAGGTGACAGGGAAATCAGGGGGAATTTCATTTTCTCAATTCTCCAGGAAACCTGATTCAGATGCATTTCTCGGAGGAACATGACCAACAGGAGGAATGGCGGCTTGCGATGGGGGAAGCACGGAGTCGGTCCGGTCCGCCGCGCGGCGGCCGAGGGTCACTCTTGCGGGCGCCCGTGTGTCACGGTCCGACGACCCGGGGAAGTGGGAGGGCGAGGGGGTGACCCCCTGACTGCCCCGGGGCCCCGGCCATCTCGATGACTCGCCGAGTGGGCACCGGGCAGCTCGCTCCTTTCGTCGACTTGCTCGCCGCCGCGCGCGCCCCCTCGTCCGAGCGTCTAACTGTATCTGTCGTGACCCACGGTCCGCCTTGTTGTCGGGCCCACGGCGAAATGGGACACCGGATGGCATCCGAATTGAAAAGCGTTTCATAGCCTCCCGCCCCCGCCTTCTTCCCCTAGTTTCGCGCAGTGAACGATGCCCGCGTCGAGTGATTTACCCGTACGCTGCCGTACTAAGGAAGAACACCGTATGAGCCTTTAGACGTTGCCAAGTTTCCTTCGATAAAAACTGAATTTACTTGGAAAATTGTGAATATTTGTTTCCAAAAACTTCAGACAATCTATTACGCAATTTAATCTAAAATATCTGAAAATGTCAAAGAAAAATGTGCAGGCATGTCGTCATAAATACATGTTTTACCAAGGGAAATTTGGCAACTCTCGAATGTTCATACGGCGTTCTTCCTTAGCACGGCAGTACTGTGCGCCAGCAGCGGATCCGGGGTCAGTTCTAGGCGACATCGGGACAGAATCAAGCGAAATGCTCAAATTTATATCGCGGTGTTTCTACAGCTTATTTCCCGTTAGAATTTCTGCGAAGACCCCAATGAACACCCCCACTCGAGGGTGAGTCCGGATTCCGTCCCGAAGACTCCGAATTGCGTCCGACGGGACTCTCCAAACTGCGTCCCAGATCAAGTCCATTTAATTCTTAAGAAAAAGGTGTAAATGGCAACGTTGCTCACCTTTTTCTCATGTTGATACCAATGTCCGGAAAGTAGAATAAAATAAATAGGAAAAGAGCGGTGAATGGTAGGGTTCGGTTGACATAAAGTTCCCATACAGGGTGTACCAAAAGTCCGTCCCACCCCTGCTAACTTTTGAACGAATTGAGCTAGGGTAATGAAACTTTGGGAATGTTCCTATCTCAAAGAGGACCATCTTTTGGGGGGGTCAAAATTTTGGTCCCCCCTCAGGGGGGGCGCGGGGGGCCCCCAACTTTTTTTTTTCAAATGGCAACCCCTATCTTGTGATACATCATTCGATAGAGCATAAAAAACTAAGAATTTTGGCGCAAACCGCAGATCAATATCTTAATTTTTGACCGAGTTATGATAGGTCAAAGGTCAAATTTGACCTATTTTCAAAAAATCATAACTCCGGTTCAAATTATGGTAAAGAAAAAAAATAAAACGAGAAAATTTACCAAA
The DNA here is from genome assembly GCF_918797505.1 of Bemisia tabaci. Lineage (NCBI taxonomy): Eukaryota > Metazoa > Arthropoda > Insecta > Hemiptera > Aleyrodidae > Bemisia > Bemisia tabaci. Next base: position 40,347,442 of record NC_092801.1, read on the forward strand.
TTGTGTCCGCTTTTAAGTAAAAATTGCAGAAATCACTTCGCTGTAATTTTAAGGGGGGGCTCGGACCCCCAAATACGTCAATTCAAAGGTCATTCAATTTTCCCGCGAAAAAAGGCAATTTCCCCTAGATTTGCCTCCACATTATCTCAGTAAGGTCAAAATTAGTTCAACATTACGTAGGCAAGTCCCCAAATTTCGGGAAAAGTTAAAAAAAAACGAAATTTAAACGGTCAAATTTAATCACCTTAAATTTCGTTTTTTTTAACTCTTCCCGAAATTTGGGGACTTGCCATCGTAATGTTGAACTGATTTTGACTTTACTGCGATAATGTGGAGGCAAATCTAGAGGAAATTGGCTTATTTCGTGGGAAAATTGAATGACCTTTGAATTGACGTATTTGGGAGTCCAAGCCCCCCCTTAAAATTACAGCGAAGTGATTTCTGCAATTTTTACTTAAAAGCGGACACAATTTGGTAAATTTTCTCGTTTTATTTTTTTTCTTTACCATAATTTGAACCGGAGTTATGATTTTTTGAAAATAGGTCAAATTTGACCTTTGACCTATCATAACTCGGTCAAAAATTAAGATATTGATCTGCGGTTTGCGCCAAAATTCTTAGTTTTTTATGCTCTATCGAATGATGTATCACAAGATAGGGGTTGCCATTTGAAAAAAAAAAGTTGGGGGCCCCCCGCGCCCCCCCTGAGGGGGGACCAAAATTTTGACCCCCCCAAAAGATGGTCCCCTTTGAGATAGGAACATTCCCAAAGTTTCATTACCCTAGCTCAATTCGTTCAAAAGTTAGCAGGGGTGGGACGGACTTTTGGTACACCCTGTATTACAAAAAACCGTTTGGCGAATGGAAATCGAGTGAGTCTCGTCATAAACTTTAAAACAAATAATCCAAGGTGTAAAGGGCCCTTTCGTCACGGTAGTTTCACTCAAAAAATTACATTCTTACTGGCAAAAAAAGGCTGCTGCTGCTTTTTTTTTCAGAGTTGCTGACTTTTTGTCTCGTCAAACGTTATCGTCAAGTTTATTGGTGATTGTGTTTCGTATTAGATTCAATAATTTCGCCATCGATAATAACTTTTAAAAAACACCGAGAATTTTTCACTGGACATGCCCGATCATCATCGATTGACATCGCCTTTCAAATGCGGTGTTGCCACCTTCCCGATATATGCGCCGGACGCATTTCGGATAGAGATCAGGACGCATTTCGGAATGGCCAGGGACGCAATTCGGATACAGCCCCACTCGAAAATTGAGGGTTGCCACAGTCGAGGAATACCAGGAAATTTTAAAGGAAACAATGAAAGTGTCCTGGAAAAATTTTTAAATTCTCCTTCATTCCCTTTCTAGAATGGATTTGACGTCTGGAATAGCAAATTTTAAGTGAATACTATTTCGAATTATGTCTTTTTAAGCATCTTTTATATCTTCCATCGCCTGGGATTTTCGCTCAAATGTGTCAGAAAAATCAGGGAATTTCATTTTCTAGATTTTGTTGCAAATTTTATTGCTTACGTAAAATTCATCCCAACTTTAATTTTAATTAAAATGTTGGTTGGCCTCCTTTCGAAAATTCAAGTAGAATATGAGATTTTAAACCACCGTAATGTGGATGTGACGGTTTTGCTTAGTTCTCCGTTTGATGATACGGAGTGAGTAGTCTAGAGGGGACTTGAATCAAAGAAATGCACCTATACTGATTCGACGAACAAAAAAATAGTGAAATTTCACTCTTTTTTTTTTTTTTTTCTTTCAACTTTCAAATTGTGTGAGCTTCGAAGAGCTTGAATTGTACTGAAGATCTGACGTCAGGATTGGCTTGAGACTCAGACGTCGTTCATGAACGGCCCCCTGTCCGCGGACACTCCTCCCCCCCCCCCTCTTCCTCCTTGAATGGATCTTCTGTGGTCGCGCCTCGGGTTATTGTATTTACAAAAGCCAAAGTCAATCTCACGACATAATATTGGCTTTAAGCCCGGAGCGCATCCGACACACACACACTCTCTCCTGCACACGGCTCGGGATCCTTTCAATTTCTGCGCTCGTCGAGGTGACCGCATAATTTGCTCGGCGGTGTTAACAACGTCGCGTCGCGTCGCTGAGACTCGGGGCGGAACAAAACAAATTATCGGCGACTTCGCTGACATGTAAGCTCGCAACCCGAAGGATCATAATAAAAACCGGGCCCGCTGAAAACAGGAGCCCCCCGAAGGCCCTGTCCTCCCCCCTCGCGAGCCGGCTGGCTCGATATTCCTATTCGGCGTGGAAATCCAATTTATTGCTTCCTGCGCTACGTGTCGTGCGTACGGACCCGGGACCCCGGACGCTATCGGAAAAACATCTTCCGAGCGGCGTTGCCGAACCATCCCCCAACACCCCCCCCCCTCCTTGCCGCTAGGAGGCTTGCCTACAGAGATGGAAATTTTCACGAAATTCTATGAAACTGTTAGGGATTCAGGAGGCCAAAAAACGCGTAGAAACAGTGATTCTAGATTCTGAAATTTTAAAAGAATTAATATAAAGAAAACAAAAACAAATCCTGATGTTTCTGTTTGGCGATTTTTGGAGCTTTTCTCTTCCCCAAGTTACAGCTACTAGTCCGTCAACTAAAAAAGCTTGCGTCTAACTTTTCACTAAATGCGCCGTGATATATAGGCCAATAGTCGATTTGGCCCCCAAAAAAATCTTCAATGGCCCCTGAAAATTGAGCTTGATGGACCTCATGGCTCCTGAAACTCTAAAGGTGAGTTTCAAACACTAATTCGTAGCCTTCTTATCTCTTAATGTCAATCCTACTTCCTCAGGAAGGATTTAAAGCAGGCTCACTATGATTGAATTTGCATGTATTGTAATATGTATGTGAGTTTCTAACAAAAATAGACAACAATGAATCGGGCCTATCCTGATCCGTAGTCGCTCGTTTTTCGTGGGATGCACGCTGACACGCAGGGGGAAGGGGTGGGGGCGTTTTCCCCCGCAGGAGGGGAAGAGGTGGCCGCTGAACAAGATACCATAATTTATCCGAATCACGTAGCGTGTCGCACCAAGCTGGAAACAGCGCGTTTGCCCCGACACTGTTTCACCCGCAACGCTGCCGCATTGCCGATCGTCGACCCAGTATTCCTCATAGCGACCGCCGTTGAAAAAATTGACGTCTAGCACGGAGCGGCTTCGTTTTGCGGGGAGGCCGGGTTGGCAGTTGGGTTGCGGTTTTTAGATTTTATGTTGAGGTTGTGAGGGATGTCGATTAGAGTGCATTTATAGAGGGAGTATAGATACTGTGGAGTCCATTCCTAATGCAGAGATGCAGAAACCTACGAACCACGGGACTGGTCACGTTGCGGGTAAAGGGGGGGGGGGGGGCTCCGAGAAGTGGGTAAACAACGAGGGAGCACTGTCAACTTTTTTTTCGAAATTTGTATGTTTACTCACGGAATTTCAGCTTTAATTAATGACAATATTTTGGGAGTGCAGTTTCCCCTTTCCTTGCATTCCGCAAAAATTAAACCAAACCCCTCCAGTCTGCAGGGGAAACTTATCATAAATTGAATTACATTTTGATTTTAGGAACTACAATTTCTGGCTCATTGTAGAAACAGCATATGTGTCATTAGTTTCCCCATGGAGGTAGACGTGTTTATACATGAGTCATTTATTGAAGTTCCTTACTGCTTTATATAGTCCATGTACTTCATTTTGCATTTAGGAGCTACACATTTCTTGTTCATCCGTGAAAGCATGTTTGTGCACAGGGAAAATAATAGCACATATTTTGTTTCTAAATTGAACTAGAAGTTGTATTTCTGAATTGCAAAACGTAGTCTAGATGGATGAATTTAACTGGAATCAGCCTAATTACTTTATACTGCCCAATTACTCTCATATTTTATTTTTCGTACAAGAGAATTCCACTACATAACGCCCGTTATCAGTGTGTGAATATAGCGTTGATCCTTTAGAATTAACTTACGAAATTTCCATTCTTTGTTTTCTGTTTGTAAAACATAAAAAATTCCAGAGAAAGTTAGGAAGAGTAAATTAGGCAACGTACCCAGGACGTAGTTCGGCAAATCCGTCCGTGGTTGAGAATGAGGGAAGAATTGGACCTTATTGCAGCCTTCTGATGGTTGGTTTAAGGTAAAAATATGATGAGTGAGCGTGGAGGCACAGTAAAGGAGCTTACTTCTGCTCGTCTAAAATTATCCTATCTTCATGCCCCAAAGATTTTACGAAAATTTCCTCGAGATCATTTTAACCGATATTGCTCCCACGTTCATTTCTCTTTTCCTCTCTTAGAAGTAAAACCGAAAAAAATGGTGAAGGGAAAGTGATCCGGCAGCAGCGGCTTTTCGGTTCGTCACACAGCGGAGTTCACACCTTGTAGAGGATAAGCAGAACATCGGCTTCGGAGCTGTAAATTGAATTAGAGCTCTCGCTTTGTCGCTTTATCCGCGCTGTCTAAGTATATCCTAGATAGACTCGGCTCGTAAGTAACTGCTCGGGTAAAGCACTCAAGTTGCCGCCGGGTTTTTTCCCCCAACTCCACGGCCGCGGGTTGTCGTCGGCCGATCACTAACTCCACCGCAAAGGATCGGAGGATCGGTCGGACCCATTCCCATCGCCGAGAAAAAGCCGTTTCTTATCCCTGCAGAAGAAAATGAAGCAGTTCTGTCATTTTACTTTACCATAGATTCCGGGGTTCCCGGCATCAATTCCCATTTTCCAGTTCCGAGAAAACTTCCGATTTTTTCAAAAGTTCCGGGAAATAATTTCAAAATACGCACGGATTAATTTCCGAAGATCATCAAATTTGATCAAATAGTCGGCCAAATTGACAAAGGAAAAACCAAAATTCTGAAAATTCCTTAAATAGCTAAAAATTTCGGGAGAAGTTCCGATTATTTGAAAATTTCTGAAAATAGGAATTAACTCCGTCATATCTTAAATTGTCAGTGTATTTCACCAAAATGTGTGAGGGAAATGTCAAGAGAATTCCATTTTCCAAATTCTGTGGCAACCGTGGTCCGTTGAACCCGGTCGTAATTAGAGTTTCCACGAAAACTGGACGTCTCGCTAACTTGACACCAGCGCCCCGGATCTCGTTCCAGAAAATGTTGCGGGGAGGGGCAGGGGCTCCGAGTCAGAGCAGAAGGGCTAACGGGATCCGGATCACACGACTCACTCGCGGTTACGAAACGACTCCGACTCGAAGACCAACGGCCAGGCACAGTCGCAGTTTTCCTAATGTAACATCCCGAGATCCCGAGTCCGACCGCAACCTCGCCTCGTCTCTCCGTCGGCGAAAGGGCGTAAGTGCATTCCGACGTGAGCCGCGGAGAGCAGCAAGTTATACGGACGGTGGGGCCATTCCGTGGTGTGGACTGGGTCGTTTGGTCGGACACGCGGTAACGCCTCGCTCTTCCGCGGCCGATTTCTGCCGTGTGACCCGAGCCGCGGCAGCAGTAGCAACACTCATGCGTGCGCTGCGAGAACAATGGACACAGAACGCCTCGCTGCACTTGCAAGCGAGCCAACCCCAAGGAAGAAGCGCGGATCTCCCTCGGTTTTCTTCCAAAGTTGAGCGGTTGTTCCTTGGCGGGGCGGTCGACTCCTCCACGAACGGTCCACCACTATGCTCGGAAACGTTGACTTGGTGAGCTCACACCGTCTCACTTAATGACACTATCGTTCACATCATTAAATGAATTGTCTTCGGGTCCCGCTTGTAGTCCTCGGATAGTATCCCGTTTCGAAGACGAGTAGGTACGGAGGTCTCCGCACCAGATATGTACTTTAAGCGTGGTGGACAGGACCGGGATGAAGCTGAAAATACCGAGCCTCATCACGGACTGTAAGGTATCAGGGCTATTCAGGGACTCTGCGTCAACAAGAGAGTTGCCGCAGTTATGGAATACAAGGAAATGTCAGGGAATTTGAAAAGTCAGGGAAAACCTGGAAATGTCAGGGAAAATGACGAAAGTGTCAGGGAAAAATTTTTAAGTCACCTTTCATCGCTTTCTGCCATGAGCTTTGCGTTTCAGAAAACAACTTTACCGTCTAGCATAACCTTAATTGTCTGGAAGTTTTATGAAACTTTTGTCAGAGAAATCAGGGAAATTCATTTTTTAAATTCTGTGGCAACCCTGTAAAAACCGGAAATTTTTTCAACGACTAATTTGGTATAGTCATATTCAGAGAATGGCAAGAGACAGTTTGCCCAAGAAGGTCCTTCATTTGGTTCCTCCTTGGAGGAGTCGTAGAGGGCACCCAATGAGAGTTTAGAGGGATATGGTAGGATTGAAGCAGAAATGTTGAGGTGCTCGTTGCCCAGGGTTGTGTTCCACAGGGAGCAGTGGAGAATAGAAGCCGTAGAGCGCCAGGAAGCGCTTTAATACAACTTATGTGAATGTACAATTAGAATCGACATTAGGTATGTCCTCTGCGATGGATAAAAGCAGACAAATTTAGTATTCGCACAGTTTGCTCGGTCATATATTTAGTGTAAAAAAAGGGAAACGTCTCCCTCCGCTGTGTGTCATCACCGAGCGAGTCTCCCCAGTTTATCGCGGAGACGGACGACACTCGTGTGTCCTTGACGCCTGTCGTCAAGTTCTCGGCCGCGTTGCCGAATTTCTCCCACAGCACCCCCCTCCCCCTCCAATACCGGGGCCTCCGCCCCATGGGACTCGCACCTCCTGGCCGGGCTCGGATATCTTCGCCGGAAACAGTCATTTCGCACTTCCTCTCTGAAAATATTCTTCCCGCGTGCCCCGAACGAAAAGTCCCACCCCTTCTCCTCCCCTCCTACAGGATTAGTTTTTACCGAGGATGAGGGGGGGGAGATGCCTGCGCGCGCATATCAATTTGCAGCGGCTTATTACGAGATAGATTCGCTGGCGCCGGCACTTCAGGGGTGGGACTTATCGGTTTATGCGGACATAAGTGCAACTCGTTTTCATAGTTACGTGAACGTGGATGTATTATTCGCAATTAAGGCATTTTTCGATATAAGGGCCTATTAGACTTAGGTTTTCCAGCGGGCGGATTGTTGAAATTGATAGACGAAGCGATAGACTAAGAAGCCATAAGGAGTACGGAGCGATCCTATCGGTTGAAACAGGTGGTTCTTATAGATTAAGTGAGAAAACAATAGGCTTTTTAGACCGCGTTAAGGAGAAAGGAACCAAGCCACATCGGCTATTGGCAAATTAGGCAATCTACTGTTTTACCGAAAAACGGTTGTGCGGCTCCTTATGCAAATTTCAGTGAATAGTCTGCACACTATAATGCAATTGCTCTAAAATTTTTATAGGAATTCGCACAAACGTTCTCTTGTAAAAACTGAAATTGCCCAGTTTTTGGCAGTAGCTGATGTAGCTTGGCTCCTTTCGGTTAAACGCGGTCCAACTATAGGGTCTCTCCTGGGTTGCCGTTAGTTAGTCTATCACTTACCTCCTTTATCCATTGCAACCGCCCGCTTCTACCGATTTGATCCCTCCACATCCTTTTTGTCTTCTTTGTCTATCGCTTTGTCTACCAATTTCAACAATCGGCCCGCAGACCACCAGAAACTACGCAGCATTCTGGCAAACCATGCCGCGACTCCGCGAGTCTATCGGTCCGACCAGAGTTAACGGATTTCCCGCTCAGTACGCTTCCAGATCTTGAAACTGTTAGTCAGACTTTTATTTAGGGCTCGGTGGTTTATTGTTACTTCTGTTGGTCGAGCCGTTTCTTGATTGATACGGTCATAAAAGGAAAGTTTACACTCCAACACTCGTCGATTGTTTGTTAGCTTGCGCTGTGTTTTAATGTTTGTTGACCGTTTAAGAAAGTGTCGAGCGCGTGAGAAGATGTTTACACGCCTGGCACGTTCTTCCACCCCCTCCCCCGGCATCACCCGGATTTAAACTTGGATTCCTCGTCTTTCATGACAGTAATAGGTTGTTTTGACAAGTTTAACCCCACCTTCCCCCTCTCAGGGGTTAACTCGTCAATTCGACCGTCTCCGCTTTCATCCTTCAACGTATTTCACGCACGACGTGCGGGCTACGTCATGGGATGGACAAAGACCGGGAAAACAGAGTAAAGCACGCGGGAGAATTGTCCTTGGGGACTCTAAGAACTTTCTCTCAATGCTTGCGTCCGGCGATCTAATAATTTGACCCTTGAAAAAATAATTTTTCTTCTTCCGATCGGTCGATATCTTACCGACTAATACAATCTATTCGTTCATGGCATTTTAAAAATTCTTCGAGATTTTACTGAATTTACTGTAAGTTAGGTGGTACGTATGTTAAGATCGGGGGCGTCATTTTGATTGGCAGAGCCTACATTTTCATTTTGACCTTCAAAGAAGAATATATTAAGTCAGCGTGAAAACTACTCCATTAGACAAAATTTTACATCGCTCAATTTGCCTTGTGCTTGCCTTTAAGAACTTAACATTTTGGTTGATTTTATCCCAATTAAAAGAAAACGCTCTACTTCAGGCTCGCGTAACGCTGTACGAGAAAATCTCTTATTTTCATCGCTTTACGGTAAAGTCTTACATCATTTCAGCCGGTTTTAGGCGAATAATGAAATCAACCACCTGTTACAAGTATATTGGTAGACAATGAAATGGATCGCATTTAGCAGAAAGGATCCAGCACGATTATAGTGTTGTAGAAATATTATTTTCGTATGATTTTCTGAGAAAAATTCACAGAATAGCAAATAGTTTTTACTACCCATCAACAAATTGTTAATTTGAAGGAAAATGACTGTGTAAATTATAATACTGTACATGTATTAAGTATTTTTAAAAGTAGCGAAGAAGTTGCACCATTTGAATCGCATTGAGCGAAGAGGAACCAGCGCGATGAAAGTGTTGTAAAAATGTTGCTTCTTCCTAATCATCTAAAAAAATCTCCCGGAAGGGCATATAGCTTTTGCCTCCCACCGAAAAATTGTTAATTTTAAAGGAAAATAACTGTAACTTTTAATATTGTATATACGAGTATATCAAGTATTTTCAATGTGAAGGAGAAGTTTCACGGGTTTGAAAACACTGCAATCGCGTTGGTTCCTTTTTGTTAATCGGGATCCAAATTATAGAGTGAGACAAATTAGAAAAAGCATGTCAACGGTAGAGAACAATTTGATTCTCGACCGAAAAGCTCGTTGTCCGGAAAATTCTCCGCTTGCACCGGGTAGCTCGGGTTTTGAAGGAGCGTGGAAGATGGAGAAATGGCATTTCGGACGAGTCGCCTCGCCCGGGATTAGCGAATAGGCTCGGGTATGCATAGAGGTGTGTTCAGGTGAGATGTGAGAGGGGAACCTCCTCCCCTGCCCCCCCCCCCCCGGCCCCCCTCGGTGAACAGGAGGAGGAGATGTTTGAGTAGCAACAATGCACGAGACCGTGCTGGCCCTTGACCATTCCCGAGGTTGTCGGTTTCACCCCGAAAAAGGACTTGAAAAATGTGAAGGTGGAACTTATTCTTAGAACTGAGATGTGAATGATGCTCCGCAGCCCAGATACATACAATAATAAAACAATTTAAAAAGCGGGAAACGAGGCTAATTTTCATGAATAAAACCCAAACGTCTCGGCTGAAAACACAGCATTTCTCAGTTGGATAAAACACTGAAAAGAAAAATGGTCAATTTAAAAGAGTACTTGGCTGTACCTTTCAAAGCGAGAACAATGTTGTTATGAAAGACATTTTGATAACTTGTTCTGAGAACCATCGCTTTCTCGCTTTTGAAATGAAGAGTGGAATTAAGAAGTATGAGCGTCATTCGGTGTTGCTGAGATAGGACAACTGTTTCCCGTTTCAATGAGAATCCAATGGCCTGCAAATGGCAGTGCTTGTCATGAAAACGATATTAAAATTTGAAGAAAACATCCTCTTAAAAGTTTAATAGAGAATTTGCAGGTGGCTGAAATTTAATGAATTTCGTGTTTAAGTGAAAACGACTGAGTGAACTGCACACGAAGATACCCTTGGTTCATGAATTGAACAATTATTGGAGAAGATATGACAAAATGATATACTCTGCTAAAATGCGTGTTTTTAAATGGGAAATGCCGCCAGATGACGGCACTAGGCGGTGCATTTTCTCACTTCTAAATCTTTTTTTATACCATTTCCCATACCAGAAAAAATTATAAAGAATACTGTGAATTCAGCTCTTTAAGCACCTTCTGATGAAACAGTAAACAATTTGCGTGCAAATTCTACATCTAGGCTATTTTGCACTGAGAAACAACGTTTATGGTTTCATCATTACCCGATGACACCAAATTTTGAATTTCCACTTTTCGAACGCCTTGTGTGTCCGTTCTATCTGCTAAAATCAATTTTTGTCCGAATACTGTGTTGAAATTCCTCTCTGAAATCAACTCTCGGATTTGCCTAATTATGATCGATGATCAAAAATATTAGCAATTGATTTAGCAATCCTAACCTACTTCTCAAAAACTCGTTTAAGAAAGTGCTCACTATTTTTCGCTCAACTAGTTGCTCATCGACCATCATCAGTCGAAAAATAGCGCTCACCTCTTTCGCGGTCGTGCGTTGTTGAGCGGTTAATTATGATTTTATTGCCTCCAGTGGCAACGGCGCATATTTCCCTGCAGTGCTTTTGTGCTCTTGTGCTCTCCGCTCAAGGTCACCACCAGGTGCTCATTCTTCTTCTTTTCGCTGTCATTCATTTTATTGTTGCCATTTTTAAGTGGAGTTTTCCCCCTCGCCGCGGCGAGCTGGCCGCTGTGGCCGACTCGCATCCCAAGCAACTCTTCACTAAAGTAATATTGAGAAAAGAAGAAAAAAAGTCCAATTTAAGTAAGCTTGTAGCTCTCCAGGTGAGGAATGTAAAAAAACATGTGTGTAAACTCAGGGTTTGAATGGAAGCCAAAAAAGTGGCTGATTTTGAAATTAATTTCCAAGACCTTAAAAAAGCTTGGCTTTTAAGAAGATGCTTGAGAGTTGTTTGGCTTTATTTCTCTACTGAACATTAGCATCAAGTGTTCTCTATTTTAAGGTGGGTAACAAGTTCTTGAAAAGTCATTGAATATTTCTTAAATCTGCATTAATGTATCTATTAGATGTGACTTGACAAGATTAGCATGCATGATTAGCCTAGATGCATGAAATTACAAAACTGTATACAATTTTGTAATTTCACGCATCTAAGCTGATTCCGTCAAGTCTTTGAAAATATTGATAAGTCAGCGAATCTTGCTGTGGAACCTTAATTGTCATTTGATTATATAGCAAGATGTTGTGAGTTGTTTATATTTCACCCCACGCGTGCGGCGTGCGTGTAATGTATAGAGTATTGGACACACAGTCATAGTACAATGTAGTACAAGTATTGCGTCGTGAAGAGGTGCTAATTACAGAGCGCCCCTTTATTACTCAGCGATTCGACGATTACATCGTTATCGTATCGAACGATCTAGATCGATACATCCATCTCCGCAGTGAAAGTTTTTCGACGATTCATTCGTCGAAGAATCAACAATCGAACCGCTGTTCGTGAATGATTTGTGAGTGCAACTACAGTTGCGGTATTTGCTACCGTTGAGTCAGTTGGTGATTAGCATACACCGGGGGGGGGGGGGGGGGGGGGAGAAAAAAAAACTTCAGCCGTCGAAGCCGTAGTTACGGGATATAAAGACATAACTATCTGCGTTTCGGCCTCGGAGGTCAACAGTTCCGGGTGTAGCACCAAGAGCAGGCAAGGCTACGGCTCCATGCAGTACCCGGAACTTTCGGCCTCTAAGCCCGGAACGGACGGTATGTCTTCATAGCCCGTAACTTTATTTTCAGTGTACTCACATATCACTGTGCCTCGAACCCTACATTTTTCTTCAGTGTGCATGAGAAGACAGAATCGTGTCCACTCGTACCGCTGTACGTATGAGCAAACGTAAATGAACTACTGTAGTACGGAACTTAATCATCGCAGTTAGTCATAGCGGTTTCGTCATTGTTTTATAGCGTCTGAACCACAATTAACCGAAGCTGACTCAGCTTTTTTAAAAAAGTTGCCGATTTTCCGCCATGCCTGTAAGTTCCGTCCAACCCACGGGTAGCAGTCGATTTTGTTCGCCAAATCGACAACAATGTGACTTTCTCCTCTTAGTCTTCTTCCTCTTCAAGAAGGGCTTAACTTGAAAGTAGGACCGTGATATTCATCGCGGAAAAATTCAAAAAATAAACCTCCTCACGCGGAGAAAACAAATTCAGTTCGAATGGGATTTCATCATAGAGAAAAAAAAGAGGTGTTTGCATTTCGGGCATCGTGGACTTTTTTGATGACGTAGATTGGTGCGGACGACTTTAATCATCGATTTTCTTGGAAATGGTGTAGTTTATGAAAGAAAGTCATCCAATGTTAAGTGTTGGAAATTACATCATGAGTTGATTTAAGCAAAAAAATCGGACGTTCTAGTCCGTTTTCCATACTTCGAATTCCAGATTTTGCTGGCCGTGTTGTACCGACCTGCGTCACGGGGTGCTGTATAAACAATCTTCAAGATGCAAACACTTCCTTTTCTTCCTCTATGGGATCTCATCTATTCGTACCAGATAGAACTGTGTACCAACGAAAGGCACGAAAACCCTATGAACGTGGTTCCTTTTTGTTCCCTTGAACAGCTGAAATTCTCACCACCTGAAATAACCTTTCTGAAACCTCCACAACTTATTCGGAAAGAAGAAATTATCATTTGCGTTTTGCGTTGAAATCATTAAAAACTTTTCAGTCAAGAAAATAACACACGAAACGAACGTACCTATTTCAAAAGGGAACCACTTTATTTGTAATTGTAGCTCATTATAAAGAACACCTAAAACTTATATGTTGTTTCTAAAATGAGCCAGAAATGGTAGTTCCTGATTTGCTAAATGAAGCCCGAATCTTACTCCTGAGGCGAGAAGCGTTTAGGGGGTGTGTGCCTCCTGGACCAGGAGTCCTGGTAGACTTTAGATTGAAACATAGTACCGTTAACATGAGGGTTGTCTCTTGCAGAGGCCGGTCCCCTTTTTTTGCGAGGAATCGTCCAATTTCCTGTCTCCTTTGCGTGTATTATATTCACACGTATCAACTGTATTTTTTTCTTTCTGTTTTTCCCTGCAGGTAAGCTCATCCACCTCATATCAACGCACCGTCTACTTTTCTCATCTTTTTGGTTTTCGTGAGTATTTTGAATTTTTTATCGGTGGCAGTCGGCGTTCTAATGTGTATTATTAAAGTTTCAAGGGCGTTATTGCCTCGAAATAGCGCCCATCTCTATCAGAGAACTGCCGTGCATTCCTAACTCAAAAATTCTCTGATTTTTCTTTTGGATTACATGGCGAAAGATCAGCATAGATTTGAACTAAAACTCCAATAATTTCTCGCTCGTAAAATTGAATCATTTGGGCGAATTTTGCATCATGGCTTCGTCTGAGGAACAACAAAATGGACGTATATAAATCAAAAGGAACTATATCCATCCTGACATGAGGCCTGAGATTCACTGGAAAATATGCATGGCAGGGCTCATGGAACAACGGATGTTATTCCGTTTGATTTAAATACGTCCAAAGCCAAAATGACTTTGTGAATTCCACACGAAACGGCTGAGCAGGTATTCAGCCCGCGAAAGAGGGTCCCACAGGTTTATCATAATACGCTATTCTGCCGTGCTAAGGAAGAACGCCGTATAAACATTTGAGAATTGCCGAATTTCCCCGGATGGAACATGTATTTTTAAGAATAATTATTCCTATTTCCCCCCTGAAATTTTCAGATATTTTAGATCAAATTGCGGGAAAAATTGTCCTGGAAAATTTAAAGAAAAATATTCAACATTTCCCCAGTGAATTCTGTTTTTATTGAAGTAAATCTGGCAACGTCCAAATGCTCATGCGCTGTTTTTCCTTAGCTTGATAGTATGTAAACCGCGAGCATGCGATCAATGTTGGTCGGCGAAATTTCAAACGAGATCGAACTCCCCCTTTCTTCGAAATCGAACGCGAGTGAAAGATCGCCTCATTCGTAGAACTCCATACATCTTTATGGAAATTTTTCTTTTTTCTCAATTTTCTCTTTACTTGCGTTGCTTGTAATTCGCAACAGAAATATCCATCAAGCAAGAAGGGCGACGACCAGCTGATCGATCACTGTGAGTTTTTGGCGCAAATAATCAAGTATCATCGGAATCGACATTCCAAACCAGTGAGCGGATGAAATTGGAAAGCGGCAAAAACAGTTTAGTCAAATCTTGGTCTAAATAATTTACATGGTCATTTGAATGGTCTCAATTTTTGCGATAGTGGTGACGACAATAACCTCATTTTGGCGATCAAAGGAACGGCGGCCTGGGAAACTAGGGTAGTCATGGAAAATCAGGAATTTCACTTAATTTTCAAGGCTTAATATCTTTTAAAGAGCAACTGATTGTATTTTTATGGAGTTAATGTCTTAAGGAGGAAATGTTGTCAAACGTTTAAAATAAGTTAGCGTAATAATGAAAAAAAGAAGAATCTGGTGGAAATTTTGTTCAAAGGCCCGGGAAAGTCACGGAATTAAAAGTGAAGAAATTACAGCAGCCCTGAATTATTAACCGTCATTTTGACCCCAACCCCCCCCCCCCCCAATACATTTTAAGGAAAATTGACCTCTTGCCGCCAATTTTTCAATCATACTTATCCCGTCATTTTTTGGAATAATTAATGGACTGAAATGGATTTCTTCTCTCAAAAGTGGTCATCCGGGGAAGCGAGTGCCGTGGGCCTGCACTGAAAAAAAAGTTATGGGCTATATAATCATACCGTCCGTTCCGGGCTGAGAGGGCGTAAGTTTTGAATGCTGGAGCCACAGCTTCGATTACTCCGGGTGCCGCACCCGGAACCTCCGGCCTTTGAGCCTGGAACGCAGACGGCATGTCTACGTTGCCCGTAAGCACGGCTTCCACGGCCGGAGTTTTTTTTTTTTTTTTTTTTTTTTTTTTTTTTTTTTTCTCAGTGTGGCAATCCACGCGTGTGCGTTGTGAACGCGGAAAAATTGATGAGCTTGCGCTTGGCCGTGAGCGCATCTGCGGTAGCGAACGGTCGTCGCCGGTCGGTCATCGACACGCCGCGCCGCGCGCCGCGCCATGCGCTTGCGCCGCGACGCCCGACGCCTTGATCCGGATCCCGAGATCCACATCACGCCACGCTCTGCCCAGATGGAAGCGGAAACACGTGGGCCGCGGCCGGCCAGGAGACCAGGACTCACAATCATTGCGTCAAGTCAGCCTCGGCCCTAGAGACAATACATAGAGATCTCTCAGAAGTCATCCATTTCATCTTGATAGTTTGAAGGTTACTCAACCTAATGTTCAAATTTTTTTATTTTTTTTTTTTTTTTCTTTTTTTTTTCACTACTTTAAATAGCCCACAAGGGCTAATCCTGCGCTTTAAGTCCCATTCTCCCTCCGTCTCTACTGAACCAGTCCCAGGCAACAATTGTTAACAAACCAGAGTCCAATAACCAATAACCAAAGTTGCCACTGTCAGGGGATATCTGGAATGCCGGGAAATGTCAGGGAATTTTAAAAAGTTTGAAAATTCTGGGAATGATAGGGAAAATTGTTGATTCTCCTTTATTTGCTTTTTAAAATAGGTTTGACGTTTTGAACAACAAATTCAGGGTTGCCTTGGTCAGGGAAATCCGGGAAATGTCAGAGAATTTTTAAAAGTCAAGGAAAATGACAAAAGTATGAAGTAATAATTGTCAATTTACCTTTACCAGCTTTCTAGAGTGGATTTGACGCCCAGGACAAAAAAATTTGCCCGGATCTAATTGTTGATTTTAACTTCGGAATGGAATTACGGTCCTTCGTCTGGGGAATAACGATTTCTTCTAACAGCTAGTGTCACGCGATCAAATCGAGACATCAAATCTGCAAGGTCGAGTTCTGTGATTGGTCCAAGTCATCGAATACGCCAATTGCAACACTCGACCTCGATATTTTGATAGCTAGATTTGATCGTGTGACATTAGCTTTAACCGGAATGACCGCTGAACTGATGGGTGACTTCTCATGAGCTGATACGAATCTCAGCGCCTGATCCGCCTGATCGCCCGGTGACTTTTTACGGACTGATATCGATCAGTGCACTCATTAATAGGGAAGGAATAACTTAATCCAAGTTCGCATTCTAGAATAAATATGCATAAATTAAATAGGGCAGACCAATCGATCAATCGCTCAAAAGTTTTACGTCTTGATCTTTCCGAGGCACAGTATCAAACGAGATGCTACAGAAATTGGTCAATGTATAATTAATGACGGGAAATTAGACGGAAGTTGTTCACAAAATAAAGCGAAACAAAAAAGGGAATCACAACCAAATACAGATAGATAAACATCCAAGATCATTCCGACGCTGGGTCCCGAATAGATGAAAAATCTAAGAAATGAAGGTTGTATCTTTTGGACCGCGTTTAGCAGAAAGAAACCAAGCCACATCAGCTATTGACAAATTTAACCGGGAAATTCAATTTTTTACGAGAGAATGTTCATGCGGATTCTTTAAAAAGTTTTGAGGGATTTGCTTCTTACTCCATAGAAAATTCACTGAAATTTGCACAGGAATCCGCAGAACTGTTTTCATATGAAAAATTAAAATGCTCAATTGAATTTGGCAATAGCTGATGTGGCTTGGTTCCTTTTTGCTGAACGTGGTCCTTTTCTTCTGCAAATGAACATACAGCCGAAATTTGTAGATCCTCCTAATGAGTCTAAGCGTTAAAATTGTTTTGCAGAAAGCATTTTCACGAGGGATTTCGCCACGAAGAAATGTCTGAAAGTCATGAAATTTCTAAATTTAAGAAAACTTCACCGTGGTCGAGTTTTCATGCCGATCCAGCCCGCGAAAGCGCAGTGCGAGGAGGAAATGAAAGGGCCCGGTAATATGGTTATCGCAAGGTTGTCAGTTTAGCGAGAAGAATTTGGGTTTTTTACATCTGTTTAGACAGGGATAATTGATGATTTTTCAGCTCTATCTGGTGAATGATCGATTACCGATATTTCCCTATATCTGTGGATCTGTGGTAAAAAATTGCTTATCATGTGTATATATGAACATTTAGGAGCTACCGAATTTCCCTTGCTTAATCTTGTATTTTTGACGGCATCCATGCATATTTTCCTAGAAATTTTCCGATACTTGAGATTAAATTGCGTACAAAATTGTCCGAACTTTTTGGGAAAAAATATTCAATATTTTCCCAGTGAATCTGGTTTTTGGTGAAGGGAATCCAGCAACGTCTAATGGCTGAACCCGCGTTTTTTCTCAGCACGGCAGGATGGGCAATTCCATTTTTACCGTGATATCTGGCAACAATGGGGTATCGGTGACGTGGACGCGGGAGCGCGGGAGTCAAGAACCCGCGGCCCGGGCTCGGGCTTTCCGCGAAAGGAAATCTTGGCAAGCGACTCGGAAATTTTTTCCCCGCCGATTTATCTCCGCTTTGCATCTTCTGACCCCCCCCCCCCCTTCATCACCGCTCTCCCCCCGATACTGCGTCTGTTTTCGGATGAGCTCCCTCGGGCTTGGGTTCCCGGGCGTTCGGGGGTCCAAGCGGGGTCGTCGTCGGGGACGTGGATGTGCCTCTTGACCGGCATCACGTGACCTGCTCCGGCCCGCGCTCCACCATTACCGCCGCGCTCGGTTGGCCCGATAAGTGACGATTTTGCATAATGGCAACGCTGTTTTTCCTCTGGTTAATTCGATTGAAAATGTCGATTCCAGGCGAATAATTCGTCGCTTCCCGCACGAAGGAACGTAACCATATCCCAAGGTTGCCAGGTTTACTCAAGCAATTAATTTTTTTTTGTACACATGTACCTTTGCACATTGTTCCCAAAATGTCACTGATTTTTACATGAGATCTGAAGGGAAACCTGTGAAATTTTCAGTTAGAAATGCCCAAGGTTCTCTTGGTTAATACGCGATTTGCGAGGGGAAATTTGGCAACATGGAAATCAAGTCAGGGTCTTTCGTGAGGAAAGCGACAAATTGATTGTTTCAAATACATTTAACAGGATAGCCACAGTCCGGGAATACTGAGAAAACAGGGAAATGTCAGAGGATTTCAAAAAGTCAGGGAAAACCTGGACACGTCAGGGGAAATGATGGAAGTGTCAAGAATAAATTGTTGATTCGCCCGTATTTCCTTTCCATATCGGATTTGACGTCTGAAACATCAATTTTTCCGGCAACACTATTTCGCATTATGTCTTTTTAACCATCTTACACATCTCCCGCTTGTTCCTTGCCGTGCCCCCAATTCCCCGGTCCATTCCCGTTTATAATCTTTGCAATTGGTGAAAATGTTATCTTTATTCCTGGTTGTGACACCGTGGAGGCCAAAAATACGGGAACTAATCAGAAGTGGATTCGTATTATCTTTACTCTCAGTATGTGTAAAGGGACTCTACTCCATGTTTGGGCCGAAAAGGCTCCATGACCTAACCTCAAAATTACCAACTTGTCCGCCCTCTCCTCAGGTACAGGTTCTCTACGAGAAGTGGAGTGATGCTCGGCGCGAAATTCGCCGGTTTGGTGCCACGCCGACCCCCCCCCCCTCATCGCCTCAATGGTGAGGGGGGCTGGTCGGTTTGGGGGGGGGGGGGTCGTCGTAAAGCGGAAATTAGCCGCGGCCGGCGAGCGTATCGCGAGCAACAGATCGCTATAACTCGTATTTATTGATGCTCGGGTACGCTTCGGTTGCCCCGGCCGTCGAGTGGATAATCGATCCTCGTAAAAGGGAACCCGAGCCCCCTTCGCCCCCCTTTTTTTCGCTGCCCCCCCCCCCCCTTCCCTCCGTCTCCGGCCGCCGCCCGGCAGTCTTGGACGGTAGCCGAAGCCGCGGCCGCGTGGGCCCCGCGCGCTAAGGAAATACGCCGTATGGACCTTCCGGCGCTGCCAAATTTTTCTTTGATGAAACACGAATTCCCTTGTAAACTCATGAATATTTTCCTTCGAATTTTTCGGATAATTTTGTTCGCAATTTCACCTCAAGTCCCCGAAAATTTCAAGGAAAAATATTCATAACTTTCCTCGAAAATGAACATTTTACTGAAGGAAATTTGGCAACTCTCGAATGTTCATACGGCGTTCTTCCTTCGCACGGCAGCAAGTCAGGCAAAATCCATTTGGGGGGGGGGGGGGGTCATAATCCTGCCGTTCCAAAGGAAAACACCGTATGAGCATTCGAATGTTGCCAAATTTCCTATCAGAAAGTACTTTTTTTCGAAGGAAGTGATGCATATTTTTCCTTGATAATTTCAGATAATTTAGATCAAATTACGAACGAAATCCTCTGAAAAATCGGAAACAAAGTATGCATAAATTTTCCCGAAAATTCGTGTCTTGTCGAATGAGATTTGGCAACGTCTGAAGGCTCCTACGGCGGTTTTCCGTGGCACCGTAGAATCGGACTACATTTTGCACTGAGGAACTAAAATTTCTAGCTCATTCTAGCCGCTTCGCGTGCTCTTCAACCTCTCTTAGTCTTGTAAATCATACGAAGCCATCCAGAAAGGAGTTGTTTAAGCAGCGACTTCGGTGGCGTGGTTTGCTGTGCGATTTATCGATTCATCTGCCATTGAACCTATGGGGAAGGACCGGTAAATAGGGGCTTCGTAACGAACACCTTAATTATCGATTCTTTACCGCAGCTTCAAATGAGGAAGTGTCGATAATCGATCGTTCGCGCCTCGCCATTGGAGACAGCGAATACGGCCCAGAGACTTCAACGCCCGAACAGAAAAGTTTTCGATACTCGCACTGGTGTATATGGTGTTTTTTAAAGCATAGATGAAGCGAAACGATTTTGAAAACACTACGATTATAGTGTTTTCGTGAACACTAACTATCCCTGGATGTGAGAGAATTTTTTTGGTGTCAGGGACATCAAGGACTCTTGTTTTGCAAGCGATTTCCGTGCCAGGGAAACGTCAGGGAAATGGAAAAACTCGGATTTTCCGGTGAATGTTTCGCGAATTTCACTCTCGCGGAGATGTCTACCAAAATATCTTACAGACTGACATCGGTCTTTTACATTTTAAAAATGAGGCAAAAATATATCACATAAGTATAGGCGCCATATATTTTGCTCCATTTTTTACATTCTATTCCTGAAACATGAAAACAACTCTTACTTACATCTAATCAGTTCAACCGTTGTCAAAAAATTAGGATTATTTTTCCTTTTGTCCAGGGAAATTTCAGGGCATTATTTTTTTCGCCTGCTAGGGAATTTTAAATATTTTCCATTCTTTTTGATCGATTTTGTCAGGGAAGTCGGGGGATTTTGTTTTTGAGAACTGCTAGACACTGATGAAGCCCAAGCAGTCCTTGAAATTAGGTGGAACGATTTTGAAGTCCGTCTGTCAGAGAATTTTAAATTTTAATTAATTTTTTCCCGGGGTTTTTGTCAGGGAAAACAGAGAAATGTCAGGGAATTTATGTTTGAAAATCGCTCGACACCCTGATTAGGCCTGAACAGCCCCTGAAATTAGATGGAACGATTTTGAGGAAGAGAATGGACGAATCGGAGAACCGCCCGATGCAAAGAATAAGAAATGGGCCGCATTTAGCAGAAGGAACCAAGCCACATCAGCTATTGCCAAATTTTCTTGGGCAATTTTTTTTTTTTTTTTTTTTTCAAGAGAACGTTTGTGCGGATGCCCCTGACAATTTTAAGGAATTTGCTTCTGATTATACAGAAAATTCACTGAAATTCGCACTAAAATCAGCACAACCCTTTTCATGTAAAACATTTAATTGCCCAATTAAATTTGGCAATAGCTGGTGTGGCTTGATTCCTTTCTGCACGATGCGATCCAATTGGCAACCCTGTCATTCAGTCAATAAATTCCTCCCGTCTTGGAGCCGTACATCAAAACTTTACGGCCGCCTCATCCGCGAGTTAGGAACTCGCAAAATAACCATTTAACCCGACCCAGGGCCCGTGTCTCCTCAACGGTATTTTATCACGCTTCGGGGAGAAGACTCGGACTGGACCTCGGGAAGAATCACCTAACTCTCTCGAAAATTTCGGCGTAGATACGCGCTTCTCGCAGCATATTATCAATTCGAAGATCGCAAATCAGGTCCGAAAATCGGCGGACCCGCCCACACGGTGTTGGGCTTAAACCCTTTTTGAAAATACTGTTATTAGAGTTCATTTTGGTTTATGGGAGGCTTCGGATAATTCGACTGGGAAAGGAGTCGACCTGTTGCCATTTTTGCACGCTAATTGGATCGCATTTTATTAGCAAAAAGGAACCATCGCTAGTGCAGTGATTTCAAAATCTTGCAACTTCTCCTTTAAGTTTGAAAATACTTACTATATGGTCAGTGTAACACTATTAATTTTTTAAAGGGAAGCCATAAACATTTGCTATTCTGGGACTTTTGTTAAGATGGTTATGAAGAATTGACACTTCGTACAACCCTGTAATCGCGCTGGCCCCTTCTTGCTAAATGCGATTCAATTGCAGCGAGCTGATTATTGAAATTGATAGACTTAGCGATAGACAATGAATACATTGGGAAAATGGAGCGATTCTGTCGGTGAAAGCGGGTAGTCGGACAGAGCAGGTACACTAGACTAACTATAACTATTGGCAATCCATGGGAGACACCGCAGTTCTCGATTCCTTAGCATAGCTTCAAATGAGGAACTATCGATTGTCGATCATTCACGCCTCGCCACTAGTGAAGTTAGTCACTGGGAGAGGTCGAAATTGACGTGGAAACTTGAACAGCTCCTAACTTCCTCACTATGTTAAAGTGGTTTCATTACTTTTCTCGCGGAGTTTTCTTCCAGAAACTTTCCTAAAAATATAATGTAGCCGAACGCGCATCAACATTTGCAATGTTTCAGTCAAAAAATTTCAAGTCCAACTTTTCTCAAATTCTCGTTTTACCGCGCGGAGTTCATCGTGTCTTGGTCTATAGATCTCCATCTTAGCATTGCTATCGATCGATGAACGCCTTTCGATAGAGATGCTCGAATCGACCCGCGGAACAGCAATAGCAGCGGAGTGGTCAATCTACGTGGATCATCATTCCTCTCTTCATTATGCGCCCAGTTTGAGTTTTATTAGCTCGCTTTTACGAGTTGGGCCAGGGTCCCCAAGGAGGGCTGGGGGGGGGGGGGGCGGTGCTGGCGGTACTTGCGCTGGTTCCCCTCCACAAGTAGGCAACGCTACTTTGTAGTGAACCGGCGTGCATTAAATCTAATCCCTCCCCCCCCCCTTTACGAAGTTAGGGCGCGAATATTTTTCCGAACATGACACTTGCAAGTAAAAGAAGGAACGAAGGGGGGGGGGGGGGGCAGAGTAAAATGATACGTTTTCCCTCTAGAGAGCACTGCTAATGCGCTGGCATCTGAAATATATCAACCACATTCCCTTTTCCTCGAAAATGTGTGTCCTGACTGTAAACTGCTCGCAAGTTGACTCCATTTAAATTCATCATATTAAATCGAATCTGAACTAAAGTAGTGTACTTCGATTAATACCGATCGTTATTTATACGTTGAAATGGAGGTAATCTGGTGGTGCCAGTCTGTGAAATTGGCTATCGCCCCGGCACAACTATTCGAGCTCGGCAGATGTCCGTGTCGCGTGCCAAGAAAGTGAAGGCGCTCCAAATATTTTTGCCTAAGCAGCAACCTGTACACCATGAGTTATAGAACGAAGCTGCTTTGATATTAAATTCCTATCAGCAAGGGAGAAATCCAAGGAGTAATGGTGGCAAGATACGAGGGCGGTTCAGTGAAGACTGG
The DNA here is from genome assembly GCF_918797505.1 of Bemisia tabaci. Classification (NCBI taxonomy): domain Eukaryota; kingdom Metazoa; phylum Arthropoda; class Insecta; order Hemiptera; family Aleyrodidae; genus Bemisia; species Bemisia tabaci. The sequence continues at coordinate 40,370,286 of NC_092801.1, forward strand.
GACTGGGCCTGCCAGACTGTCGATAAGTGAAGATATCTTCATCACCGATAAAGCAGGTGATGAGGCATCTGATTGTGAGTTTACATACTAAAATGCATGAAATTATCAGTATTACATCGCTCGTGACAGTGGTTTAGTCGCGTAGAGTCAGATTTTCGCCTCTAAACTTTCGCGATGTCGGAATTACGTGAGCAACGATACACATTAAAATTTTGGAGACTTGTGTAGATCTCAAAAAAGCTTTTGGGGACTCAGTTATGAACCGAAGCTCGTGTTTTCAATGGTTTAATGGTTTTAGAAAGGGCCAAAATGAGTGCGAAGTGCATGGAGGTCCTGGTGCCCATCGCTGGCAAATCTGTGTCAAATTCAAATGATCTTGTAAAACCGTATGAGCACTCCCAACAGATGTAGACAAATAATTAGCTAGTTGTTGAACTGTAGTGCAGCAATCAGCTTGCATAGTTACACCTGCAGTATTGATTGCAACTTCAGGAATCACGGTTGTGGGGGCACCAGGACCTCCTTGCAATTCGCACTCATTTCGGCCCTTTTTAAAACAATCGAAACACCGAAAACTTGAATTACGACCCATAACTGAGTCCCCGAAAGCTCTTTTAAGATGGGCGTAAGTCTCCGTGGCCGTTTTCCCAGGGCGGACAGTAAATTTTATCGCGTATAGTTGCTCACGTAATTCCGACATCGCGAAAGTTTAGAGGCGAAAATCTGACTCAACGCAAGCAAACCACCGTCACGAGCGATCTAATACTGATAATTTTATGCATTTTGGTCTGTAAACTCACAATCAGATGCCCCATCACCTGCCTTATCGGTGATGAAGATACCTTCACTTATCGGCAGTCTGGCGGGCTCACAATTGTAAGGAGGGTGGTTTTTGGTTGTTGATAAAGGATGAACTATGAGGGCTACATGACACATATTTATTTATACTATTTCAACTATTGCTTCACATACACATATATATGAACAGGTCTAAGGTTGGAGAGTGGGCTATGAGATGGGGGAGGGGGGGGGGGGTTCGGGTCTGAGCCGAGTTTGGGGGTTCGGGTCTGAGCCGAGTTTGGTGTACGCGTCCGGGGCGTGATTGTAGTGCGGGTCTGTGCCGCGGAGGTTCGGGCCATAGCCCTCGTGCTTACGGGACGAGCCGACGACTGGGACTGGTTGGTCTCCTACGAATCTTGATCAAATACTGGTGCCCGGCCTATGCTCCGGCCACTATTTATAGTCGATCGCCGACTCCCCACCAGGCTGGTTTGCAGCTTTGCGATAGGGAACCGAGCGATCGAACTGCAACTAGCGGCCGAAGTCGGAATTGCGTCGAGCGGGCGCGTCAGCACGCCACGCGCACTGCTGAGTGCGAGTGCCGCGCCGCCACACCTTACGCACCTAACAAAATTGCGAAGCAATTTCAAAAGGCCGAACAACCAGGCAAGATGGAGGGTGAAAAAACGGGCGCTAACTATGGAAGCTGCCACGTGAACATTTGAAAGGGGTGCTAATAATGGGGGGGGGGGGGGCTTCTTATAGCATAATTCTAGCTAACTCATGGGCGCTGAAGAGCGGCCGGCATGAGTAAGAGGCGCTGAGAAAGGTGGCTGCCTCATAAGGAAATTATGAAAAGGTATGTTATGTCTTAAACTAGAGGGGCGCTTAATGGTAGCTGCCTCATAAAAAGTAGGTATATCGTGAACTAGAAGGGCGCTTAATGGTAGCTGCCTCGTAAGAGATGGAAAAAAGTTACGTTACATCTTAAACTAAGGAGGCGCTCTAGTAGCTGCCTCATATGTACTTAAAGAAATAATTTATATATAAAATAAATGAAAAAGGCGCACTGAGAAAGTTGAGGAGCGGTTTTCTTGGCTGTTCGGGGGCTGAGGTCCAGTCGTTTTCAACTGAGGTCAGGAGGGCGTCTAGTTTGCGGTTGATATCGATCTCGATAGAGAGAATGATGCGATGTTCGGCTAGGATGAGTCTAGGGCCTCTTGAGAAAATGCGTTTGTTTGACGGTCTTGAAAGCAGAAGTGCGCCACGCGCTTGTGGCGGAAGGAGATTTGTATGATGGCAGCAGGCAGGTCCAGAGTGTCCGCGGGAGCAGATGAGTGCTGGGGCTCTCAGGTGTCGATTGAGCGAAGAGTCTTGAAGTTTCTGTCTGGGATGCTTCGTGGTGGGATTCAGATTCTGGTTCGGTATATTGCTTTGAGGCGGGAAGCCACATCATTTTCATTGACCAGAGTGTATGCTGTGGCAATGAATGTGTGTCAGGAGAGCCGTCGGTTTGGCGGGAAAAATAGGCAGGAAGGGGGGGGGGGGTGTTGTATGCTTGGGCTTCGGGATATGAAGGAAGGATGAGTGGACTGGAGACTGCTGCGCTGCAGTGAGTGCTTGTGCCGCTGTGGCCGTAAATCTTAGTGAAGAGGCTGGTGATTTTTTGGGGCGTAGTTGCCAACTTTCGTAGTGCTATGTCTTAAGTCTAAGCCGTATATTATATGTCCTTAAGTATTCTTAAATTATGTACATTTTGTAACACAGCATGTGGGCTATGTTCAATACTTAGTGGGCTGGTTCAAGTTCAGTTTGCTCGTCCTCAGATTCTGACGGCGCATCTGTGTCGTAGAGGCTGAATGCAGGATTTCGTCCGGCTCCTTGTGCTCGCTGATTGTTTTGAAATAGCGAAGCAAGTAGAGCTTTCCTCGTGGTTGGGCTCTTGTTGCAGTTGACGGGATTTCAGTAAGTTGTTGCCGTAGTTCATGTGTGATACTGTTCTTCTTTGTCCTTGCTTTCCGGGTCATCCATATTCTTCTTTAGTATTAGCTCAGGATGGCTGTCTGCTTTTATTCCGAAGTGTCGAGTCCGTGATGTAGCTGACTTCTTGTGCCATGTTGTCGTTTTTAAGGTTGAGAAAAAGAGGGGGGAAAAAAAATAGAAAAAAAAGGGGGGCGCTACGTTACCGCTAAGCGGGAGCTGCCCCGTTGCAAAAGCAAAAAAAAAATGTAGCTCAATACGCTGTGACAATAGCGGAGCTGTTTAGTTATCAGTGCTCTTAACGGCTGCGACAATAGCCAGGGGTAACGCCGTGACAATGGCGCGAGCTACTGAGAGCGGATTTGCGCTATGACAAAAGCGCTACGCTCTAAGGAAAAAAAATAATAAAAAAAATTATGTTTCTTAGCTCAGTACGCCGTGACAATGGCGGAGCTGCTGAGGTATCGGTCGCTCTTAACGGCCGTGACAATGGCCAGGGGTAACGCCTTGACAATGGCGCGAGCAGACCGAGAGCGGATATGCGCTATGACAGGAGCGCGACGCTCTAAGAAAAAAAAGAGGGGGCAAAAGCAGAAAAAAAAATTAGCTCGATACGCCGTGACAATGGCGGAGCTGCTGAAGTATCGGCCGCTCTTAACGGCCGTGACAATGGCCAGGGGTAACGCCGTGACAATGGCGCGAGCAGACCGAGAGCGGATATGCGCTATGACAGGAGCGCTACGCTCTAGTTAAAAAAAAGGAGCAATCAACCTTAAAAAAGAACTTTCAATTTTGGCACTGGTGCTGGATCCTTCAAGATGACTTGGTGCTGGGGGGTAGAGCCTGGTAGAGATGTTGTTGTGTGGTCCGGGATCGTTGCGCCTCCACCAATGTAAGGAGGGTGGTTTTTGGTTGTTGATAAAGGATGAACTATGAGGGCTACATGACACATATTTATTTATACTATTTCAATTATTGCTTCACATACACATATATATGAACAGGTCTAAGGTTGGAGAGTGGGCTATGAGATGGGGGAGGGGGGGGGGGGGTTCGGGTCTGAGCCGAGTTTGGGGGTTCGGGTCTGAGCCGAGTTTGGTGTACGCGTCCGGGGCGTGATTGTAGTGCGGGTCTGTGCCGCGGAGGTTCGGGCCATAGCCCTCGTGCTTACGGGACGAGCCGACGACTGGGACTGGTTGGTCTCCTACGAATCTTGATCAAATACTGGTGCCCGGCCTATGCTCCGGCCACTATTTATAGTCGATCGCCGACTCCCCACCAGGCTGGTTTGCAGCTTTGCGATAGGGAACCGAGCGATCGAACTGCAACTAGCGGCCGAAGTCGGAATTGCGTCGAGCGGGCGCGTCAGCACGCCACGCGCACTGCTGAGTGCGAGTGCCGCGCCGCCACACAATCAGTTCCAGCCTTTATTGAACCGCCCTCGTAGCACCCACGCACTATGGTCCCAATTCACTTTTCAGTGATCAAAAATCATAGCGGCTCTCCGTTTGAGTATAAATACATTTAAGATATGTATTCCTCATGATTTTGATGCGCTGAATCCGAATTTGACCTCCGCTTTTCCCTAAAAAATCATTTGCAAAAGTTACCGTCATTTTTTCACATAAATCACAAACTGCCATACAATTGGCTTGTTATACTTGCTTAGATTGGATGAAAACCATGCGTTCATTGCACATACATGTACAGTTCATGCAAAATTAAGGATGTTTTAATTTTTTGACACCCCCCCCCAATTTTTTTTTTTTTTTTTTTTTTTTTTTTTTTAACGATAACTAAACTGAAAAAAATGAAATAGATCTAAAATTCATTTGTATTTTAAAAATGTCGAAATAATGCTTCAGAGAAGACTTTTCTTTATGTCGATTTGCCGGGAAACGCAAATCGGGTACGTAACAATGTTGAAGAGCGGGAGGTGCAATATTGTCACGTTAAGGAAAATTCAATCAACAATGGATAAATATTCGGGGAGTAAGGAATTTTACATCAATAGGTACTTTCTAGGATGGAAAAGAGCATTTTTAAAGATAAAACTGCGGAACGGAAAACTTTCCAAAAAATCTCAAAAAGTAGGGGGAACCAAAGTTTTTTTCGAAACGGTCAACCTCAAAAAGATTCATAGAAGCTACATAATGGCGTCTCTGTAGATGCAAAATTGCTTAGCACGTGTTAAGGCTGCAATTACAGGTGTTTTTCAGGGCAAAAAATTGAGTTTTTCTGGGGCAAACACGTAGTCACGTAAAAAATTCAAATTTGGTCGAAAAAGCAGGCGGAAGCAATTATTTTTGGTTCGGTTACCTTCCTAAGGATCTGTAGAAACGACTTAAAAGTGTCTCTGGAGGTGCCAAATGTCTCAGAATATTTTTCGAGGGGCTTTCCATGGTTGTAATACAGTATTTTGAAGGAAACACGCAGGTACGAAAAAGATTCAAAATTCGTTCAAAAAGCAAGAAGAACCAACAATTTTTGGTTTAAAATCCTTCTTAAGGATTCATAGAGACTACTTAAGCACGTTTTTGGAGGTGTCGCATGCCTCAAAAAAGTTTAAGACGACTACAGATTGATCGATGGCTAAACTTGCTAAATACCGTTATTTTATCCACCGACTTAGAGACCTAATAAATTCGATTTCTCGAGAAAAAGCAAACCAAAGCACGAAATATTTCTACTGTAGCTTCCCAAGGATGTGTAAAAGCTCCCTAAAGGTGTCTCATTAGGTGACCTTTGGTGACTTTTTTTTAAAATGAAAGTACGTGGGAAAAATCGGCATTTTTTCATGAAAAATAGGTACCCAACTTCTACCTTGTATAGAATGTATCAGAATGCCTCGGAGAAAAATTGTAATTAGTGCGTTACAATCCTCTTAGAGTCCTCTACAAAATGGTATAAGCAAGAATTCTGAGATGACCATTTCATGATTCAGGAGAGCCTCCGAACGCTTTGTTAGAAATAGCCATTTCACGGGTCAGAAAATACATATCCGACTATTCGCACAGTTTGTGACACTTTCAAAGTGACTAGAAATTTTTTTGAGGTAAACTACGTGTAGTTTATTACCCGTAGATACTATATTTATCAATTTTGACTCGAAAAAAAAATGTCGTCCAATTTCATAAATATCGATTTTTGAGCGCTCCCGAGCGGATTGGGACCATAGTGCCACGTGCCAATGGAGGTGTTGCACGAGGTAGGAATTTGCGATTTGACTTCTGATCCTTTTGTAAAAGTTCGCGAGAAACACGACACGATGGTGCCACTGGTTTTCTCTGAAATTAACTTTCAAGCTCAAGCTCTCAAGTTGAGGCCAAAATGGAGGGGATATCCCACGCTATCCTGAGAGTCCACCTCTACATCAAGACGAACTCTCCATGCAAAGATAGGGAGCAAATACATCAGCAGTGATGCCGTGTTTTCAGTTGTGGAGTCCCCAAATAAAGTGGCAGCCTTGTCAATGTATTTGCTCCCTATCTTTGCATGGAGAGTTTGTTTTGATGTAGAGGTGGACTCTCAGGATAGCGTGGGATATCCCCGCCATTTTGGCATCAACTTGAGAGCTTTTTTTGAGCTTTAGAGTTGATTTCAGGGAAAACCAGTGCACCATCGTGTTTCTCGCTAACTTTTACATAAGAATCAACAGTCAAATCTCAAATTCCTCACACATGCAACATCTCCATTTGGCAACATCGTATCTCCTCCGTTTAAACCTATGTTGAATAATCGATTCTTGTCGGAGCACCTGGCCCCTCCAAGAGGCGATATATTTCCATAGGTTTAGCATTCTGTAAACTCACTCACTTTTATAACGTGATTTTAAAAAAACCTGGGTCCTTTTTCCAAAATCTGATTACAGCGGGCTCATCTAGGGCCTATTACCTGTCGATTTACGCAAAAATCATGGAAATCGGCCCGGTAGAACGCTCAAACGAACTATGACAAAAAGTATAAATTTACATTGTTTAAATGGGAGAATTCGCAACTTTACCACGTAATATAAAAAAACCTGGGCCTTATTTTGAAAATCTGAAAAGAGTTGGCTTATCTAGAGACAATTGCCCGTCGATAGCCGCAAAAATCATGAAAATCGGCCCGGTAATGGTGGAAAAACAGTGTTGCCAATTTGCTGGACCCGCCAACGAACTGAATGAATCATGCAATATTAGCCTAGCTACATCGGACGTTACCTAACATTTTTCTATTTTTAATTTATTACTTTTTAATGTGAAAGCCGATAGAAAATCTGCCTTGAAAATTTAAATAAAAATTGATAAATGAAATAACTCGGGAAGTTATTTAAATTAATTTTTTACCCTGCAAGGAGATTTCGTAGAAAGTCCCAAGGTGCTATGGTGCCCAACGTAATGAAAGAAGTTTTGGGCAGTTAAATTTTGAAATTAATTTTTAATTAATTAATTAATCAATCAAGTATTTAATTGCTTAATAAATTAATTAATTTAATTTTTAATTTCTAGCTCCTCATGCGAGGAGAGGAGGAGCTTTTATGTTCTCTGCACGAGAACTTGCATTTTGTCTACTGCTTATTTTCAGGTAATGTGTCAATTCGTGAAAAGACTCGGAAATCAAGATATCGATCTCCCTTTTCATTTATTCTTCTTTCAGGCAGCATTATTTTTCCTCTCCCTTCTCCCTCCACCCCCTTCTCCCCCCTTCTCCCTACCACCTCCATTCCCCACTCTCCCTGTTTTTTTCCTGTATTTTCTCTCTTGCAGTTGAAAGGCAGACGGACCCGCGCGAAAGCTCCGGATTTCGTTTTGAGTTCTGCCGTTTCATTTCTGTTTTTCGTGCACACGACTTTTTGCGACAATTTTTCTTTTGAAAATCTGTGTTACTTTTTTTTCAGTCGTTGCCGCCCGCAACACCAACACCGCCCCAGTGCACAGTTCCCTATTGCTCTCTTTGTTTGGAGGCGAAGGTGTTAGGCAAAGATTATATAGCTCATGACGTGAGTCGCCATTTTCTAATGCATTTTGGTTGCCAGATCGCATGGTGATGCCGCCTCTTGACATTGATTTGTGCGGGAAGGTCAGGGGAAATCTCCCTCCCCCCACCCTCTTATCTGGCAACCCTCAGCGTGTTTCTTGTTCTTTCATCTTCCTCCTCTTTACAGCGTATATCTAGAAGCACTGAAAAAAACGGTCGAAAACTTTCTCTCTGTAGATTTTAATGTTTTATCTAAAGGGGAAAAAAATAAAAAACCAAGAAGAAAATCTTTCATCTTCCTCCTCTTTACGGCGTATCTCTTTAAGTACTGAAAAAAAAGGTCCAAAACTTTTTTTCTGTAGATTTTTAGGTTTTTTTTTTTTTTTTTTTTTTTTTTTTTTAAAAAAAAATAAATAAATGAAGAAAAATTCATACGACTTTTTTATTATTATTATTTAAGGAATAGGTAGTTATTTTCCCTGTATAATAATTATCTTGAGTTTAAGAAGTATTTTAACCCGAAGATAATTACATGTGTGATCAATTTTAGACAGTATTCGTAGAAAAAGGAAAAAAATCCTTTTAATTTTATTCTATACATTTTTGTGACTTTAAATTTCTTGCAGTGAAAGACTTAATTCCAAAAAAAATTTATTTCAGTGAAATACATGTATCTTCAGAATCTAACACAGATTTCTATTTATTATCTTTTATGGGTTTGATTTTCTCAAAATTAATGTGGCTTTTGAGTGTATGCGGGGCTAAGCCTAGGGCAAGAACCTTCGCTACTTTCTTCTGTAGGTACCTATTATATGTTTGTATCTAATTTTTTTTTTTTTTTTTATTTAGTCATTTAGTATTAATTATCTTCAATCAAGATAACGTTTTTAACCATTTTTTCAGTGATGGGAGTGCTTCAGTGCCGCGAATCAAAAGTTTGGGCTTTTGAAATCCCTCGTCCGAGAAATTAAAAAAATTGGCGATTTCTGTTACATACCTTAAAAAGAGATGCCTGGGTTTGGCAAACGTCTCTTGGGAGAAAGACGTCTTTAGAATATCTCGTGAGTTTAACACTGACAGGCCAGATTCTATTGGCGCATACAAAAATATCTATAACTTCACTTGGTTTTCTCAATACAACTTTTTATGGTGAGCTTTTGGACACTCTATAATTAGTTGGAAATAATCCTGCTTCCTTTTTAGTGACAAAGAGTGAAAAAATAAGAGCAAAATCCAATTTTGAAAAGAGAAAAAACACTTAAATAGGAGGAGGTAAGCCTAGTCGCACCTTGTCTGAGATGAGATTCGTTCCCAAGAGAATATGCCTTGAGATTGTTGACTTACAATCATGTTGACCTCTCTCTTAGAAGCCAAACTTTCTTTTTAGGCTCCTGAAAGCATTACCGTTTTTCTCGAATTTGAAAAGGAATGAAGGAACAAGGAACATTCTATTCCCCTCCCTCCACACAAGCACGGAATGACTGTAGCCAAAAATTAACTATCGCCTCACCGAAAATCGTTCGGACTGCAAATTTCTAATTTAGAATGTTTTGTTCAGGTGTGTGACGGTACTTGGTGGTAAGTGCTGTGAGAAGTCTTGATTGGTACTTGGATAAATCAGTGAGTCCAAGGAAATGCTAAAAGGCCAAGCAGCGTCCTGATTGTTGAAATAGATAGATGAATTGATACACCAAGGGAAAAGGGAGCGATCTTCTTGGTTGAAACGGGTGGTTATCACAGGTTAAGGGGGGAAATGATGGACTAACTGGATTGCATTTTGCAAATATGAATTAAGTATTCCAGCTCAATGTAGGAACAACGTTTGTGTCATTAGTTTTCCCATGCACCTAAGTTTTTCTATGGATGAGCCAGAAATTGTACTTTTTTATTGCAAAATGCGGTCCAACTCTACGGTTTCTCGTGGGTTGCTCTTTGTTAGTCTATTACTCAGTTCCTTTGTCCATTGGAATTACCCGCTTCCACCAATAGGATCGCTGCATTTTCTCTTCCTTGTCTATTCCTCTGTCTGTCGATATCGAGAATGACTCATCCAGACTGTGATTTTTCTCAGTGTGACGAGTGATGGAGTTAGAGCTGCGGACTGATTGTTGAAATTGATAGACAAAGCAATAGACAAAGCAATAGACAAAGAAGACATAAGGAATGAGGAGCGCTCATATTGGTTGAAATGGGTAGATCTTACAGACGAAGTGGGTAAATGATGGATTAACTGTCGGGTCTCCCATGGGTTGCCGTTAGTTAGTCTATTACCTACCTCCTTTGTCCATTGCAACCACCCGTGCCCACCAATTTGATCCCTCCACCCCTTTTGTCCTATTTGTCTATAGCTTTGTCTATCAATTTCAACAATCTGCCCGCTGATGCGGAGTATCTAATTAATCTCCCGCGGACTCAATCATTGATTTCTCCTTTTACCGTGCATGTTTGAAACTTCTCTTGATTGGCTGTTGGATTTTGATGCATCACGATCCGCGAACTTGCGCGGGACCCAAAAGCTCCCTCCCCGAAACGGCGGAACGGGTGGGACCCGAACGGAAAGCTTTGCTTGAATTAACCCCCTCTGACGATGGCTCCGTCTCCTAACTTTGATCGTGGTTGTGATGCAGGCGGATTGTGTGATGCGGTCACGGTCTCGTTGTGTAGTATCTAAATCAGTTAACTCTTTCTTGAATGTAATTATTCGTTTTAAGGCCGTATCCTTGGTCCTTCGTCGAACAGCTCTTTTCCGCACACGGAAAAAATTAAATCGCTGATTTAACAATTAAATTGCTAAAAAAAATATATTTCAACATATTTAATATTTATATTTATTTATCAACAATATTTCAACATAGATTTCACAACATAAAAAATGCTTCTTTAACCTCTAGTGTAAGCTAATCTATCTGAGGGGGTGGTTGAAGTAGCATTTTTTTTTATTGTAAAATCCACGTTGAAATATTGCAGTCACTTTTTTTTAGCAATTAAACTGTTAAATCAGAAATTTGATTTTTTCCGTGCAGGAGGCTCCATCCTGCTTTAACGTCCTTTTAAACAGATCTTCAATATAGCACCGTAGGAAAGACAAATCTCTCTTTCAATTCAACTGATAATGAGTGACTTCAATAAAAGATTCTCACCAGAGATGACAAGGATTTGCCACTGCGAACAATAAAAAAATCCGGAAAGGAAGATTCCATGAGTTTAACGAGTTCCAAGTAGGTTCGAATCTATCGTAAAATTTTCAAAACCAGCAAACATTTTTCCTCTGTATTTTTCAGGGTTGCCGCAGTCGGGGAATATATTGAAATATCAGGGAATTCTAAAAAGTCAGGAAAACCGGGAAACTACGTGGAAAATTACGAAAATGTTAGGGAAAAATTGTTGGGTCATCTTCATTTGCTGTCCAGAATGAGTTTAACGTTTCGTACAACACATTTTGCCGGAAAACTATTTCTGACAAGTATGTCCTATTAACCATCTGGCATATCTTCAATCGTCAGGGAATTTCACCAAAATGTGTCAAGGAAATTTCAGGGAATTTCATTTTCTAAATTCTGTGACAACCCCGATTTTTAATTTTTTTCTCGAGGCAAATGACGATATTTTCTCGCAAGGATCTGCATACTTCCAAAGATATTCCGTTGAATTTTAATCAAGATTTGTCAAAACTATACTTTTTTTTGGTGCCATATTAAAGATCTCATTAAACCTCCTTACATGGACGTAATTCTATCAAACGGAACTATGTGCATTAAGACGTGTGCCCTGTTATGCACATATTCTTAAGGGTTTCAGGGCTCATGTCTTAATGCACATAGTTCCGTTTGATAGAAATATGTCCAAATCACCATGAAGCCTCCCGGGCAATGGGGTGTTGCGAAAAAACCATGAATATGGTCCTTAATCTTTGATTGACGCTCTAATCTGAAGCTTGCACTTTTTCACGGTTCTTCGATTCAGGTAGCTTACATGTTTTTGAGTTTGAATTTTAGTGTCGCGGTCGTTGGATCTCACCCATCCGAACGTCCGCTTCTCCTCAAGTGTAATTGCTTTTTCAGCGAAATCATTTTTCCTAGAATTTTCCTTCCGTAGAAAATCTTCACTTTCTAGATTAGAAATTCCTCACATTTCCTTGCCTTTGTGAGGTACCGTTTTACTATGTAAGAAAATACTTTTTTCCCGTTTGGTCCTTGAAAATAGATGTATTTATGAAACCAGGGATCTGGTTGAATTATGCACCGTATTCTTGCTCAGATTTTAATTTTCAGTGAAATTCGTCAATTTTTATTGATACCAGGTGCCCTCTCATCCAACCTTTCAATTGGAAGGTTTGATTTTGCACCTGATTCTCTCTTGCAGTGCATGACTCCGTTTTTCACAAGAAGGTCTCGTTTTCTCATTATTGGAGCGAAATGAGAATGCAGTGGCGTGGTGTGCTTTGAAATATATCGATTGATTTGCCATTTAAACCTATGGAAAAGGATCGATAATCAGGGTGTTCACAACGAATACCTTAATAATTGATTCTTCTCCATCTCTACAATCTGAGAAACATCGATAATCGATCATTCACACCTCATCACCGAATCCATTTTTTTAAAATACCTCGTATCATTGCCAAAACAATGTCGCATCCGCTCATCTTACCAAAAATTAAAAATGTCACTCCTTGCTTGAAAGTAAATAGAGCAGAATTCCTCTTGAGATTGAGTTGAGAAACGCACAACTTGGAGCCAGAGTTAAACACTTGTATACCTAGGTAAAACACCGTACATGGTGGTACTCATCAAAGGGATGTGTTTTTGCTAAAAGCAGTAGCGATTTTTTAGAGTCTGCAACATTGCTTTTCCTCCATTTAAATACTTACAAAACAATCGATCTTGACAAAGCAGATTGCCTCACCTGAAATCCATATTTTTATATTTTTAATGGATATAAATAGAGGATAAAAGCGTTGCCAACTTGCGAAATTGCCACTGGCTAAGAGGAACCATGCTCAAACGATTGAAGTGAAAGGACTCATGAACCACTTTAAGCTTGTTTCTAAGTACAGTGCCTTTCGATTTAAATCATTTGTCCCTGGTTGGTTTCAATTGAATTTTTTTTCAGGGTGTCAAGCCTTAAGATTTTCCCGATTCCATCAAGATTTTAATCCCAATTTCATCAGGATTTGAGGAAAAATCGGTCGTATAAAATCAGGATTTGAGAAAAGTCCGCCGTCCGATCGGATTTCTTCGATTCGCGCTTGTTTTTAATTCCTCGAACATTTTCTGGAGGCGTTTTCGTATACGCTTATGTAGAAACTTTAATTTTTCTCTGCAAAAAATCAGGATTTGATCAGATTTAGAAAAATTATGAAATCAGGATTTAGCAGTCAAAAATCCGGAAAAATCAGGATTTCCCAAAATGATAAAAAGAGGGGAAAAAACAATAAAACTAGACACCCTGTTTATCCATAGTTCCTTTTCCATTGAATTAATTGATCAATGGTTCCTTTTAGCATGAATACGGCCAAGTGTAAATCATCAATGATCCCCAAAGCGTCTCCGTCTTCTCAGACTGAGTAAATTCAACTGAAAAGAAGCTAGTTATTGGATGCACTCGGAATGCACCTATCTCGGAACGAACGAACGAATATCTACATGAGGATGCGTGGTTTTGATTGGAATTCGGAAACGGCTCTTCTTTCTTGAGAATAGTTCATTTCATCATTCCATTTACATCGAAATCGGACGTCAACCTGCCTAGGCCGTTCACTCAGCATCCTTATCAAGAATCGTGAGATGGCACATGAGTGCCGGAGAGCTCCAATCGTAATAAGGTCGTATGAGCATCGAAGCTTGCCAAATTTTCCTCGATGAAACCTTCATTTTCAATTAAAATTACGCAGGGTGTCTACAAGTCTGAAAAGTCCGGAAATAGTACTAATTTTTCAACGGCGGTCCGGAAGCAATGATAAAGTGCGGAAAATCAGTAAGAAGGTCCGACATTTTTTTCATTTTGGTCCCAATTTGAGCGAGAAATTCAAATTTTTGAGATTTTTCGAATCTCGTCAATTGGAGGCACTGAAAAAGTACTGCACAAGTACTAATTTTTGGGCAAAGTAGGGAAGAAAATCCTTACAAATCTGCAGAAAAATATGCACAAAATTTCTTTCCGTAGTCAGTAATTTGTCCGAAAAATCCGGCAACATTCGGAAGTGCTTACGGCGTTTTTCCTCAGTCCACCCAGATCCGTTTCTCTATAACAGGAAACGCTGATGAACCTCCACTGAGTGTCTCCCAATTACACTAGATTCTGCAATGAGGAACTCTCATGCGTAACTCACCAATAAAAGCACCTATCTGCATGAGGAAACGAAGAGCAAGTACGTTTTTTCTAAAAGTGAGTCAGAAATAGTAGTTTCTCAGAGCAAAATTGTAGTCCAGTTGGCAACAACGGGCTTCGTCCATTTAAACGCATGTAAATCATCGATTTGTATCGAAGTAGGCTGCTTCCACTTAGCGATAATGCTCTCAAATGGAGGAAAAACAGTGATGCCAACTTGTGAGAAATGCCTCTTCACTCAAATGTTGCCTAATTTCTTCCGTTAAAATCATAATTTTCTGGACAACTTGTCAGTTTGTCCCGTTGGATTTCTGAGCTTTCATCCGGATTTGTTGGGACATAACTGTGAAATAAAGAAGTAATTTATTTAGAAAACGTTCAACAAACCAGGCATACCTGAATTATATTAAATCACACATATACTCTGCATATATTTAAATGTGTAGCCGTGTAGGACTCAGCTAACAAGTGAGATCAAGACTTCGGAACGGAAATGCACAGAGTGATCCAAAAACCCGACACCATTATTTTGAGGCATCACCCTTGTGACTCTAGTACAAATTGAGATAAAGACTTGGAATGTTTTGAGGTCAAAAGAACCGACTTTTGGGAACCCCCATTTCAGAGGGATCGCCCTTGAAAGAGGCAAGAATTCTAGGGGCCCTAGTGGTGGTGCGGGACTTCTGAATCACCCTGTGTGCGATGAACAGATCGGGTTTAACGGAAACGCATCAACTCGCATTTTGGGAAAAAAAGGAGCAAGGTGTGGTTTTATCTTCAAATAGTCGTAAATATTCTCCTGTCAAAAAATTTATATGTGCCCCAGATAAAATATTTTGAACTTGACGAAAGTCGTTATAAACTTCGTCATTTACATTGAGTCACAAGGAGGATTACAGGGTTCAAACTTGATGAAGCTGGTGCGTTTCTGTTGAACCCCCAGGGCTACCCTTAGAGATACAAATTTGGGGTTTATGCCTTTCGCAGAAATCCCCCAAAATTCTCGGAGGAGGGCGCAGAATGAGGATCTCTTTTAAAGTAGGAATATCTTGAAAGTTTCAGTTCACTACTTGAATCAGGAAGAGAGTTATAGGGGTGGTGTGGAAGTGTTAGTCTAATCGATCACCTTTCATAGCTTATAAAATATAGACTATCTACACTGCCGTGCTATGGAAGAACACCGTAAGAACATTCGAGAGTTGCCAGATTTCCTTCGATGAAATGTTTATGTTTGAGGAAAGTTACGCATATTTTTCCTTGAAATTTTCTGATAATTGAGATTAAATTGCGGACAATATTGTCTGAAATTTGTTTTAAGAAGTAGCCATAAGTTTACCAGGAAATTAGTGTTTTATCAAATGCAATTTGGCATCGTCTAAAGGTTCATACGGCGTTTTTCCATAGCAAGGCAGTACAGTATTTAAACTAAGTATATTTGAAACAAGGAGAATTCCCATGGCCCGAGCGAGAGACCGCGACTGACAATGAGAGGAGTCGACCGAACGTTGCCAATTTGCTTAAAAATCGAAATTAAGCGCAGGAATCAGCTTTGAGCTCCATTGTATGGAGTATACTTGCCTACTCTCTCCACCCTTGTTCACTCCTTCTATCGGTTTTATTCGTTCCCCACCCCCTGATTTAAACTTATTTATCCTATTCTTTTTTATTATTATTATTTTACTTTCTCCTTTAACACCCTTTTTATTTTGCAAGAATCTATTTTTTGTATGTTTTTTGTATAATTTGTTTCTTTTTTCGTCATTTTATTTCCCATACTTAGTTTGTATTTGTGTAAGTACCTATTTTTTAATTATTTTTTACCTTTTTTTTATTTTTTCATCTTCTTTTAAAGTATTTCTTTATGATATCTCTCATTTTTCTCAGTTTTCGCTCCTTTTTTAAAAACCTTTTTTTATTTTGAAAGATGTCTATCCCTTGATTTTTGTTCGCTTTCGTAAACTTTTTTTTTTTTTTTTTTTTAAATTAAATATCTATACAAATTCGATTGTATGTGTTGCAGGAAACTCCGACACAAAACGGCACAGAATCCCCGGCGAAAACAGCTGAGCCCGAAACGCCTGTCAAGGCCGAGGAGGCCACCCCCGAGACAGTGACGACCCCGGAGAAAGCCGAGGAAGTGACGTCACCGGTGACCTCGCCGGACGAGAAGACGGCCGACGAAGGCGAGAAAACGTCGGAGAAGCCGGAGAAGAAAGAGAAGAAAAAGAACAAGATCATCAAAACCCTGAGGTCGCTCAGCTTCTCGCGAAAGGCCAAGCCAGACAAAACCCCCGTCACCTCGCCCACGTCCAAGGAAGAATCGGAGAAAACCGAAGAAAACGTGAGTACCCGACTTTTTACATGTTTCCCCTTCGATTCTCGAGGTAGGCCAGAAGACATCCTCTGGGCAACAACTCTTATCTATGAGAGTAGGTAAAATTTAAAAATTAAAAAAATTTACGATTTTTAAAAACTTTTAAAACAATTTTTAAAACACGCACTTGCATAAACTATTTCAATTTTCGGAGCGGACGCGTTTCGGAGGTGTCCCTGACCTCCATCCTCGGCGAGACCCCGACATCCGAAACGCGTCCGCTCCGAAAATTGAAATAAGAGGTCTGTTAGATTAGAAACCGGATTTTGGTCATAACTAGCCCACAATGCGTCCAAATTACGTTTTCTTGAGCTTTTCTGATAGCTGAAAATATATTTAAGAACGCTACGTTCACAAATTTGAAATTCCTAATTAGCTTCGTTGGTATGTGGCTTGAAGTAAGGCAACCTCAAGGGTGTTTTGCGATTTGTATGTTTGACTGAACTTGTCTCTCTTTTTTCGGTCTTGCACTACATTTTTCAACCCACAAGGACGATTGGAGTTTCGTCTCCATATCGTAGCCGTACACTAAAGTACTGTCACCGAAAATTATCCTATCCAAAAATATAGGATCATTGTTAGAACGTTCAAGCAGCTAAATGGAAATTGACATTTGGTTGGATTTTCGTTCAACGGACAACAATCAAGGGGCAAGTGTACCTGAAACTCGATGCGTGTCTACATATTCTATCAAAATTGCATGTACAGAGCCTTCAGAAATATTACTCTGTTCAACAAGCTCGAAACGACCATTTTCGAGCACTTTTGCCCGCACTTCTTCCACGTGACAATAATGTCAGTTGCTGCTGAGGGTCGATTCCCATGCTCCTCATCTTTGACGAACTTCTGACCAGTTTTGAATCGTTTAACCCGTTCAAAACAGTGGGAACATCTCATACAATGATCATGGTAAACTTTACTTAGCATATACCAAAAGTTTCGGTACAAGGTATACCGAGTTTAAAACAAAATTTTATGTTGAATCTTTGCTCTATCAGTGATCGCATGATGAAAATCGCAAAACGCACCCGACTTACTCGTATTCAAGATGACACAGAATAAACACTGATCAAAATAAACAAAATCTGTGAACGTAGCGTTCTTAAGTATATTTTCAGCTATCAGGAAAGCTCAAGAAAACCTAATTCGGACGCATTGTGGGCTAGTTATGACCAAAATCCGGTTTCTAATCTAACAGACCTCGTAGTTCATGCAAGTGAGTGTTTTAAAAATTGTTTTCAAAGTTTTTAAATTTCGTAAATTTTTTTAATTTTCAAATTTTACATACTCTTATACTCTTATAACTTGTGTTGTGATTTAAACTGCTGTAACGTTCTCATCAACTGTTATCTACCCGACTTTTCCCATATTCCTCCTTCGATCCTCGAGATAGGCTAGAAAACATCCTCTGGGCTACGACTGTTCTCTATTTCAAGGATCCATGCCCTCTGTTGCCTTCAATATTACCTCGCAGTAATTGCAATACTGTCGTGCTAAGGAAAAACACCATATGAGCCTGCAAGCGTTACCAAATTTCCTTCGGAGAACGATGGATCTCCAGGAAACTTTGTTTTTATTTCTCCTTCAAGCCAAAATATTCAGATTTTTCTTCAAAAATACATATTTTCTGAGAGGAAATCGAGCAACATCTGAATGCCCACACGGCGCTTTTCCATAGCACGGCTGAATAGAGTCAGGCAAAGTGGACCGCGTTTAGCAGAAAGGCACCAAGCCACATCAGTTATTGCCAAATTTAATTGGGTAATTTCATTTTTTTTTCAAGATAACGTTTTTGCGGATTACTTGGAAGACTATATGGAATTTGCTCCGTGCTATGCAGGAAATTCACCGTTTGCAAACAAAATACAAACAATTGTTTTCATGTGAAAAAATAAGTTGCCCATTTAAATTTTGCAATTGCTGTTGTGGATTGGTTCCTATCTGCTTATCACGGTCCAAGAGTCCCTGAAGGAGGGAATCAAATGGACCACATTCTGCAATTGGGAACTACAATGTCTGGCCCACCCTAAAAAACACGCATGTGCATAGGTAAACTAGTGGCACACACGACGTTCCAAACTAATTGTGAGCCAGGAATTGTAATTCCTAATTGTAAAATGTTGTTCAAAGCCGTCAAGGCGTATTTTGCCTAATTTAATCACTCATTCATGATTTTGACCCTGTTCCTTTTTTGCGTCCTCGTGATTTAAAATAAATGGCTAAGAAAAATGGATCGGGACGTGCGAAAACCGCCTATGTCCATTTTACGGGTCTTCAGTTTTTTTGAGTCGATAATACTTTTTGGAGTTGGATGCAACCACGAAAATGACGTTTAAACTCGTCTTCGGGTTTCCTTAATCCCAAAACAAGTCCTTTCATCACTTTTATGGTTGTATCAACTCTTTAAAAGTATTATCAACTCAAGAAAACTGAAGACTGGAAAAATGGACATTAGCGGGTTTTGCTCTTCCCGATTCAAATGGTAATTCCCTCCTGAACTTTTGTGGGGAAACCGTGATTCGACAGCGTAAACGTAGAGAAGACCGCGGGAGAGAATAGGTCGGAGTTACAATTCTCCAGGGGATCTTTGACCATTTGCCTCATCGAATCGAAAACGTAAAGTAAACAACTGCGGAGACAAGTAAATACGTCTGTTACGGTTTATTTTGAGAGTAGGGTTGTTGGTCGGTTTCTCTGAAATTGATATGACGCAGCGGTACGTTTCCTGAAATGAAACGCCGATAAAATCACAGACGAGAACGACCCCGAACATCCTGCCCCTTAATCAGGGACTGCCTGAAATCCGGAGCACCGTGGTTGTCAAGTTAGGAGAATTCACAGTGGAAAAAAAATTAAATCAGCCGCCCGTTATTGGGCTTCTCTGCCGTGCTAAGAAAGAACGACGTAGGAACATTCGAAAGTTGCCAAATTTCCTTCGATAAAATGTTAATTTTTGACGAAAGTTATGAATTTTTTTTCTTTGAAATTTTCAGGAACTTAAGGTGACATTGCGTACAAAATTATCTGAAAAATTGGAAGAAAATTATTCATAAGTTTACCAGTCAATTCGTGTTTTTTAAATGGAAATTTGGCAACGCCTGAAGGTTCATATGGCGTTTTTCCTTAGCACGGCAGCTCTGGCAACGAAGAAAACTTGACGTTCGAGTAGTGAATACAGCGTAGCTTTGTCGAGGGCATCAACTAGTTATCATAACTCTTTCTCTCTCTCTCTCTCTCTCTCCCCCCCCCCCTCTCTCTCCCCCTCTCTCAGGAGCTTTCGGATTTATGACCATTCACGCACTCAGAAAAAAAAAGCCACTTTTAAAATTACCAAATTAGTAGTGTTTAGTATGAGTCCCAATAAATAGGCCTAACCAAAATAGTGGTATTTACTAACCCTGAGATTTTTAAAAGAAAATACAAGTACACAAAAATAATTGGCTCCGGTATAATTTCGTTATGATAGTGGCAAGTTGGAAGAAAAATTTGAGAATTTTTTATGATTTTTCGCCGTGGAGTAATAATTTTTGTGGAACGTCATTTAATCACTTTTTTTCATTCAAAGTAGGTTCAATTTATTTTCATTCCATTAACATTCCACCAGAAATGAAATAAAAATTGCATTCTCGACAAGCTAATTTTTTTTTTTACTGAAAAATGGATTTCGCTCCATAAAATTTTTACACGTGAAAAACAGAGTTGCCACAGACAGGGAAAATGACGAAAATGTCTGGGAAAAATCGTCCAGTCACCTTTATTTGCTTTCTCGAGTGAGTTTGATGTTTCGAACAGCAAATTTTACCTGCACTGAAACTATGTCGAAGTATTTCTGTTAAACATCTGGCATTTGTTCAATTGTCAAGGAATTACACCATAATGTGTCAGGAAAAGCAGGGAATCTAATTTTCCAAATTTAGTGGCAACCCTGGAAAGAGACTCCTCTTCAATTAAAACCGTTTGTTTTGGACGAATCCATTTTTTTTCCTATTACTAATATATTTTGAAAAATGTTAGTTGAAAAACTTGTTTTTTAACCATTTTTCTGTCTTCCTCGTAAATATCTGAGCGGGTTAAGAGCGATGTCGGCGGCCCACCCTCAACTCCCTCGTCCCGTGGCGTCTCGCCGAAGGCCGTAACTCGACGTTCAAGTGAGCCCTGGGTAGCATGGCGTTGTGCCGTCGATAGGGTTCGCCCGAAAGCGGAACTCGCAGTGCCCTTTCTCACCGAGTGGAGCACCCGCCTCTATTTTTACGCCACCCTCAAGACGTGTCCCCGGGGGGCCGCGCTACAGCGGGTGCCAGACAGGACCCCTCCCACCCGCCAGTCACGTTTTCGCGTCCTATTCTCGGTGCTGTTATTGCGTCATCCGTGCGGAGATATTCGCATGGGCCGAAGGGTCCTACAACCAGGGTTGCCGCAGGAGGCGAGGACATGAGGACATTCACAAAAAATTTCAAGAAGGTCTGTTTGTTAGTTTTCCCTTTAAAAAATATAATGTGATCGGAGACTCACAAAGTTACCCACATGAGCTACGCATTTTTTAACTACTGCCGTGCCAAGGAAAAACGCCATTTTAACTACTGCCGTGCCAAGGAAGAACGCCATTTTAACTACTGCCGTGCCAAGGAAAAACGCCATTTTAACCTTCAGGAATTGCCAAATTTAGTCTGATGAAACACGAAAATCTTGGTGGAATCACAAATATTACTCTTCTAATTTTTCAGATAATTGATGCCGCTTTTTCACCGAAAGTTCCTGAATATATCCAAGAACAATATTCGTAACTTTCTTAAAAATGAACATTTTAGAGAAGGAAATTTGTCAACTTCGCATGTTAATACGGCGTTCTTCCCTAGCGCGGCAGTATAGTCATCGAAATGTTGGAAAAAAAATAAGGCAGGTATAGTAGTTGTTCATTGCAAAATGTCGACTCTGTGAACCATCGAATTTTCGCTTGGACCCTAGCCACATGGTAAAGGAGGGGAAAGGTCTCTCGACAGTTGGTCGGTGAAAAATTCCCGAAAATCAGCCGACTCAGTTCTGACCGGACCCAGATCGATTTTCAGCAACGGCTGCAAGTGCGCTTACTGCGGGAAACTGAATATCCTGGGACAGCAACCACTCCCCCCCCCCCCCCCTCCGGTGGCCCACCTTCTGGGCAGACTAAACACACTAAACCACGCGAACCAATCGGAAATTGCACGTGTGGCCAGTTGGCCGTCACACAAGAACATCGTTTCGAATTGCTGTATGTAATGGGACAAATGTTCGGAGTAGGTGGGGGGGGGGGGGTAAATATTGATCGTCGCACAGTGACAGGGTACCTACAGGTCTGGGAAACGGGGAATTTTGAGGGATTCCATGAAAAATCATGATGATGAAACATATATTTTAATGCTTAAATTCGCTAGTAGACGCCGTTAAGCAGAAACAACCAAGCCACATCAGCTGTAGCGACATTTATTTGGACAGAAACAATGTTTACCCAAAAACGATTCCGTAGTATCAGGCGAATTCCTCGAAATTTCAAAAAAAAATCCTTTGGAACGTTCTGCCCGGGACTGTGTCATTTTTGCGCACTTGGGGCTTTCTCTTAAGTCTCGTTCGTATTCGATCAATATGAATTCTGCTGTTTTAGATATTTTAGTGATTTCATCTGAAAGAAATGAGACGAATTTTGAAGGAAACTCGCTTTTGAGAATTTAGTACTTAAGTATACTGCTCTCTTGGCCATGACGGGAGAGTTGCCAAGTTTGGAGAATGGCGGTGGTGCGGGTGGCGGAGTGTGGGAGCGGTGAGGCGCTAAGTGGAGCGGGGGAGACGAATTGAGAGAGCAGACACGCTAATGACACCCGCTCGGAGCAATTAATTAGTTAATTGCCGCCAAGATGGAAGACGGCTCGGCCACCGATATCTTGACGTTTCTGTTTCTATTCCTCGACGCCCAATTCCGTCAATTCCGTCCAGTTTTCCACACCCATATTTCCGCTCCACATTTCAATTGAGTCCCACTTTCGACCCTTCGTCTCTCGTCGTCCTTGTCGCGCGTCGGGCGCCGAGTCCACGCCTCTGTCCAGAGAGGGGCTCTGCAATTCACCCGGCTCATTATTGAAAGTGATAGACAAAGCTGTAGACAAAGAATACATAACGAGTGTAGAGTGATCCAATTTATTTAAATAGGTGGTTTCTATACTGAAAAACGCCATATGAACCTTCATCCAGGGTGTCTACAAGTCCGGAAATAGCACTGATTTTTTAAGGGCGGTCCGGAGGTACTGAAAAAGTGCGGAAATTCCGCAAAAAGGTCCGGAATTTTGTTCATTTTTTTTTGGCATTTTTGTCGCAAATTGAACGAGAAATTCAAATTCTTGAAATTTTTCGAATTTCGTCAAATGGTGGTACTGAAAAAGTCCTGAATTTTCCGGCTGAGGAGGCAGTGAATTTCTTGGGAATGTACCGAAAAAGCACTGATTTGGCCAGCCTGTTTTAGTAGATACCCTGAATTCAACACTCAGGCAGTAGTTTTCTAAAAAAATTCAACTCTCGCGCGGTAATGTTCTCAAAATTTAACGATTCAAAATAGGTGTATCACGTGTTTCCTCATCCAACTTTTCTACTCAGCGTCAAAGTCGCGGAGTCAGCAGAAGAGACCTCGTTTTCATTGTTGTGAATAAGCGAGCACGATTTGCCGCTTCGTAATTGTGACCGGATCTGTGCAAAGGGACCTCATCTTCCGGAAGAGAATTTCCGGAACTTCGAACTTGGTGCAGAAAGCGATCGCGGGAAGCGCCTACAAAACTGCAGAAATACTTCAAGCATCGCGCCTCAGGAGTCCCGCTCTCTATCATTTATGACCACTACTCGTTTCAACCCATAGGATCGCTCCTTCTCTATTTGTCGTTTTCGTCTACAGCTTTGTCCATCAATTTTAATTATCCCGCAGTTCGTTTTTAATGAAATAGGCCCTGCGTTCCGCTTCTCACAAAGAGGAGTCAATCAACAACAGCCGCACAATAGTATAAGGCCCCTTCTCCCGTGGACAGTTGCAACGAATGAAAGAAAGAGTTTATCCGTTCTAATCTGCCGCCGAGAAGTCAGTCACCAGATCGTCCCTTGACATTCTCATTCCGTCGGAGTGCAAATGTGTGAATAATCACTAAGCCCCCCCCCCCCCCTTCCTTTCCCCCGGCCCTGGAGTTCTGTGGCATGCTAAGCCCCCGCAAGAATCCGGCGTGGTATTCGCTGCGTTGCTCAAAGCTCAGGTCGTCGTGTCATATTTTCCTCCTGTCGAAAGCATTTCAACCGTTGCGATTTGATAAAACAGAGTTGTGAGGATCGTGGAAAACTAGGGAAAGTTAAAGAATTTCTACTCGTATTCATTTTTTTCCTTCTCTCTCTCTCCCCCCCCCCCCCCTCTCAAGTCAATGTGTTGATGTATAAATCGTTTGATTATGAAACCTAGCTGAACCCTTGTTTTTTTAATATAAATCAGACACTCGGCATTCTAGAGCTCAAGACGCTTCGGAACGTACTTCGATTTTTATCCATCATTGAAAGCACTGGATCAGGGTGTCTACCATCAGGATTTTCCCGATTCTATTAGGATTTGAGGTCGTTCAGGATTTAATCCCGATTTTATCAGGTTGTGAGAAAAGTCGGCCGTCCGGTCGGATTTTTTTATCGAGCTATTTTTGAGAAGTTACATCTCATCAATTTTTCTCCGCTTAAAATCAGGAATTGGAAAAATGGAAATCAGGATTTAGCAGTCAAAAATCGGGGCATTATCAGGATTTCCGAGAAAAAAAAAAAAAAAAAAACTAGACACCCCGTGAATTTTTTTCTCTTTTTCCCCCGGAAGTACTTGAAGATTCTTGAAATTTCAAACTTCATCTTGCTTTTTAAAAGCCACGATGACTTATTCATGGTAGGAAAGTTCGGAAAATCAATCATTCAATTGAAGCTTTCATCAAGTCATCAACTTGCTCATTGAGGTGGCAACAATGGGGCGGTCAGGGTTGCCACAGTCAGGGAAAACCGGGAAATATCAAGGAATTTTATAAAGTTAGGGAAAACCTGGATATGTCAGGAAAAATGACAAAAATGTCCGGGAAAAGCGTTAAGTTACCTGTTTTTCCTTTCTTGAATAGTTTTGACGCTTCGAACATCAAACTTTGCCCGAAAATTATTTCTTAATATGTCCTTCCGAAGTTCCGACCATCTGAGATTTGTTCAATTGTCAGGGAATTTCACCAAAATGTGTCAGGGAAATAAGGGAAATTTCAGGAATTTCATTCTTTACATTGTGTGGGAACCCTGGACGGGAGGCAATGAGAGAGAATTTGAAAGATCCCTCGAGCTCAGCTCATTTGATCGGACGACGCAGGCGAAGAGCTTGCGCTGATAAGGAAAGCTTTTTGCGCGCTTTTTCCAGCGTCACCGCGTCCCGCTATCGCTTCACGCATTGTTTTCGAGAGGTGTGCGCTCTCACGTAGGCCTAGGCACGCCGACTCGGATTCCTCTGGTGCTGCTCTATCGCATTTTCCATTCGGGTACGTTCCATTGCTCATTTCTAAGAATCTGCCCACGGGGAACTGTTGGTTTAAGTCCAGACGACTCTGGTTAAATTAAGTCAAAAATTGGGTCAGTACACTAAAAAAAACTCCGGCCGTGGATGCCGTGCTTACGGGCTATATGTAGACATGCTGTCCGAGCCCAGAAACCGAAAGTTCGGGGCGTAGCACACGGAGGAATTGAAGCTACGGCTTCAGCACCCGGAACTTTCGGCAT
Source organism: Bemisia tabaci (assembly GCF_918797505.1). Classification (NCBI taxonomy): domain Eukaryota; kingdom Metazoa; phylum Arthropoda; class Insecta; order Hemiptera; family Aleyrodidae; genus Bemisia; species Bemisia tabaci. Next base: position 40,395,496 of record NC_092801.1, read on the forward strand.
CCGAGCCCGAAACGGACGGTTTGCCTACATAGCCCGTAACTTTTTTTGTGTACTTTTTAAAAGGGCAAACGTAAAATTTTAATTTTTTTTTTTTCTGCTCTTTTGAACTTTCCGCAGCGACAGACGTACAGAAACGCGAATGTCAGGAAAATGACGAAAATGTCAGGGAAAATGACGAAAATGTCAGGGGAAAATTGTTGGGTCTCACCTTTATTTGCTTTCTCGAGTGAGTTTGACGCTTCAAACAACAAATTTTGCCTTGAAACTATTCCCAACAATGTCTTTGTAACAATCTGGCATTTGTTCAGTTATCAGGGAGATATCAAGGAATTTAATTTTCTAAATTCTGTGGCAACCCTGGGAAACGTTTCCGATGAATCCCCGAAATCTTTGATATTGCCATCGAGCATTCCTCGAAAAGTACTAATTTTCGTCATTTTATTAGTCAAAAGTAACTGTCATGAATTGAGATGACGAAGAATGTGAATGGCTATCCAGCGACGAACGCTCCTGACCAGTGGCGAGGCATGAATGATCGATTATCGATATTTCCCTCTAATGCAATGGGGAAGAATCGAATATTAAGGTGTTGGTTGCCAACTCCCTCCTTTTCGATCCTTTCCCATTGGTTTAATGGCAGGGGAAGCTATACACTGAAAAGCACGCTACGCCGCTGCTCTTGACGTGAGGATGGAAGTCTGAGAAGTCGGGAAAGTCACACGGGGCGGGGTCGGACGTGGGTCGGGATGCACGAAGCACGTGTGGCCGTGCGCTGTGCAAGCATGGACGTCGAGACGTCGAGACGTCGAGCGGGGCCGCTGTGAAAATATTTTCGAGAAGCAGCCGCAGCGAGCCCAGCGCCCATGCGCATGCGTCCATGCGTCCAGCACGCACCTGGATTCCAGCGGCCCAGCGTCCGAACAAAGAGCACCGTTTCCAGCTGGTTCACACGGCATCGCCCGCCGCCGCGCCGCCGCGCCGGCCCGGCTCGAAAAAGGCTTTCCAAGTCCCAAGGCTCCACCATTGAAATCTGTAAACAGAGAAGATAGAGGGAAACTGGAGCGAGCCTCTTGGTGGAAGCCACAGTCAGGGTACACTGGGAAAATCGGAAAGTGTTAGGGTAAATGGCGAAAATGTTAGGGAATAATCAAGAAGCATATCTCTCAGTAGGCTCCCGTGGATCCTCCTCCCTATAAAGGTGATGTGCCTACAGAGCCTCATCGGGGTGTCAACAACTTCGGAAAGTCCGGAAATAAAACTGATTCCGTATGAAAGACTAATTTCCTTTTCCTTCGCTCGGAAGTACCGAAAAAGAGCGGAGATTCCGTAAGAAGGTCCGGATTTTCCCCTCCTTTTTTTCATATCTGTCGCAATTTGAGCGAGAAATTCAAATTTTGAAATTGTTCGAATTTCGTCAAATGGAGGTACTGAAAAAGTACTGAATTTTTCTGTTGAAGAGGTACTGAATTTCTTGGGAATGTAACAAAAAAGTACTGTAAAAGTACTGATTTTTGGCCCGCCTATTTTAATAGTCACCTTGATCTTTTAGTATGCTCCAGTGAATGCTCCTCCCTATGAAGGTGCTGAGCCTTAGAAGCCTTACGAAAGGCCGAAAACTGGTGACTTAGGTAGTCAAAGAGCTGTGTGGACATGCACTTTTAAAAATTCTGGAGTGGAAATCTGTGCCGAGTCTACAACGCCTACAAACCCTGAATGATATGAATGCGGAGCGGAATCCACTCTTCTCACATATATCAACGAGTAAAATCTACTCTTTTTTCGGAGTGTCATACGCTTTCATGGTGCCAATTTTATTTCGCATTCATATTACTCGGGATTTTGGTTTTTGGGCGCTACACAGCCACCGTTTGGAATTCCATTCCCCGAATTTGAAGAGTGGCAATACACTCACCAGCTGTGTAGCGCCTCGGAAGATCGAGGACCAGAGCGATGAGCGCGTGTCCGCCAGGCGGCGCCACACGTCCATTGTTTACCCAACTCCACCTGGGCCGAGGGCACCTATTCATTAATTCATTACTTTTTCAAAGTATTTAATTTCGGACGGGCGCGGAGGGTCGGCGACCCAGGGCTGGGCAGGGCACGGCCCGCCCGGCTACATTCCGAGGCGTATGGCTTTCGTCGCCTCGACGCAGCGCGTCAACAATGTCAACTCGGTGTGCGGCCACCACTTTCACTGGCACCGCCGATAAACGCACTATCACCATCGTCCGCTGAGCCCTCACGCCCTAGCGTCCGCTCTGATTCGAGGGCTCATTCTCGAGAGGACTCAACGTCGATCGATGGAGGGAGAGGGGGGGGGGGTCGATCAGGGAACGCACTTTGCATTCGGGATCGAGGCGGGTTTTTGGAAATCTGGCTCGGACCCGGAGCAACGGACTCGGGTCACACGTCCGACGCCAAGGCGAGGGCTCGGCCGGCTGATTATTAACATTGATAGACATAGCTAAAGACGCAGGAGATAGATGGAAAGCAGGGTGTCTGCTGTACAGATGAAGCACCAATTTCGGAACATCGGTACGGTAAAGGTACGAATTTTCCGTGGAAAGGTAGGGAAATTCGACATTTGTGTGATGAACTCTAAAAAGTAGCCCCGGGGATATGCAATTTCCTGACAAGATGCTTTTATCAAAACCCCGGTTTGATTCCTGGTGTTTTTCAGATTATTCCTTTGTCATTCCATCACTCCACTTTTCCAATCCGTTACAGTTAAAAATGCGTGTGAGGCAAGGAAATAGCATGGAAAAAGCAAGGAATCTCAATGTAGGAGTACCAGTAGACACCTTGGCCTTAGCTTGTAAGAACCACCCGTTTCAACCTATAGGATCGCTCCATTCTTCCCCTCTCCCTGGTCTATCGCTCCGTCTATCAATTTCACTCATCAGCCCACTGTGGAGGGTCCGGTAGTTTTGAGCCGTAAAAGAAGTTCGAAATTTGGCAATGCCGCATCCAATTATCCAGGCGGAAAACTGTCGTCCGCAAAATCCTACAAAACCAGCATATTACTCACTGAAAGCGACTTTGGACTACGCGAGATTTATGGCCGAGTGACCAGTCGGTAGCTGTCATAATCCGGCAAGTCCATTTTCTTCATAATCCCGGAGGTCCATAAGAATGCGCACATTCTAGGGGTCACCAGGGGATATTCGTGCTTTGTTTCAACATCGACCGATTGTCTCGTCTAGACGAGTGTCTGGGACCAGTAGCTAGACTCGAGTCATTCATAAATCGACCAATTTACACGAAAAGGTACTATCTTGATCGGGCGTGCAGATGTGGGCAAAATGTTTCGTGTAGATTTATGGCCGAGGCACACGACCACACATCTCCATCTCTGTGGTTGTTAAGGGTGACCGAATTAAACTTCTATTTGCTAGCGGGGGGCCTTCAAACGAACCTTCCTGTATCTTGACTGCTCATCTAGAGTTTGTGGAGATCTCACTCGGAAAATTGACCCTCAGAATTTGAGTCCTATCACCGTGCCCCCCCCCCCCCCCCCCCAACCCTGTGGATCAACATTCGAAATTTTCTCGAGGGGGTACGAGCACCGCGGCGATGATGGTTTTTCTCCCACCCTTCCCCCCCCCCCCAAACCAGTCAGAAAACGTAGAAAACTTTTTTTTCTTTTTGTCCGAAGTTCTACGGTCTGAGAATCTCACTGAACTATCTATTTCAATTCATTGTATATGTTCTTAATCTCTTCATGTTTCCAATTCCCCCTCTCTCCTCTAATTTTCCCCGACTCCAAAATACCCGAATTTCTGAAATTTCCGACTTTTTTTCAAACTACGAACAAAACTGACCGTTTGAGTATTTTTTCATTAAATAACGCTGATTTTTACTGAACTTAGGACGTTTCCACTGCTAAAGCTTTAAATCAGAGATTAAGACACGCGAAAGCTGTTCGTCATCTCTCTGAAGTTGCTGAACCCACACTTTACGCTAAAAATTCTCGGACTTTTCCTACGAATTCCGCGACTTTATAGCAGGGTTTTCATAACTTTTTTAACTTCCACTTCCCTGACTTTCCCGAACTTTTTTCCGACCTCTTCTGACTTTCCTTGGCCTTCGAACGAAACTCCCGTGTAATTATTATTTCTTTCAATTTTTCCGAGAACTTAAGGGTCTCCTTGATACCTCGTGTTCAAACCATCTCTGTGAAGGTACTCTACCCTCAGTATTCTGTCCCGTAGAGAGTCCTCTATTGAGTTGGATCTCTCCATCTGCGTATGAGATCCATTGTTTTTGCAAGTTGACATCATGGCGGACCCCGCGTGACGCGATTGCTCGAATTACTTTCTTCGCACGTGCTTCGGATGGAGAGAGAATGATGACATGACGCCAGCAGAGGCGTCCGTAAAACAGTAGCGAAGTCAGGTGCCAGATAAGATCAGGCCAGACTCTTGATGGCTTTGTCTGTGGATCGCAATGACTGTGACGTTTTCGCCAAATTAACGACTTCTCCGCAAGGAAATCTCTTAAATGCGTCGCAAACATGCGTAGGTCATCGACGGTGAAACTGCAGAAATGCGTATCTCGATTGCGGTGTTTCAAAATCTCCGCCACTATTTTATTTTTTAAAAAAAGACTGAGCTAACATCATAGCTTGAAGTTTTTACCGAATATTCTGTGTGAAGAGAAGAAAAATCATCAAAATTTTCGAAAAATAACTAAAAATTCTGTTTTATTTTTGTTTCAGGTAAGCCTCTTTTGATCCACTCTTTTGCTTCTCGTAATCGTGAGTTAACTTACACTATTTTCTTCAAACTGGGTGACAAGTTCTTGAGAATTCGTCGCTCCTCTGTTGCAAGAACGTCTCTCTATTTCCGTATGAGCCCGGGAAAGTTTCGAGTTTTACGGAAACAGGGCTCGCCTTTACGTCATAGTAGAGGAGCGACTGATTGAAGAAAAGTCTGAGAAGCTTACACAGGTGTAAAAAGTGTAGCAAAACGAGCCAAGAAAATGTGATGTCAATTTTCCCGCTTTCGGAAGCAATATTTTCACGAACTACAATGTAAACGTGTCCTTTCTAATGCATTTCAATACTTAAATCCTTGAAAGGTTTCGCTATGGGACTACAGTAAAAGGCTGGTGTCTGTGAAACATACTTTTCATCACTGAATAATGTTTATAAAACTGACCTTACACCTTTCAATTTCTTTTAACTTGACTGATCTGAATTGTATTTAGTAGTGCCCCTATTTTATCCGTGTTAAGAATTTTTCGGGTGAATTATTTTTTCTTTTTTACCTGCTGACAAAGAATATGAATTAAGTAAGCCCTATAAGTGAGGCTTTTGGTAAAAAAAATTTTTTTAACTCAACCAAATGAATTTTGTCCTTTCTAATGCCTCTCAAAACTGTAATCATTGAAAGGTTTCGCTATCGGACTACATTAAAAGGCTAGTGTCTGTTAAACATTTTATCCATCAGTGAATAATGTTTATAAAACTAACCTTACACATTCCAACTTCTTGAAACTGATCCCAATATTGTCTTATTTCCCCTATTTCATCCATGTAAGCTGCCCGTGTTTAGGAATTTTTTTTCTCCTGATTTGCTCACTTTTTGACGAAGAAAAAATTCACTCGCTGACAGAAGAAAAAAAATATATGTTTTTTAATGTTTTTCTTTTTTATCATGTTTCATTCAAATGAAATTGTTGAACCTAGTTCCGCAAAATGAACATTGTCCTTTCTAATGCCTCTCATAACTTTGATCCTTGAAAGGTTTCGCAATTGGACTACATTAAGAGGCTAGCGTCTGTTAAACATTCTCTCTGTCGCTGAATAATGTTTATGAAGCTATCCCAACACTTTCCAACTTCTCTTGACTGATATTAACTGTCATATTGCTCCTGTATTGACCGTGGGCGGTTGATAGGTACTTCTCGGATTTTGCATTCTCGCTCCCCAAATGATGTCGCATTTCTTGCTTTGCGGAAACTCCGCTCAAGAGCCCCCGACGGATCTGCGGCTCCATTGATACACCTGTGACGTCATCGGCGGGGGGGGGGGGGGGTGAAGGGGTTCGTTGCGTGCTGTCTGGAGCGGTTCGCGGAAAGCGGAGCGGTCGTCGGTGTGGCGACCTTGGGGAAAAGTCAAGAATTTGACTCGGAGTCAAGCACGCGCGGCATTTGCAGCATCCGCAGCATTTGCAGGCGCGGCCGGAGCCCCCTCCCCCTCCTCGGCCGGAGTCCCCCTCCCCCCTCCTCGGCCGGTCACCGATCCACCATCACACGGCTATTGCATGCAAAAAAAATCGTATGTACTTTGGAACGGTGTCAAACTTTCACGTTGATAACTCTTATTTTCGAGGAAAGTGATCAATTTTTTCATTGCAATTTTCAGACACTTCAGATCGAATTACAAGCAAAATTATTGGACGATTCGAGCGGAAAATACTCACAAATTTCCCCAAAAAATCCGTGATTTTGTGAAGGAAGTTTTGCTATGTCCCAAGTGCTCATACGGCGTTCTTATTAGTAACGCCGGGTGTCTTCTATTTGAACAAAGTCCGTGCGAAGGAAAAACGCCGTTAATACCTTCAAGCGTTGCCCGATTTCCTTTGATGTAGTAGTATGAATTTCAGGAAAATCTGGACATTTTTTTCTTCCAACCAATTCGCAATTCGCCTCGAAATGGATCCGGAAAACGAGAGAAATTTCGGAAAATATTCTCGAAGGTCCAGCAACAGCCTTAGACTCTGTTGCAATTCGCTTCGAAATGGATCCGGAAAACGAGGGAAATTCCGGAAAAGATTCCCGAAGGTCCGGCAACAGCCCTAGACTCTCGCTTAACATTCCGAATGCTTAAGCGGCAACCCCCCCCCTCCCTCTCCGCCTCGATAAGAGAATCACCAAGTTACGACATGAATAGAGACTTTTTAATTTAGCCCCCTCCCCCTCTTCCCCCGCACGCCCCCTCCGCCGGCTCCAGTCATACGAGGGGCCCCCAGCTCGGTATATTTTCATTATTTATTTATTTTCTGACGCAGACAATTATTGTCCTCTCCGCAGTTATTTAGTTGGAACTCAATTAAGCCCCCCCCCTCTTTCTCTCTCTCTGCCCGCACGTCCCACCGCCACCCCCCCCCCCCCCCCCCCCGGCCCCTGTTTGGGTGCGATAAAAATTCCGCCTCGGCTGCTGAAATACGCTTCTCGTAAATTTTTGCCCCCCCCCCCCCGCGGGTGAGCAGTTGGAGCTGCTGGCGGGGTCTCTTGAACTACATTTTGCAATAAAAGGAGCTACTTCTTCTAGCTCGGTCTAGAAACGACGGATGTCCTGTCCGTTTCCCTTCGAGATAAGTGCTGTTATGGCTGAATCGGAAATGGTAATTCCTTATCGTAAAATCCAGGATATATAAATGCGGATTGCAAAAATGAATTCACGGGATTGCAAAGTGAATCTTCGATAAACACATTGAATCGGCCTTCGGACAAGGTGTGAATGGAAGTACCCAACCCCACCCAGCGGGTCGATTATTGAAATTGATAGACAAAGCTATGCACAAAGAAGACAAAAGAGATGTGGAGGGATCCCATTGGTCGAAGCGGGTGGTTGCAGTAGACAAAGGAGATAGGTAATAGACTAAGTAACGGCAACCCACGAGGGACTCGATAGTCAATCCATCATTTTCTCCCTTAGTCTGTAGGAACCACCCATTTCAACCAATAGGATAGCTCCATACTCCCCATGTCTTCTATGTCTATTTCCTTATCTATCAAATTCAATAATCGGCCCGCAGTGCTCCCATTCCATGTCCGTCATAAGTTCCGAGATTTGCAACTTTTTTGTTCCAATTTCTCCCACTCCATAATCGTCAAAAGTTCCGGGATGCCTTTTATATTTTTTCAAAAGTTCCGAGGAAATTCCAGAAAATGCAATAGATCGGGAATATTTTGGGAATTTCAAAAGTTCCGGGAAAAATCTCCTAAGTTCCGGAATTTGGAAGTAGTTTCGGGAAATGGGAGCACTGGAAGTACCATACACGAAATGTTTTCTCTTGGATGTTTCGATGCGCATTGCTTGGATTGTAAGTGCTCGTGTTAAAATATACTGTCTCCACTTCCAAAGCGGGCATTTCGCGTGTATTGAGAGGCTTATCCGAACGAGGACGCGTTCCCTTTTTTGGAAGTGGCGGTGCCATTCGTCCCAACACGTGGTCATCATCCGCCGTGCGCAGCTAAAAGCTTGGGAAAGTTCAAAGTTCGGCCGATGATGGCGGCGATAAGATCAAAAAATAGCCATGCGTTACCTAGAACTGCGTGCGAGAATTTTTCTCGCGTCAGGAGACTACGAAAGTCCGCCGTATCATTCATACCAAGGTTGTCACAGTCAGGGAATACCGGGAAATGTCAGGGAATTCTGAAAAGTCAGAGAAAATGACTGAAATGTTAGGGAATAATTGATCGTCATCTTCAGTTGTTTTCTAAAATGGGTTTGACGTTTCTAACAAAAAATTTTGCCCTAAAACTATTTCCATCTACATCTTTTTAACCATTTGGCATATATTCAATTGTGAAGGAATTTCGACCAAATGTGTCAGGGAAATCAGGGAATTTTATTTTCTAGATTTGGTGGCAACTCTGATCTCAGTGTAATATAGAAAGTGAAACAATTCTAAAATTCTAGACACGATGCTTTTGCCCCTTTTTTTAGTAGGACAATTACTTATAAATTAGACATGACAACCTGTGAAGCGCCAGACACGAAAGCTCGATCAGAGGCGATGAAAAAGTTCGGCGAAAGCCAGCGAGGAGCGTAAGGAACGAAACTCTATTTTTAAGATTGCGAATTGATATCTCCGACCATCCCCCGCCCCCCGCCTTCTTCACCTGAAGAGAACGGGGAGACTCGATGGGATTCCGAGCGGTGGCAGCCCCCCCCCCCCCCCCCCCGCCCGGTTATGAAAAGTGTCGAAAGCTCCGGACTTTGACCATCGTCTGAGTTGGGCCGTTCTAGGGATTTCGTGCAAATCGTTCCCGCAACTCCTTTAAGTTGGACGTGATTTCCTCGCAGAAGTTCCGTCCAAGTTTTTCCGCGCGCAAGGAGTTTGAATTTACTGATTTTAATGTTAGCTATAAACATTTGTCTCTCACGGCAGCGTTGTATGATTTCGACGATGACGGTGTCAACAAACCCAAAAACCAGCGTTGCCACGGTCAGGGAATTTAAAAAGTCAGGGGGAACCAGAAAATGTCAGGGAAAATGACGAAAATTAAGGGGGAAAATTAACGGGTCACCTTCAGCTGCTGTCTGGAATGAGTTCGACGTTTCAAACAACACATTTTGCCTGAAAACTATTTCTAATAACGTCTTGTTAACCATCCGGACATATATCTTCAATTGTCTGGAAATTTCACCGGAATGTTTCAGGGAAATTTCAGGGAGTTTCATTTTTTAAATTCTGCGACAACTCTGAACGAAGCTCACAATAGAGTTATTTTTTTTTTTCTTTTTTTTTTCGAAAAAGCGGAGAACATTCTCAGCGGCATGGCACGAGCGCGGTGACGAAGGCGAGAGACAAAAGAAGCGTTGACCCGAAATCCGGGCTCTTCATCCCGAAGTGTGGAGTAGGGAAAAGAAAGAAGAAGAAGGCGGAAAATCACTCGGGGAGGCCCATTCGAAAGCTCCCGCGTCTGAAAGTCCCAGACGGAGCTTTTGATCTCGCTTTGTACGGGTCTTTGACTCTTTGCTCCCGACCCCTTCACTCCGTCAGCCTCGCTCAGAATCTCCGAATCTTGGCCCAATCCTGTGTAATTTTGGAAATTGGACGAATTTTCCCTGCGGTTACCTTCAGTAACTCGCGCATGGGCCGCATGCCTGACTGAAGAGCAATGGTCAGATACTTGACTACATTAAATTGCAAATGGATCATCTTCACAGGGTTGACACAGTCAGGGAAAACGGGAAATGTCAGGGAATTTCACAAAGGCAGGGAAAACCTTGAAATATCAAGGAAAATGTCAGAAGTGTCAGGGAAAAATCGTTAATTTGCCCTTATTCACTTTCTAGAATGGATTTAACGTCTATAACATTGAATTTCGCCTCTGAACTATTTCAAATTATCTCTTTTTGGCCGCATGACATACCCTCAATTGGACGTATTTCTATCAAACGGAACTATGTGCATTATGACGTGAGCCCTGTTATACATGTATTCTTATGGGTCTCAGGGCTCATGTCTAAATGCACATTGTACATATTTCCGTTTGACAGGGATACGTCCAATTGTCAGGGAATTTTACTCAGTTGTGTCGAGAAGCAAGGGAATTTCATTTTCGAAATTTTGTGGCAACCCTGCCGACAGCAATGAAGATGCCCAGTCGGATTGGTGAGCGGCGAATAATAATGAAAAGTCCCCAGGACCGAAGGAAGGGATGCATCGTGGATTTCAGGTGGCCGTTTAGGGATTACTCAACGGGAATCCCGCGCCGTGCTGGGGTCGGAGACGGTGAGTCACGTATCGGCCCCTGTTCTGTCCCTTCGACGTTGGATTGACGTCTGACGTCTGACGTGCGCCCCGTGACGCATCTCGGGGGAATCCCTCTCGCCCACGCCCCGTGCCAGGTACAGCAGGGTTGCCACAGTCAGGGAAAGCCGGGAAATGTCAGGAAATTTTAAAAAGTTAGGGGAAAATTATCGGATCACCTTCATTTTCTTTCTCGAAAGGGTTTGACGTTTCGAACAACAAATTTTGCCCAAAAACTAGTTTTAACTATGTCCTTTTAAAAATCGGGCATTTGTTCAATAATCAGGGAATTTCACCAAAATCTGTCGGGGAATTTTAAGAAGTCAGGGAAAAACGGGAAATGTCAGGGAAAACAATATTGCACCTGAGGCGCCATGAATAATGATTTCCCTCTTGAGTCGCCGAACCGTCAGAATAACAGAGGAGCCTTCATTGGCCTGATTATATGCACATTAAAAACGCTCTTGTAGTTGAAAATTCTTATGTGCGTTAAAGAATGGGCTGAGAAATTAAAAAAAAAAAATCTATATTTCTATAGGGAACTCGACACAGTAATATCGTTTTCTCAAGAAAATTCTGGGAAGTGGGGAAAATCGGGAAGTAAGTTGCTGAAAATCAGGGAATGAGCGAGGTCGAGAATGTAAGAACCCATCCTCCAAACGATTCGGAATTCTAGGCAACGAAAAGTTCGTTTCAGTCACACTGTTAAAAATCCTGCACCCGAATTTTCGATGAAAATGTTTCGATCGACAAGAAAATAAATAACAATCCTTTAAACTCCTTATTAGGTAATTTGAACTCGACAAAAGTCTTTAGGGTTGTCACGGTCAGGGAATACCGGGATGCCAGGGAATTTGAAAAGCAGGGAAAACCTGGAAATGTCAGGGAAAAGTTGTCTAGTCACCTCCATTTGTTTTCTAAAATGGGGTTTAACGTCTCGAACAACCAATTTTGCCTAAAGCTTTCCAATTGGGTCTTTTTAACCACCTGGCATATCGTCCATTGTCAGGGAATTTCACCAAAATTTGTCAGGGAAAACAGGGAAAGTTGCGGGAATTTCATATTCGCTCTGTTGTGACAACCCTGAAAGTCTTGGAATTGGGTTTTCAAAAGCTCGGTCGAAGCCGGATGCTGGGATGCACGGAGCCTGAACGGAAAGAAGCTAACGTCGCGTGCGTGAGCAACTGAGCATGCCGTCGAGACACTCGAATCGGCCACCAATTGAACGTATCCAATCAACAACGTACTATCTCCATCCTGACATGAGCCCTGAGCTCCTTAAGAACGAACGTTTTACAGGACTCACGTCGCATCGGAGATGCTTCCTTTTCATACAAACACGTCCAAGTGGCGTCCGGCTCGACGACTCACATCGCGGCGGCAAAAACCGCGCATCTGCACTCGTGATCCCGCGCTCGTTGCGCTGTTTTTGTCGCCGGGGAACTCGGGGCAGAAGCTGCGGCGGCCACGTTGGAAAATACCCGCATCCCGCTTCAATTCGTCGCTCCTCTTAAAGGAAGGGCGTATCTCGCTTTCCACTTGAGCCCTGTTTTACGTATGAATCTCCACTCTCTGGGGCTCATGCGGGATTGGAGACACGCCCTTATGTCTGATGATGAGCGACAAATTAGCTAGCCCATCATCGATGGCTATTGGTCGGTAACTCTCCCCTTCCAACCCCCAACCCCCCCCCCCCCCTCGCGCGACGGGTCCTTTTATTTACGCTGATTACTCGGGGACCGACCGCGGAGCAAGGCACACAGTGGATCGAGTCAAAAGGAGAGGTCGGACATAATCTGGAAACTTTGAAAGCTTATATTTTCGAAAAGATGAAAAAAAAAGTTAAGGAGTGGTTCCATTTGTTTTTTCGTGAAATTTCCTTTCAGAAACACCCCTTGTAATTGGTGTTCGAAACTCACCTTTGAGTTTCAGGAGCCATGTGTCCATCAAGCTCGATTTTTAGGAGCCATTGAATTTTTTTTAGGGGCCGAATTGACATTTTGTCTGTAAATCATTTAGTGAAAAGTTAGAATCCGGCGCCGTGCGTTGAAATTTCAACAAATCACTGAACAGACTAATTAAGATTCTTTTATATGGGGGTGGGACAATTTTTAGGGGCCGCGTTGGTGCGGAGCCTTTATTTTTCAGGCGCCATGACCGATTTCGTGGGTGCATTTTAGTGCGTTGGCGCCTGTGAGTTTCGAACACTGCTTGTGGAATATGTGTTAAAATAAACATAAAAATTGGAAATTTTAGTTTAAAATTTCATGTCCGAGCTCTCCGATTGACTTGATCCACTGTGCGGCTCTCGCCAGGAGAACTCAGGGCTGGACGTTCATCGAAAGCCGAGTTTCCGTCAAGGTCAATCCTTTTGAGCCGGGTCCCTATTCATTGGCTCATTATGCTTAGAAATTCCTATAGTCGAGTCAAATAAGGATGAAAATTGGGTGAACCCGAAACGAATCGTATGTTTGAGTTTTTTTGGGCTCATTTTCCTCAGGAGATTAAGGAGAATCTTATGAACTAAAATTCGCAAAAATTGACCCCAAAACCCTCCAAAGTTTGACCCCAAAACCAGAGTTGGGAAAAAATTATTCTGAAATTATTTGGTCAATCAGGAACGTCCGATCAATCGTCAATTGGACGAATAATTTGACGATTGATCTGTCTTATCCCGAGCGTAGTCATAGTGTTGCCGCGCCAATTTCAGTATTTGCTGAATTATTCATGCCCAACTCTGCCCAAACCCTCAAAAACTGAAAATTGACCGATAAAATCTACGAAATTTTCATAAAAGTGCGAATTATCTCTAAAACCGCACATCTTGGCGTAAAGAGTAATATAATCATAATTAAAGGGCGCTAAATTTCACATTTGAAACAATCTTATAAACTGCACCAAAGCTTAAAGTACGTGGAGTCAGAGCTAAAAAAAAAAAAATCGTCCTTTCACCGAATTCGGCGTCAAGTGAGAACATCGCAGAAACGCGCTGTTTGTGAGGAAGCGCTTCAAGTTACTAGGAAATCGAAAAGATACTTATTTCGGTACTTGAATTTTCATGGCGAACATCATAATCATCTGAGACAAAAAAATTAAAAAATTTCCACTCAAAATACTCTTCATAGTCCTCTCTCAAACAGTTCCTTTCCTCACGAAGCCCCAAATGCTTCGCACTGTGATCGAGAGATTTTTAAGGATACCCTCGGAATAGCATAAAAATCACACTCTTGTCAACGATCTTGATTGTTATCACGCTGTGTCGGAAAAAAAACGAAAATCCCTTGCGTAGTCCACCTTGACGATAGACGGCGCGTGGCTTGTCGGTTTTTTGGGCCCCGGGGGGGGGGGGGGGGGGGGGGGGTTGGCCGCCCGATCCGTCGGGGGCCGTTGAGGTGGGTCATCCGAGTGATCGGAATGCCCGGAATCCGAGTTGCCACCTTTGATTGTCGCGTCGAGTCCTTAATTACTCGCTCCTCGGTCGATTGGAGATCCTATCTCGCGAGCTATTCATTAACTCGCGACTGAAAACACGGAGAACATGGCACTTACCAAGAGGCGCCTTGTCTCGCTCCTCTTGCCTCGTGTTCCGTCCTGTCGAGGTGTGTTCCTTCCGTCCGGGTGCGCCCCTAACACCCCCCCTCCCCCCCCCCCCCCCCCAACCGCAGGAACCCGAATAGATGGAGCAATCGTGAGGGATCCCTGTCAAGATTCAGAGTTTACACCAGTAGTGGCGTCTCCGAATCCGGATCCAGGAAAGGATTTAAATTCTCGTGTCTAGGGCCCGAAAAGTCCGGGAAAGAGTGACTGGATTTCAGTCCAGGTTGCCACAGTCAGGGAAACCCGTGAAATACCAGGAAATTTTAAAAAGTCAGAGAAAATGACGAAAATGCCAAGGAAATTTTGTCAAGTCACCTTCATGTCCTCTCTAAAAGAAGTTTAGCGTTTCGAACAACAAATTTTGCCTGGAAGTTATTTCATACCATGTCTTTTCGTGCATCTGGCATATCTTATACCATCAAGGAATTTTACCAAAATGTGACAGAAAAATCAGGGAAATGTCAGGGAATTTCATTTTCCACATTCTGTGGCAACCCCGGGGGAATGAAAGACATCCGGAACGATTGATCGATTGAGCAAACCACTGAGTCGGTTTTCGATGGTTTAAGCGTGACAGGGTGTCTACCATCAGTAAAAACCGGAAAATATAAGGAAATTCAATGTCATCAGGACAATCCATCTCATCGATAAGGAAATTCTGAGTGCCTCAAAAATTTGATCCATTTCATGAAATATGTTGATTTTTCAAGGGCAAATGTATTCTCCTTCAATATATTGGCTATGCAACTCCACGACACCACCGTTCGATAAGTTTATCCCGCTACGTGTTGTAAAATTCCTCCGATTCCTCTCGTTGATGGGAGTGAATGTTTTGTTTTTTGTCATTCAACAATGTTACAATAGAATTAAAAGATTTACATCATTAAAAAACAGGTAAGAAATACGAAAGATTGTAAATCATTAAATCATTAAATCATTGGGAGTGAATGTTGAAAATCGTATTCCATTTTAATTTAGTGATGTGTCATCTTAAATTAGTTCTGCTGCTCTCATTTTGTTGCAAAAAGTAATTTGTTTCTCTTTTTTTTCTGTTGCAGGTAAGTTATTTACTTCTCTCGGCATAGTGAGACTGGCCCCTGTTTCGTTTCCACAGCCATTCGTAAGTGGAAACAGTCGAATATCCACTTGATTTTGAACGATCGACGAAAACTTGAACGCTCCAAAAAGCCCTCATGGGTGATTTTTTGTCGAATAATCGATTCTGGTAGGAACGCTTGGTCCCTTTGAGAATCGATACATTTCCGTGGGTTTAAACGGAAGAAAGGTAATTTTGCCAACTCACCGAATCCGCCAATGAGAATTTCCGAGGAATCACCGGGGAAGATGACGAGAACGGCTGTCTTAGGGCGGAGCGTCCGGACCCAGGACTCGAGAAACCGGCTCTCGGAGACGACTGAAATTTCAGCCGGGCCCTCGAGCTGAAAAAGATAATTAATGGGGCGCGACGCGTGGGTGAACATGCAGGGGCGGGGGTGGGGGAGCTGAAAAGTCAACCCCAACCCCCTCCCCCTCGACCCGAGTAATTCCCGCTGAAAAGGTTTAATCACGGGCTGAATCGCGAAGCCCTCGAGAGGAGAAAAGTGCTCCGAGAAGACCCGGGGGGGGGGGGGGGGGGGCGCTTAGGATGCAGACGAGATTTAAATTGATTCCAAGCTAATAAAGCGGCAACAATTTCGGGCTGAGACGCCGTAATGAGTGCTAATGAAAAGAAATGCATTCGAGGGACGAGAGGGGGGGGCGTCCCTCGCGGTGTGCGATTCAGGATTTGGTGGGGGGGTCGCGATGGGGGTTTCCGGGCCCTTTATAAAGAAGTGGGAAAATTGAAATTAATTTGTGGTGTTTGTCAACCGATGGAGTGACTGATTTTTCCGGGTTTGTTTTTTTTGAGCCTTGGATTTTTTTTTTTTTTTTTTTTTTAATTATTATTATTATTTAAGCCGGCGTAGGTTATGATAAACTTTTCATATCCCCTTCCCCCTGCTGTAACTTTTCCCTCAGGGTTTTTACCCCTTTTTCCGGATTTTTAATTCCTCTAATCTAAACAAATATTTTCAAATGAATTTTATTTCCTTGAATTTTTTATCATGTAGAGATGGACCAGCACCAGATTTTTCGAGAGGCGGTCTACGCCCAAAAAAAAATGGATGTACGTCCTTTTCCCTTCCGGCTGATTATTAAAATTGATTGACAAAGCTTCAAAGCTATAAACTAAGGAGACATAGAGAACGTGAAGTTATCCTATTCGTTATAACGAGTGGTTGCTTTAGACTAAGTGTGAAAATGATGGACTAGCTACATAGGGTCATTCGTGGGATGGCGTTAGTTAGTCTATTGCTACGTATGTCTATTACTATGTCCGCTACTACCTATTTCAGTAATTTTTTTTTCCTGGTTGGTTTATTGACTCCTTCGTCCATTGCACAGGGTTGAAATAGTTAAGGAATACCGGGAAAAACGGGAAATGTCTGGGAATTTCAAAAAGTTAGGGAAAACCTGAAAATGTAGGGGAAATGATAAGCGTGTCCGGGAAGAATTGTTCATTCACATTTATTTGCTTATTTGAATGTGTTCGACGTTTTGAAGAACCAATTTTGCCTGAAAACTATTTCAAATTCTGATTTTTTAATCATCTGGCGTATTTGCAGATATCAGGGAATTTTACTCAAGCGTCAGGAAATTTCATTCTCTAAATTCTATGGCAATTTAGTTTGCAACCACTAGCCTCCATCAATAGGATACCTTCACTGTCGGTTGATGCTCTTTGTCCATAGCTTCGTCTATCAATGCTAATAATCCATGGAACAGAGGAGCGACGCTCGAAGCAGGACGACAGCGAATGCGATGCGACGGAGGGTTTTGGCGTTCCTGACCTCGCCTCGGCGAATCGGGCCGGAGCCACCCTCGTCCGCGGCGCGGCGCGGCGCCCTCGCGGGAAAAGGGCCCGCGCAACAGGGCGAGTCCCGGCCACGGAGGGGGAGGGGGGAGCCGGCTGCAGTAAACAGGCGGGCGGCACGGGAGCCAGCGTCCGGTTGCCATGGCGACGCGGCACCGTGTCTGGGATCGATCTGACGCGCCCACTCCCTCCCCCCGGCGACGTCTGCCCGTCCACCCCCGCCACCACCCTGGAGCGTTGCCCGCGGCCGCCCCCATGACTCGATGCGGTCCCTGACCCTGGAAATTTCGGCGCTCCCGTATACAGATACCGGAATCGAGGGGTCCCGTGTCAAGTGGTGCAAACGTCGCATGCTGGCTACAAGGGCGTGATGGCATCGATTGCAAGCCGATAGTCCTATGATTAGGGGCTCAAAATCCATTCGTATCACAGCCAGGGGTATGATTGTTCAAGTTGATAGGTTAAGCTGTAGATATTGAAGACAAAAGGCATATGGAGGGATCCTATTGGTGGAATCGGGTGGTTGCCATGGACATAGGAGGTAGGTAATATTCTAACTAACGGCAAATTACGATAGATCCTTTAGTTAGTTCATCATTTACCCGCTTAGTCTACAACAACCACCCAAATTAACCAATAGGATTGCCCCTTACTCAATACGCCCTCTTTGTCTATAACTTTGTCTATTGATTTCAACAATCCACCCGCAGGTGGAGTTTCCTTCTCCGGTGCGACCAATGATAATTTGAGAATAATGTGAGAAATACTGCGGAATCAGCTCGCTAAGCTTTTTCAGATATTTGCGTGCGAATTCTCCATTTATTTGCGGTAAAAAGGGAGAAAATTTCATTTAAACTTTCAGGAAAATATGAAGAAATCCAAAATGAAATGTCGATACACACCTTGAATTTCTTTTAAGAATGCACCAAAACGCTTCCTTGACATTCAACAGCGAGCCAATTATTGAAATTGACAGAAAAAGCTATAAACAAAGAAGACAAAAAGGATACAGCGGGATCCTACTGGTAGAAGCGGGTGGGGTGGGGTGGTTGCAAGGAACAAAGGAGGTTAGAAACAGACTAACTAACGGCAGCTCAGGAAATACCCTATAGTTGGATCGCGGTCAGTGAAAAGGAACCAGTACGATTGCAACGTTCTCAAAATCGTGCAACTTCTTATTTTCTTTTGAAATACTCAATATAAGTACAGTATTATTTACGCGCTCATTTTACTTTCAAATTAACAATTTTTTGGTGGGAAGCAACAAATATTTGCTATTCTGAGAGACGTTTTAGATAATTATGAAGGAGCAACATTTTTGCAACACTGTAATCGCGCTGGTTCCTTTTCGCTGAATGCGATCCAGTTAGTCCTTCATTTTCTCCCTTGGTCTTTAAGAACCACCCATCTCAACCAATAGGATCGCTCCGTTCTCCTTATGTCTTTGTCCATCGCTTTGTCTATCAATTTCAAGAATGAGCTCGCTAAGCCGATGAGCCTGTCCCAGTGTCCGACGGAAGGAAGCGTGGCCACAATATTGACTGAAAGTTCTCACACTCGAGACTTGAGGCCGGAACTTTTCCAAGCTCCGTCACTTTAGGAGCGTGGACGATGGATGGAAGCGGTGGTGGCTGGTGAGTGGTGGTGTGGCGTGGCAGTGACACAGCGCAGTTTGTCGTTCGGCGGACATAGGAGCCAGTGGCGTGGCGTGCTTTGCGATATATCGATAGATCTGTCCTTTAAACCTATGGAAAAGGATCGATAAATAGGGTGTTCGAACACCTTAATAATCGATTTTTTACTATAGCTTCAAATGGAAAAATATCGATAATCGATCATTCACGCCACGCCTTTGATAGGAGCGTAACTGCATTTAGAGATGAGCTCGGGAAAGCATTGAGTTATATGCAGCCGTGCTAAAGATGAACGCCATATGAACATTCCAGAGTTGCCAAGTGTCTACAAGTCCGGAATTTCCGGAAAGTCCGAGAAAAGTACTTATTTTTTAAGGGTGGTCTCGAAGTGCTGAAAAAGTGCGGAAATTTCGCAAGACGGTCTAGAATTTTTGTCATTTTTGTCGCAATTTGAGCGAGAGATTCAAATTTTTGGAATTTTAAAAATTTCTTCGATTGGAGGTCCGGAAAAAGTACTGAATTTTCTCTGTTGAGGAGGTACTGGATTTCTTCGGAATGTACTGAAAAAGCACTTAAAAAGTACTGACTTTTGGTCAGCCTGTTTTAGTGGACACCCTGCCTTGATAAAATATGTATTTTTGACCACATTCATGCATATTTTTCCTTAGAATTTTCAAATATTTTAGATTAATTTGCATACCAAATTGTCGGAAAATTTTGGAAAATAGTATTCACAATTTTTCCAGTAAATTCAGAATGTATCGGAGGAAATCTAGCGACTCTCGAATGTTCATACGGCGTTCTTCCTTAGCACGGAAGTATGGACGACAGGGTTCATCGCGCAATGTGCAGGGTTGCCACAGTCAGGGAAAACTGGGAAATGTCAGGGAAAATGACGAAAATGTCAGGAGAAAATTGTTTGGTCACCTTTATTTGCTCTTTAGAATGGCTTTGACGTTTCCAACGACAAATTTTGAAAACGAGATCTAATGATGTCTCTTTACCATCTAGTATATCTTCAATTGTCAGAGAATTTCATCAAAATTTGTCAGGGAAATGTCAGGGAATTTCATTTTCTAGATTCTGTGGCAACCTTGAATGGAGTTACGTCTTTTTGTCAAAAGGGCGACGAGTTAGCAATGCGGATGGAGTTGGAGTGTCATGCCCATGCTGAGGCTGTCCCGTTCTATCGGGCCAATCTAACGATCTAAACGAATCCTAAATGCCCTATTGATATCGGCACCCGAGATAGAAATGATAGAATGCAGATAACGCGGCGCCCGGCTCATTAGAGTCAATTAAGAGATACAAATGACTTCAACGTCGCTATCTCGCCTCCCATTCCCAACGCGTTTACATTCCGTTTTATCTTTTCTTCTTCTTTCCTTCCTTCGTTTCTTTTCGTTTCATTTTTGTTTGAGCTTCACGAAGAAAAGTAGAAGCAGGGTGTCCTCAGGGTTGCAATTCTTCATGGAAAAATCTTGAAACTTCATGTGATATATTTTATGAAATTTCAGAAAAATATCGAAAATGCTAAACTAAATGACTAAATGCTAAACTAAATGAGGCGACTGGATTAAATCAATGAGAACGAAAACACACCAACTCGGTACCTCAAAAATGCTCTCTTTTCACCAAGGACAGACATATTTTTCATAAGGGTCATTGAAGTCACCGTATCTGTTTCAACTTTGACTTCTAAAGTTTCTTTAAATACTTGCTTTTAGGCACCAAAAATATTTTTCTTAGACTAACTTCGTCACCTAATATGCAGTTTTGTGTAAGTCTTCATAATTTTCATTTTTTCGAGTTGGTGTGTTTTTGTTCTCACTGATTCGATTATGTTTTTTGGTGTTTTTTAGTGCGGGTTGCATTCCCAGCCCCTGATAATATGTTTCAAATTTTGCACACATTTTTAAATTTTCATGGAATATTTTACGGAAATTTTCAATTTTTCATATTTTTCATTTTATCCATGCAACGATGGGTGTGTACTGTACCGGGAAAGCACGGATACATCATATAAGCATGGATTTTAAAATGTCGGCACGGGCGAAAGTATGGAGATTTAGGTAAGGCGTAGATTTTTCACGTAAAGGTACGGCAATCCGAGATGAACTTGAATGAAGAGCCTTTAAAGTATGCAATTTGTACACATGACTTTCGATATTATGTTACTGCGAAATCCTGGTTAGATTCTGTGTATTTTAGATTATTCCGTCTGATTTTCTGCATTTTACTTTCCAAATCTGAATTCCTTTTTATTCAGCACCCTCTGGGGGTTGGGCCGCGTAGCGGCCAGTGGGTTTACCCCCTAGTTTCTGAATATTTACTTCAACCCTTCATTTCATTGTGAGCACTACTAAGCCCCGAAGCTCCAAACTACAATTCTCGGCCCCTGAAAGTGGCATCGAGGGCGCTAAGAGCCGCACAGCTCG
This sequence comes from Bemisia tabaci, assembly GCF_918797505.1. NCBI lineage: Eukaryota > Metazoa > Arthropoda > Insecta > Hemiptera > Aleyrodidae > Bemisia > Bemisia tabaci. Next base: position 40,416,569 of record NC_092801.1, read on the forward strand.
ACTTAAAATCGGTAATGGGGGGGGGGGGGGGGGGGAGGCATACGACATCATCCTAGATCCGATGCGATCCGTTGACAAACTCATTAACGATTCTAACTCCGAAGCCTCCCCCCCTTTCTCCACCCCCTGCCTCTAAGAGTAGGCTGAGTCACGAGTGTAGTGCCGGGGAAGGGGGGGGGGGGTGTGGGGGCACGGGAGTATCTGATTTCCCGCCTCCTGTTTCTTCAATTTGCCGGAAAGATGATAGTCTGGTCGCGAGGAGTCGGAGCGGTCGCCTCGGCGATGCCCGATTTGCCTTTTCCCACCCTTTTTTCGTCCTCGGCGATGACGCGGGGGCTGTTAAATGGTGAAGAGTTGATTCGCAGAGGCAGTCTATTTCAAAGCTCTCGATACACGATCAAATTCCGAACCAATTCCGATCAAAGTAGACCAATTGATGACTGATGTTTGACCATTCAACAGTTCTCTTTGATCAAAATTGGCCAGGCCGTCAAATTTTTATCAGATTGGATTGCCACCATTCATCATTTCTTGAAGTAACGATTTTAAGACTGATGACTCCCGACACTTTGATGGCAATTTGATGACAATTCCCGAACCAACTACCATCAAAGTGTCGGGAGTCATCAGTCTTAAAATCGTTACTTTGCTTATTTATAAAACGAGAACTCGTCAGAAATGTTTCGCGTGGCAAGAAATGGTGAATGGTGGCACTCCATTCTGATCGAAATTTGACGGTCCGTCCAATCTGGATCAAAAAGGTCTCCCTTGAAATCCCTAGAAACCCCTTGATTTTGGTTCTACAAGCTGTGGCGAACCCTGAGTCCCTGCATTTACCGACCGTGAGTTAAAATTTCGTGCCGCAAATCAAAACTGCCAACCGTCGAATGCCCGTCCCGATCACCTCGCCGAATCGATCGCTCCTCCCCTTCTCCTTCTCTCGCCAGTCAAAGTCTCGAAGTTGGAAGTATCGACCATGGAGTGGCGAGGCGTTAATCAACGACTATCTGTATGTTTGCATTTGAACCTTTGGAAAAGGATCGAATACTAAAGTGTTGGATGATAATCGATCTTTTCCCATAGGTCAAGTGGTAGATCAATGGATGTACCGTCGATACTGTCGATGTGGTCGGCTCGGCGCGCAGTGGATCGAGTCAATCAGAGAGGTCGAACACGGCATTTCTAACTAAAATTGAAATTTTTTTTTTTTTTTTATGTTCAATTCGTCAAATTTTGAAGTTATAGTGGTGCTTACGCAAGGAAATTTCCTGAGGAAACCATTGGAACGGCTTTTAAAACGTCGTTGTTTTGTTTTAACGGAGTTATGAGCTTTTAAAGTTTGCGAATTTTGTCGGGCCTCCCCATTGACTGGATCCATTGTGCGGCGTGGCGAGGACGATCGGACGGAGGTATGAAATTCCACACGGGGCCCCGATCCGTCCTCACTTTTTTCGACGCAATTACGCGCGCGTCGCAACAAACGAGGCGTCTGTGCCCGGCCCGGCCCCGGACGGCGGACGCCCTTGCCACTCGAGCCAGCGTCGCGACGCGCCCAGACGCCAGCCACAAAGACGCCTCTGTCCGCCGAGGATGCGCTCATCAAGTGGACGACGACGCGACGACACGTTTCGGACAGGTGACCGAGACCAAGGCGCTCTGGAAAGTGAAATATCTTGGTTGCTACAGAGTCCAGACTCCAAAATAATATAACAAGCAAGATAATCCTCATTCAATCGGATTTCTGCTTGAATCAAAAGGAAATCTGCTTACAGGGTGTCTACCGGTTGCCGATATCCCCGAAAGTCCCCAATTTTCTCGTTCAGGTCCCCAAAAATGATAAAAATCATCCTCAACACCGGCACTTTCAAATTTTCCCTCCAGCCGCGGCGGCACAATATAATCAGGAATAAAAAACAAGACGACGGTTCCAACGTTAAGACGTTGGAGAGCGTTCACCGTGGCACCTCATCGATATGTAAAAGTGGTTTTGTTCTACGTGTTGCAGAAGAGAGACTGACGCCATTTTTTTGAGAGAGATCTTTGAGAGACAACGTCATTTTGTTCTACGTGTTGCACTGTTGCAGAAGAGAAACTTAGGCCATTTTTTCGAGAGAGGGCTTCATTTTGTTCTACGTGTTGCAGAAGAGAGACTTACGGCATAAGTGTTTTAGCGTTAGCTATTTGAGGAAATGTTGTGGAAGGCGGGAAAGTGATTCATTGGGGAATCGAGTGAACCGGTGGAGAGTTTTCTCATGAAAAGACGTCGGGCCGAGTCAGTGCAAGCGACAGCTCGTTCCCTCGGAAGCGTCTCCGTGATTCGGACAAGCGCAAGCGGCCGCGGGTGAGAAACTCATTGCGAGCTTTATTCCGACTCGGAAGAGGCCCCCGGGGCCCCGCGGGAAATCCCCTCGTCCGGCGTTGCCACGTCGTCTCGCGTCTCCGGCGCTGTCCCCTGAAAACTGGAGATTTTTCCGGCGGATCGGCAACCGCGGACTCGGCAGCATCGTCTCGGGTTCCGCTCGGCTTATTCAATTATTCTGGGCGCATCCCGGGTCTCGTGCCCGGCGCCACCGGCCCGCACTCCCGTTTTCAGGGCTTCGCGGATTTTCAGCGCCAGAAAAGAGGGAAATTTATCCGCCGAAATATATCGGCGAAAGTCCGCAACAAGGTGCAGGGTTTCTACGAGTCCGGAAAGTCCGGAAAAAGTACTGATTTTTTAAGGGCGGTCCGGAAGTACTGAAAAAATGCCGAGTTTTTGCAAGAAGGTCCGGAATTTTTCCATTATTGTTGCAATTTGAGAAAGAAAATACGGCTTTTGACATTTTCCGAATTTCGTCAAATGGAGGCATTGAAAGAGTACTGAATTTTTCTGTTCAGGAGGTACTGAATTTCTGGGGAATGTACCGAAAAAGTACTGTAAAAGTACTGATTTTTGGCCAGCTTATTCAGTAGACACTCGGTTTGTGGATTTGCAGCGCGAGAAAAGAAAAATTTATCCGCTGAAACATATCGGCGAAAGTCCGCAACAAGGTGATAAGCTCATTAAAACCGGTAAATTGTATTCGATCGGAGAGAGAGAGTTGGAAAATTATTTTAAGAAATGCAAGTAAAAGTCTTGGTTAGGGTGTTTTGTGTCTAAAAAACCGGAAAATTCCAGGAAATTCGATGTCAGCAGGGAAATATCTCAGGGTGTCTAGCGACCTGAAAAACCGGGAAATGTCAGGGAATTTTTTAGTGGCAGGGAAATCAGGGAAAACATGTAAGCATCCGCAAAAATTTGGCATGTCAGAAAATCGTCAGGGAAATCGAAAAACAAGGATTTTTTTGTCGAAAATTGATGATGAATCAAGTTTCAGAAAAATGGAATCGATACTTAAATTTGTACTAGAATTTCCGCTGATGTCTTTTAAATTTTAAACAGGAGGCAAACGTACCTATCTCGTATAGGTTTAGGCACCATATATGTTGCTCTGTTTATTACACTACTTCCCTAAAACATGAACAAATTCTTACGTAGATCTATCAGTTCAATCGGGTTGAAAAATTGGGAATATTTCCCCTTTTTGTCAGGGAAATACCAGGGTAGGTATTATTTTTTCCGTCCATCAGGGAATTCAAAATTTTTTCCAGTTATTTGTCAGAGGAATCATGGAAATGTCAGGGAATTTTAGCTTTGAAAATTCCTGGACAGGATCAGGAAATTCCGAGCGCGTCAAGAATTTTTCACCTACATGCAGTTCAGCACATGCAGATGAAGTGCGAAATTTGATGTTGGTTGCTTTGTACGTCAGACAATTTTCAATTTATTCGCGCCAAAAATCAGTCGCTCTTTTACGCGTCGCGGCACATTCAATAGTCGGAGCTTATCCTTTCGTCGAATCAGAATATACTAAAATTATCATTTATCCCCGCATCGTCTCAAAAGTCAAAGAATTTTCAAAAAATCGGCAACTTAGGCAAGCTAGAGTGAAATTCGAATTATTCTGAATTTCCATGGACACCCTAACGAAAATTGGCCAGTAACGCGAGTGATATCGTTTTGAATTTCGCTTATTGCGTTTTGAGTTTACTTAACAAGAGTCGATTCTGTAGAAACATTCGAAACGTTATCACTGGCTTTTCCAAAAATTCCTCTAGAAAGGAAACAGATTCAAGTGCCCTCTTGAACTTACGAATCAAGGTTTATCGCGAGTTGCGCTCCCAAGTGGACGTATTTCTGCCAAACGGAAGTATGTGTATTACGACGTGAACCCTGTTATGCATATATTCTTATGGGTCTCAAGGCTCGTGTCTTAATGCACATAGTTCCGTTTGGCAGAAATACGTCCTGGTGATCGGAGGAGAGTGAAAAAATGCGGTCGCAGTTGAAGTTTTATCAATGTTTTTACAGCTCCAGCGATAACGTAACATCGTAACGCATCATTGTTTTCGGTCTTGTTCTTCTTTCTTCCTGCGCCAACAAATCGTCTGCCTGCGATAGCGTAATGACTTTGGAAAGAATTATTTGTCACTAAAACATCAGCATCTACTACACTTATTGCCTGCGGCAGCATTTTTCCTGCGGTTTTTCCTCTTCTTAGGCAGCTAGCACACGCACAGTTCTAGAGTACCTTTATAGGGAGAGTATGGACAACTCGATTTATGTAGCTCTTAGGGCCCAGAAATACGACATCGTGAAAAACGAAAATCACTAGAAAAGTGCCGCTGTCAACCTATGCATTTGGAAGATTACTCATTATAGCCAACAGGGCATTACTAACAAGCGTCTTGCAGGTTGAAACTGAGAAAATGTTAGCGAAATCAAAGTTTTATACGTGATTTTATAATGTTTGACCAGTGTAAATAGTCGAAATGTGAAAATTAGTACGACTGGATAATATTCGAGTGCATAGGTTGTTGACTCCCTTTTTGGGCCCCAAGAGCTACATGACCTGATCAAAGCCTAGCCCCAAATTTTCGAGTTGTCCATACTCTCCCTATAAAGATACTCTACACAGTTCTACCGTACAGTTGACAGTTTGCGCATGTGTAGAGACTGCTCGGTCGGTCTGTACGTCCGGTATTCACGATCTGGTCAAATTATGTCATCAGGCTAATAAAATCGCATTTAGCAAAAAGGAGCCAGCGCGACTACGGTGTTTTCTAAATTTTGCAACTTTTTTTTTTTTTTTTTTTTTTTTTGAAAATACTTAAAATATATGAACAGTAATAACATTTACACACTTATTTTTGTTTAAATTCAACAATTTTTTTGGCGGGAAGAAAAATCTATATACTATTCCAGATTTTTTAGATACATATGAAGAGACAACTTTGTTACGACACTGTAATGGCGCTGGATCCTTTTCGCCTTCTGTTGACTTCTGAAAAGAGCGTGTATGGTTGCTGAAATGAACTGTCGATGGCTGTAGATGAGAGCCCAGTGAAGAAGTTACTTGGAAAGTCGGAAATTTAGGGATGGAAAGGGAGCCTCGTGCGTTGTGCGACGCCCCTTCATGAGCCCTTTCGACGGAGGCTTACAGGATTTATGCATAAGCCCGCACATAACGAGGCAGGAATTAGAGGTGTCAGCCACGCCGGAGGGGGAAATCCTTTTCGGCAATTATTCTTAGTTTACACCAACATTCTCAGCGTTATAACTTGGCTTCGCACGGTATATCAAGACGTAGGAGTGGCTGGAGTCCCTCTATAGAGAGTTGAGACAACGCTGCACTGGAAAGAAAAGTCGCTTGGATCTAGAGTCCTAGCTCATAATAACATCGACAAGAAAAATACTCTTGATTCAATCCAAATTTTCCTTGAATCGAAGAGCCGAGCCTCTTCGTTGAGGCGGATTTCCTCTTGATTCAAGCCATGAGTCCGATTGAATCAAGAGTATTTTTTCTTGTCGATGTTTTTAAGAGTCTGGACTTAAGATCCAAGCGACTTTTTTTCCAGTGCGCTTGTGGATGTCACAAACGGGAATAAAGATCACACAAATCGTACGTTTTTTGTAATCTTTGATCAACCCATTTCCGAATTCCTATCTCCGTTCCCTCTCTCATTCCATTTGTTCCTTGCCGTACCCCCAATTTCCCGGTCCATTCGAGTTTATAATCTTTGGAATTGGTGCAAATGTAACTTTTATTCCCGATTGTGACACTGTGAAGGCTTAAAATAAGGGAACCAATCAGAAATGGATTCGCATTGTCTCTACTCTCAGGGACTCTAGGAGTGGCCGAAGCCGTAACTTAGTCCATTTCAGGGAGGATTTGGCAACCCCGCCGAGCCCTCGCGGGCCTCGCACCCTCGAGGCGGGCGTAAATTTTTATTGGTCCCTTCTTGGCCGGAGGGTTTTTGACCTACTTTTGCGCCCCCTCCGACCCTCCCCGGCGCTGACCCGTCGCCCGCCGGGCAATTCCGACTCGACGGGGGGCGCCTGGCTCGCCCCTCCCGTGAGTTTCCCGAAATGCGTGGGCTTAATTCGAAGCGGCGTCTCGATCCTTGTCCCTTGTTTATTGATCTCGGGATTCCCGGCTACATGGGGGATGAGGGACGGGAAATGGGGATGGAAATGGGCTCCTTTCCGCGATCCTATCGCAGCCTCCATCTCTCGGGCATCGCGATGTTCGTCGGAGGGGGAAAATATGCTAGAAACTTCCGGACGGATCTCTGCTCTGCTAACCTCTCGCCTTGGAAATAGACACGGTCGGAATTAGACCCTTGAATGGCACGTTTCCTCATCAAAATCTCCAGGGTTGCCACTGTGAGGGAAAACCGGGAAATGTCAGGGAAAATGACGAAAATGTCAGGGAAAATCTGTCAAATCACCTTCATATGCTTTCTAGAATGGGTTGAAGATTTTGAACAAGAAATTTTGCCTGAAAACTATTTTCAATTATTATACCTTCTGAACCATCCGTCACATCTTTAATTGCCGGGGAATTTCATTCTCTAAATTCTCTGGCAACCCTGCATCTCTTGCTCAACTCGTTGAGACTCTAAAGGCAACTCATAAGAGGAAAATTAAAGTGTATAGGTCACATACAGGGTTGCCACAGTTAGGGAAAACTAAGAAGTGTCAGGAAATTTTAAAAATTTAGGGAAAATCGGGAAATGTCAGGGATAATGACGAAAGTGACAGGGGAAAAATTGTCAAGTCACCATTATTTCCTCTTTAGAATGGGTGGCAACCCTGTCCCTATCCAAGAGACCGCTGGATCGGAGGTAGCCTCAAGGGTGCAATCCAACGATAAAATCCGCCGTTAAGGAACCTGAGGCACATAAAACATGAGGACTGACATCGTTTAGGATACATCGGACGGGCGGGCGGTGAATCGCGGAAGCGCCAAAAGAATGTGCACAGCGAAAATCTGTCTCTTGCGAGCGGCGGGAAGCTTTAATTATTATTGTTGCGTTCTTGGTGCGGATCGCGGGTCACCGCGCCGAGTTACACCGCTTTTGAAACGGCGACGCAGCGTCGCACAGTGCAGAAGCAACTTTATTTGTGGGGTCGACCAGAACTCCCGTGATGAACTATAGGAAGAACTGCCTGCATACGCTGAAAATGTGAGAAAGTGCGGTACAAAATACACGGATTTCAGACTACGGAGCGAATTTCAGACTTCTCTGATGTGCCTATCCTAATTCACGTGCGATTTTCCCTATTTACTTGGCTGTACTGCCGTGATAGCCCAGAGAGCAGTAAGGTTCAAACTTTCGAAATTGAGTTTCCTCATTCAAAATTTGTCTAAACTCTTTTAGATGAAATCACTGAAATTGCTAACACAGCAAAATTAATCTTAATTTTATCAAAACGAACATGCGAGAAAGCTGTAAGTGACGTAAAAAATGACGTAGTTTCAGATAAAACAGCCTTAAGTGGCATTCTTCCAGAGAGACAATGAAAACAGTGCTTTCGAGTACAGTGCCGCCTTCTTCTGCCAATTTCTTACCTGAAAATGTGTCTGTTGTGTGTACGAAACGCAACCATGAAAAGCACGCAGAAGATAGCACTTACGGCTGTCTTGCTTAACAATAGCCTTACATGAAAATGAGTAATTCCATTTTTCCGTATTTGAAATAAAATCGGTCGATTTTCAATCATCCCAACGATTTCTAGGAGTTTTTCGGACGATTAATGGCAATTTGACAAAGAACGGAGGCTTCTTTCAGTAAAATGTTCCCTTTAGACGCTTCTGAGCCAAAAGCTTCTTTCTTCTCAAAACTTCATTTTCGCCCTTTCTGCTTTCCTTGCCATCGCGGCAGTTTTTCCCCTTCATTATACTTTAATTATACCCTTTTTATGCAATTGAAGTAGAATCGGTGGATTTTTAATCATTCGAACGATTTCTAAGAGTCTTTCGGACGATTAGTGGTAATTTGACGAAGAACGGAGGCTTCTTTCAGTAAAATTTTCCGGTCAGACGCTCCCGAGCCCGTTTTCTCAAAACTTGATCATTGCGTTTACTGCTCTCTTGGCTATCACGGAAAAATATCCCTCCTTTTATCCAGAAGCATCCCCGCATAATTTACATTCGACGAAGTAAACAGCGAAATTGGCGATTCTAGTTGAAATTCTGAATCTGACTTGACCCGGAGACTCGTTCCCTCGTGCGCCGACCGCGCGAGGGAGCTCCCGTGATAAGAGACCGCGCTCTTTCGCGCTACTGTTATCTTTTGTCTTCCGGGCCCGCTTACCCGCGACCCCCCCCCCCCCCCCCACAACCCCCTCGTGTTCTTTTCGCCCGGCGAACGAGGCGCTACGCACCGCTCGCTCGACGAAAATTACTCCCCACAGTCGCGTTCTTTCATTTATCTTTTTTACTATTATTATTTTTTCTCTTTATTTTTCCACTTTCAAAGACACACACCTCTCGTATATTGTTTCTCGTTTACGAATCCGGTACTTGCACTTGAGGTTTCGGCGTAGTTGCCCAATATTGCTGAAAATTCAGCCCTCGATCATTCGATTTCAGCAAATTTAAAGTAGCTGCATCTAATTGCACAATCTGGCAACTTTTGGTTTCGGCTTCCGTCAAAAGTTAGAAGAATTTATGTTTTGAGCTTTGTATCAAGTATTATTTCACTGGCGACTCCGAATGCAATTATTACACGGCTGAAACAAGACAGGGTGCGGGGCGGAGGGAATAAATTGAAAGAAAGGAAGAAAGAAATGAAAACGCGTTTTCATTCTCTGAGGTTTTTTACGTATGTTGGGGGCCGTTCTTGGATTTCGTTACGCTGAAAATGGGAGTTTTTTACCGCACCGTCCACCCCTCTCGCAAGACTACCGTAACATATGCCTGCAACCCGCCAAAAGATGCAAAATTTCATTAGCGATTTTAAAATGATGTAGTTCGTTAAATTTTTTTAAAATTCCTGCAATGGTCTTAGTATGCCATGCAATGCATAGAAACAGTTAAGTCCGAATTTCGGGGTGGTGGTAGGAAAGTCAAAAAAAAAAAAGGAAGGGAAGAAAAAAGCTTCTCATTGAATTCCTTGGAAAATTGTTTCGGAACTCACACGTCGTCCCCGAAAAATTGTTGAAATTTCATGGAAATTGAAATTTCTTTTTCAGCCAAACGAAATTTCATTTCTTATCCCCTCAAGAAAAATTGCGGCTCGTGTCGACTTCTTCCCTCAAATTAGCATTTTGTAATGCTTTTTCGGTGAAAAACTCTCTTATCGCGGTTGTTTTTCATGTTGCACTTTCGACAAATTTTGCAAGATAGAAGCATTATTGGATTACGTTTTGCAATAAGGAACCACTATCACTTGCTCTTCTATAAAATCACTTTTCTGCATAAGGAAACCAATGGCATATTTGTCGTTTCTAAAATGAGCCAGAAATAGTGGTTCCTTTATTGCTAAATGTGGTCCTACTACACGGTGTCTAGAGTCAGGATTTTCTCGATTCTATCAGGATTTGATCTCCGCAAAAAATCAGGATTTGGAAAAATTATGAAATCAGGATGTAGATGTCAAGAATCAGGAAAAATCAGGACTTGCCAAAAATGAACAATACTAGGTATTAGTACTTTCCTTGGCTCACCCACAAAAGCGCCTATCCATCCATACGGTACTTTACTTTATCGCTTTCTGTAGCTCCAGTCTAATTCTTGAAAGACGGGGCAACGCCTCGAGGAAGGAGCTTTTCATGTCGACAGTGACAATGCCTTGTAAGTGAGCTTTGTGTCTAGCTCACTCCTGGGGGGGGGGGGGGGGGGGGGATTTTCCAGCGGTTGAGTGAGTCACCGGATGACGCCGAGCCATTTTTCTCGCTTTTTTTTCGAGTGATTCATCTTCTCGTCGAGCGGCGCACACTTGAATACTTGTCCTCGCCATGATCTATCTCTCAGTCATCTAAGGAAAAGCCCCCACTTATCTCCAAAATCGGGGAATCAGCCTTCGGGAGAGTTGAAAGAAGAGAGTTTTCTTTCAAGCATCTTTGCGATTTGGTCGGAAATGAAGTTCACAAAATCACTCCTCCTAGAAAAAAAAGAGGAAAACGTAAATAAAGTTCAACAGCGTTTTTAACAGCTCATTGTCTTGATCAGGGTGTTCAGCATCAGGATTTTCCCGATTCTATCAGGATTTGAGGTCAATCAGGATTTGAGGACAAATCGGTCGAAAAATCAGGATTTAAGGAAAAATCGATCGAAAAATTTGGATTTGAGAAAAGTCCTTAGATTTAGAACTTAATTCTTAAGTTCTGTTTTCGCGTACGCTTATGAAGACATTTTAATTTTTCTCCGTAAAGAATCAGGATTTAGTAGTCAAAAATCAGGATTTCGCAAAATGAAAAAAAACTAGACTCCCTGTTGATCTTTCTGTTAAAATCCAGCGCTCTCTAGAAAATTGCGGAAGCCTGCACCGTCCGTCGGGGAATAAATCCGTCGTTTCCCGCGAAGAAAGTGCGTAACTTACCAAAGGGGCTTTTGAGGACAAGGCGCGTAAATGCAGTTTTTGCTTGTTCAAGAAATATGCGTTTAAAGTTTCAAAATTACTCAGAGCCTTGTAGTGGAGAGAAAGTTCTAACCTTACGGATACGCAGAAATTGCGCTTTAGCAGGGAGATATCTCTCCGAATATTTTAGGACCACCTTGTTTTGGTTGAAATCATTCGTTTCTCTATTTCCTTAAAAACTCTACCGTTACGCCTTGTCCTCTAGGCCTCTCAATTCAATGTTGTACAATTTCTATTCGCAATGTTTATTTTTATTTTTTGCTCCGTAAATATCAAGTATTCTTCATCAAGAGTTTCCTAGATTCCTCCACGGATTACGGTAAAAAACCAGAGAAATTTTGGATAGAAATATTTTCTTTGATAAGGTGAGCTAGAATCCTGCCCTTATTTTCAAAGTTTTTCTCTCGGTTAGAATGTGGAAACTCTATTTTCCACGGCGCTGATTGCGGATGATATCGGATAACGAACCCTCTTTGGCAGAAGGGGAAGTGCAAAAGAAACGGAAAATTGACCTTTGTGCAGTCCTCACAACCCAATACGGAACCCCCCTCTGCCCCCCCCGGGGGGGGGCGCCTGGAGGATCGTGTCATTGAAACTCGCCTGTATAACAGAATTGACTCTTTTTCAAAACCGGGCATGGCTGTTATTCGATGAACCCCAGAATGGAAGCGCTCCTACGGAACTCAGAGTTCATGAGGAAATGGACTCGTTATATTTTACCAGTTACCAATTCAACTGTGAGAAGACGCCCCGGGTAACGATTACATTCGCCGCATATGTTGCGTGATAGGAACCTAAGAGGTGGTGGGGAGAGAAAGGGGCTCCTAGCCGCAACCCCCCTCCCCCTTGCAAGCGCTTTCGCACCCCTGAGCCGTGCACGCAGGCAATTTATTTGCGGAGAAAGTTTGTCCCGTAGAACTTTGGTGCTTTTGTTGCAGCGTGGTCGAACCGTCTTCGCTTCGAGGGGGAGGTTTTTCTCCGTTGCCAATCAGAGACGAGGTATCTTAGAGACCCTGCACTAATCTCAGCAACACGTAAAGAAATGGATTGCTCATTTAACGTATACATTTTAAAAAATATGTCCGACTTGTTTCAAATGTACATTTTACAACGGTAGTGGTTAAATCAGCATTTTTTTTTTTTTTTTAAATGTTTATTGAAACATGTCCGACACTTTTTTAACTACAAAATTGTTAAATCAGCAATTTCATTTTTTTCCTGAAAGTAGTCGAATGAGGCAAAAATTAAATATATTAAAATGAAAATTGTGGCTGTTGAAACGGTTGCGACGCTTAGTTATGTATTTTGTACGCTCGTTCAAGTGCAGGAAAAAATTCGGGAAATAATTGGTTTGTTTCTGTTTTAAAGAATGAACGCCAATTTCTAATTTCTTTTTCTCTTAGTAGGTGTGTAATAAATACATAAAATACTGCATTCGTAGCAACCTGTGAAATAAATTACCGAGGAGAATGTTTTTTTCCAACTAATTTATGCACGAACCGCAGGAACAAGCCGCAAACACGGCCTCACAAAATGATGACTGACGCTGAAGGTTTTTTGCGTCGTTCGTGTTGTCCTAACTAATGGGCTTATGAAATTAATATCTTCCTCCGAGATTGAAAAAAATTAATCGAAACTTGATACTGACTCATTCCTCGATCTTAATCATTGAGACTGTTTCGAATTTAGCACTTTTTGTGTATCAAAAACATTGTCTTGGTTTTTTTCGTATTCGTATTGTATTTTTCTTCTTTAATTCAACCCCTCAACTGTCCTTTTTTTCATTTTTTTCTTGCTGGGGTTCACCAGGGTGTCAAGCATCAGAATTTTCCAAATTCTATCAGGATTTAATCCCGATTTCATCAGGATTTGAGGAAAAATATGTCGTAAAATCAGGATTTGAGCAAAGTTGTCCGTCCGCTTATTTTCCGTTAATTATACGTTATCCGTCCGTTAATTTTTCTCTATAAAAAGTCAGGATTTGATCAGAATTCGGAAAAATTATGAAATCAGAATTTAGCAATCAAAATTCAGGGAAAATCAGGATCTTATCAGGATTTCCCAAAATGAAAAGAAAACTAGACACCCTGATTTTCTGTAAATTAAAGTTTTGCATACTCCACTGATAATAGCCGTTTAATACCTACTACTTTAATTGTTAGGTTCCATCCCTTTGTTTTCTTTTTTCCTTGGCATTTTGTGATTTCCATTAAATTTTGTGATCCTATTAATCTCTTAACTGACCATTCTTTTCTTTCTGTTTTCAGGTAAGTTTTTTGATTGCCTCATTAGCGATAAGTCCAACCTCTCCAGCGCACGTAAGTTAAAGAATATATTCACCATTTCTCTGACGCACAGTGGATCGAGTTAATTGGAGAGATCGAACTTAAAATTTTCGACTAAAACTGCAAATTTTGATGTTACATTTGTTACATTTTAAATTTTAAGGGTCACTTTTAGACGAAAATTTCACGAGGAAACTAATGGAGTCATTCTTAAAATATAAGTTTTAATTTAACGGAGTTAAAGCTTTTAAAATTTCCAAATTTTGTCCGACCTCCCTTGTTGACTCGATCCATCGTGTGCAGGCCCGCCACATCCCATCTCGGGCCCTGGTACCAATTTTCTGGCCCGGGCCCCTAGCACGGGGGGGGGGGGTCCGGGGGCCTCCCCCGGGAAATTTTTGAAATTTTAAATCTATTTGGACGCATTATGAAGCTTTTATGATGGAGATTTTCCATCAATTTCTGCAGAATAATTACGCCTTTTTGTTTACTTTCAGCACCAAAAACTTTCGAATTGTTGCATTCAAACATCTATACATTTTTTTTTTGAGGGGCAGATGATAATTTTTTTCAATTCTATGGGAGCCGGGCCCCCCAGGACTCCCCTTTCGTACGTCTATGGCAAGGGAGTTAAGCCATTGAAGTCGAGGATGCCCAGAAAGGAGCCTCTTAGCATCCGACAACGGAAGAAAATGAAACACAGTTACTAAAATATCATTCTACATATACTCAAAATCTTGAAAATCTCTAAAAAAGTAAGAAAAATTTTATAGTGCCCTAGCGTGTTTTTGAAACTTTATTCACCTTTTGCGGAATTTGTAGGGTAATTTTTTCACTTTTCCCCCACGAGACAAGGGGTTACACATGAAATTCGTAGTGTTTGTCACCTGCGTCACGGGCCCCGGTACCAAGGACCCAGTATCCCCCCCCCCCCCCCCCCCCCCATTGTGGCAGGCCTGATCTTGTGACGGTGAAGTTGGGACCATACGTTTAAAATTCTAACTCGATGGAAAATATGAGTCTTTGAAACTAAATCTGCGTACCTTACGGATATTGACCACAAACAAAGAAAACATATTGAGATCAGGCGAATTTTATGATCATCAGTCATCACTAGGCGAAAAGTGGACCGAAAGTAACCGACGTTGAAACGGAGTCGCGCCGAAAATGAAAACGAGAAAAAGAGGTTCCAAGTTTTATTCCTTTACAAGACATAATATCAAGGGCAACGTTTATCAACTGTCCATGTTGAAAATCTTTTTTCTCGACTTCGAATATGAATCAGTTCTTTTCGAAAGAGAACAGGTCCATTCCTCGATGAATCTTGGTCGGTATGTCCTTTTATGCAAAGCGAGGCTCATGCTAAAATGGGCGATAGCTCCCTTTTGAAAACAACTGATTCATATTTTCGGGTGAAAATTTACGACCAGTTGAATTCGAAAATAATCTCAACCAGGGTGTCTAGCATCAGGATTTAAGGGAAAATCGGTCGTAAAATCAGGATTTGAGGAAAGTCGGCCGTCCGATCGGACTGCTTTTGTATACGCTCGCGAAAATTTTAATTTTTCTTCGCAAAAAATCAGAATTAGGAAAAATTATGAGATCAGGATTCAGCAGTCAAAAATCAGGATTTTTTCAAAATGGAAAAAAAGACACCCTGGGATTTGATCAGGATTTGGAAATTATGAAATGAGGATTTAGCAGTCAAAAATCAGGAAAAATCAGAATTTCCCAGAATGAATGAAAAGCAGACACCCTGCCAACTCATTTTCTCGAAAAATGCGAGCGGAAAAATGACTTGAGCAAAAGCTCCTGGCAACTTTGACGAAGACGCGGATTGGGACGTGGGATCTGCGGAGGCTCGGCTCGTGCTGCTGGCGGTTGCGCAATTGCGCAAAGCGCTCGTGGCACGCGCGAGCGAATTGCGTCTCGCTGGTGGACGCGGCGCGGCGCGGTGTGCGTCTCGTCGAGCCGGGTTTTTTCTGCTGCCCGCCCTTTTTTCCGCGCTTTTTTTCTCGTCGCTCTCATCCCGCGAGCGGCGAGTGTTTATTTCCGACGCACTAAGTCAAAGCTCCGATGGCATCGCTTTCCCGGGCTCCGCATCCGTAACCAGAGTAGGCCTGTCCCCGAACCGATCGATCGATCGATCGATTATTTCGACGATCGTTCGAAGACCTGTTTCGATCGAAACTGCTCGATCGAACTGCTCGATCGAACTGCTCGATCGAAATGTTCGATCGAAATGCTCGATCGAAGTGCTCGATCGGAATGCCCGATCGAAACGTTTGTTTTGAAAGCCGTTTCGATCGAAATGTTATTTTGTTATGTTGAAATAAGATTTACCATGTTTAGCAAATAATTGCAGAATTTTCATATTGTTGTCAAGAATTCCTCTTCCTCAAATTTTTTTCTTCGTTTCGAATTCGATTGAAATAACAGCATCAGCGTTAAGTACCGCATATAGCAGTTCTGTCCGCAAATCATATTATTACCATGTGTTCTGTATACATAGAATTACCGAAAAGCATTCCATGCGCTTAATCTTCTCCCCTCCCCCTCCCCCTCCCCCTGGCACAACAAAACAAATTAATTTAACCACACAAACCATGAAAATACCAGGTCTCGATTCTCGTCTATTTACTAAAGTTACTTTACCAGATCAATTTTTATTCAAAATATATGCGCTTATCGCATTCACTCCATTTTTTACTAAACCATTTATTTGTAAAGTATCAGAGGTCCGCTACGCTACCCTACCTCCCGATCTCAATGCTCTTTTAGCTCCTAGCCCAAATGCCCATTACCAATAACAATAATGATCCAATGGACCTTGGTAGTATGGCTCGGCGCTCGCCAGCGCTGCGCGTGCCGCGACAATGATAATAAGCGAATTTTCGCGATCGAATATCATTCACCGTTGAATGATATTCGACGATTCTGCATTTTTTTTTCAATGATATTCGACTTCTTCGTTGGTCTCACCAGAGACCGTTGAAATCCATCAATTTGAAATTTCGAATTCACCTCGGGACTTGAATTCGATTTTTGAATTGATGCAATCGATGTCAGAAACTTCATCTCTCACCAAAAGTTTTGTTCTGTCATCTCTATCTGTTGTTGTGTTTTGTCAATTCAAGTCTGGTGTTTTCGCAATTTCTGTGTTTTAGTGTTTCGTGTTTTCTTATTTTCTTCTTAATTTCATTTAAGAAAAAAATCTGAGCTCTGATTGGCTCCTGACTTCACCGATCATCGGCATCACTCAGCACTGATCAATTCGTTTGATGAATGACATTCGATCGCAAAAATTCGCTTTAAGCGAATTTTCGCACACCAGAGACCGTTGAAATCCATCAATTTGAAATTTCGAATTCACTTCGGGACTTGAATTCGATTTTTGAATTGATGCAATCGATGTCAGAAACTTCATCTCTCACCAAAATTTTTGTTCTGTCATCTCTATGTGTGTCTCTCTTCTGTGTTGTTGTGTTTTGTCAATTCAAATCTGGTGTTTTCGCAATTTCTGTGTTTTAGTGTTTCGTGTTTTCTTATTTTCTTCTTATTTCATTTAAGAAAAAAATCTGAGCTCTGATTGGCTCCTGACTTCACCGATCATCGGCATCACTCAGCACTGATCAATTCGTTTGATGAATGACATTCGATCGCAAAAATTCGCTTAATGATACTAGCTGCATTTAGACAGTTTTGACCATTTCGTTCGAATTTTGCATCCGCTCAGTATACATATTATGTCGGCCCGTACTGCACGCACACACACACACCCTCGCCCTCATCATCCTACATCGAATCGTCCTTATCTCGTCCCCGTTCGTTTTCCTCATATCACACAATTACTCTTCTTCGGTTCGGTATTTGGTTTGACCCCTGGCGCCTGACCTGCTCCAGTGCTCCTCACACCTCGCATAGCTTTTGTTTCATGCACCTCTCCTTTCGGTGACGGCACCGCTGACTATCTCTGTTTCCCCTTGCCGCCCATGACTGTGACTGTGACTCCTTCCTCTTTCAAGATCTCGATCATAGCTCCCGTTTGACTGAAGCTCTTATCGGTGCCGCTACTGCCCACTCTCTTCCCTTCCTCACCTTTGTCGTTCGCGTGATCCGCGTCTCCTTCCTCTTTCACTATCTTTATACATATACGCCACCGTTCAACTGAAGCTCTTCATCAACTTCTCTTTATAAAATCGAATGGATCGAACTTTTAGGAAGTAACTAGTAACCTAATGCGACTCTCCGTCCTGTCTGTTATCCTTCAGCCCTCGCTTCTTGTCTGGGACGACTTACAATTCATTCGGACTTTTGCTCACCTACTCCATCATTTAGCTGCAGTGATGTTAGTAGCCATGTTTACAGACAAGCAACTCATCAAGTTTGAAATGGGGGGAGGGGGGTGTGAAGTTTTTTTTCTTTTTTTATGGGCAGTTTGCGTAAATCCGCCAAAAAGTCATCTGTTTTCGCTCGGTTATATTCTCCTCCACCCCCGTTTCTTCTATTCTCCCCCCTTTTTCTTTTCTCTCCAATCCTTCATTCTCCCTCCCCCCTTCCACATATTTCTTCTCCCCCCCTCCGTTTTTCTGTAAAAAAGTTTCGTTTAATTTGTTAAAAGAAAAAAAAGAATAAAAAAGATATATTTACCCATAAAACCTAAGCAAGTTTCTGCAGTGGCAAAGGAGACAAAACTGCTGGTTATAGCCTCAAATTGCCTCTATATGTAGAACATCAAAGTGTCAAAATTGTTCGGGGGAGGCCCCCGGCCCCCTTCCCTCTCACATCTCCTAGGAGGAGTCCGCACACACCCAATTAATGAAATAGGGGAACCTCGTCAAGTACCTGGGGTGGGGGTGGGGGGTGACACCACTGTTTAGCTGCTGGTCTTGCGTCCCTCTTTTACAATTGATTTACACATCACTAGAAGGAGCTTATGCGCGATTTTTGATCCCCAGCAGGTGTAAATTGTAATCAGAGGCTGGCACATGCATATCGGCTGTACGTTTATTCACTTAGTACTTGGAACATTATGCAAGTCCATAATTTCAAGTAAAAAGAAAGTATACTAAATTGTTCCCAAGGAATTAGTTATTTCAGAACTTTCCACGGATGTTGGTTGACCTTAATCTTTTGGACACCAAAGAGAAATTATAATCATTCTTCTCCTACTAGCACAAAGACTTAAAATGTACACGAAAAGAAAAAAAAAATCGTAAAACAAGATGTAAAATAAACCAAAAGTGAAATGACATTCTCCTTTTCTTAAATTTTATTATAAAATGCATCAATTTTGTTAAGAATGTTTAAAACCAATCTAATAAAGATAAGTTCTTAAAATCTTCTCAGATTTTTAAAAACTCTGGTTTCGAAACAATTTTGTATCCAGTTTTCGGGCTCTTTTTACAAAAAAAATTTAGGGGACATTCGAATTTTTAGCGTATCATTCTAGTAATAAATACTCCAAAGGTATTTCCTATTTAGCCGATTTAGCGAATTTTCAGTACAGATATTCTTCCTCAATTTTTGGTTTTCGCAATCAAAAATTTTACATAAAAAATAAATGTTCGAAGAGGTAAAAAAGAAAAATCGTGATTTTTTTCGTGAAAAAGTCAGAGAAAAATTCAGAGACGTCAATTTTTTACGTAAAAAATCGTAGTTCAATCTGCCTTCTTTGCATTTCTTTCTGATCTCATTTTAATGTACGGAAAGTAAGATTTTTCACGTAAAAACTTTGTTCTTCCAAATTTTTTTCGGATTTTTTTGCGCAAAAAATCGCGAATTTTTGACGTCAAGATTTCAATTTAATCCCTCAATTTTTTTTACATCTTTAATCAAAATTTTTTTACGTTGAGCTCTCCGACTCTGATTTTTTACGGGATCTTTTACGTGCATCTTGTGTACTCGTAAAATTTACCAATTTTCATTTTTTAATTTTTTTTTAATAAATTAGGGAAGACGTTTCTTAAGTACAAGAAAGTGCACAAAATCAGCGCTTCAGACGATGGCTGAACTACGCACGTGTCACGTGTCGAAATAGGTTAGGTGTTAAAAAAGGGAGCATAGGCTGAAATAGATGCCGCATTTCAGCTGGGTTAGATAGAGAGGGGAATGATAAGGAAATTAGGGGGAAAAATGCGAAAATCGTAGATCGCTAGGTTTCAGGCAGGGCTAGGGACGGCGATTCCACGCGTGCCCGCGTCGGCCGTCGCCGCGCTGCGCGTCCTCCGTCGCCGCGCTGCGCGTCCTCCGTCCATTGCGCCAGACGGAGTCCCATACGAGAATCCCATCATCCCTCCCCCTCCTTCATCGACTTACAGCTTCATTCACGATGTAGATGTAAGTGCCAGACCGCCAGATTGAGTAAAATAAAAAATATTTTCACGAAATCAAACACATGATCAAATTGCGTGTTTCGGGGAAAGGCCGGTACACACTGTTAAAAATTGAGGAGTGAAATTCGGTGTTGGCGTCTACATAGCGCCCAAAAACCCCGAAAGAAATGAATGCGAAGTGACAGTTGCACCATGAAAGCGTATGACACTCCGCAAAAAAATGTAGGTGTTTGCGTTTCCTAATTCAGTATGTTGGCTCACTGTTGAAAACCTTTTTCATTTTAAATGCTGATATGCAGAAAAAGTTTCAATGTTGAAACTTTAAAATCCTTTAAAATTTAAAAATGAAAATATATAAATATCTGAAAACTCTTGTACGTGACTTCGCATGAATTCTTGGCAGACACGTTTAATGCACGCAGATTCATAATTTTTTTCGTGGGGAGGGGGGCTAATCTCTAAAACAATAAGTTTAGAGCGGAGAGGTGTAGTCGCGGCAGAACGAAATGAGGTTTTTCGTTTGTTTGTTTTTTGAACTCAATATTTATAGATTTTTCGTTCTCTAGCATTATTCTGTCTCAATTCTGATATAAATGAAATTTTTGAGTCCATATTTCTTTACCAAAAATAAATTTTAGTCTCTAGAAGAAAGTGCATTGCTGCGTGTATTGAAAACCCGTCCATAAGGTGCGTTGGAGATTGATCTGATTGTTGGAGTCTTTTCTGCAAGACGACTTTTCAATGATACCATACGGAGGGGGGAGGGGGCTACGGGGTTCCAGACATGATACGCCAATGAAGGATACCCCTCTTGCTGTAGAGAATGTAATATTAAAAAAATGAAAACTAAAGTGCTGAAAAATATTATTAGCAAAGCTTCGGCATCATTGGACGAAATAGCAAAAGCGGGTAAGGTAATCAAAACATGCTGGAGCAGCCAACGCGACGAGTTCATTTATATGAGAGAGACGGAAGGAATGGAAAAAAGTGATAGTGAATAAAAATCTGAGTGGAGACCGGTGAATAGTGTGGCGATGGCAAATTGGCGATCGGCGGACAAAGACAAAGGCGACAGTGAAGACCTAGATAGACAATCGACAACAAGGAAAACTAGGTAAATGAAGAGAGACCGATGAGCGGGGGAGGGGGGCGGATGGGGGCTGAGCGCGCCGTAGAATTCCTTGCCTGAAAAAGATGTGTGATGTTTGCCAATTAGGTTTTGGTTGACGCGATAACCAGCGTCAAGCAAATAATAGTCAAAATGTACGCTGGACCGAAAGT
This sequence comes from Bemisia tabaci, assembly GCF_918797505.1. Classification (NCBI taxonomy): domain Eukaryota; kingdom Metazoa; phylum Arthropoda; class Insecta; order Hemiptera; family Aleyrodidae; genus Bemisia; species Bemisia tabaci. The sequence continues at coordinate 40,437,417 of NC_092801.1, forward strand.
GAGGTGAACCCCGAGGAGGGAAGTCAGAGAGAGATGAGAGAGAAGAAACTCGGCCGACGGGCGGCGACCGGTGGCGCAGCACCACGCCAAGCGAAGTAGATAGGCACGTTGCACGTAACGCAGGTGCAGTGGTGGCGATCGACAGGCAAAGGCGACGGCTGAGAAACAGGTGACATTCGATCGAAAAGGTATCCGAGATCGAGGAAAAACAAGAGCAATATGAGGGGGAAAAGTGAGTAAAGAGATGCCGGCGAACGTGGAGGCGTGGACCGGGACCAGAGCGGAGGATCAGGTGCGAGGGAACGAGCGAGAACGGAGAATGGGTCACAAAATGCCTTGCCCGAAAGATAAGAAGTGAATGAGGCGTCACTTAGGTTTCAGTTGACGCGAGGAGCCTGCTGTTACTCATAAGTCATAACACGACCGATTGAAAGCAAACGGTCAAAAAGGTCTAAAATGTGCGCGGGCTGAATGTGAGGCAGCCTCCGGGAAGGGAAGCCAGAGGGAGATGAAAAACGCGGTCGACGGCCGGCGCGAAGCAGCGCAGCGATACGCAACGGAGTATGGCATTGATATGCAATCCAAAGCATCTTACATCCATCGAAAGTACTTTCACCCGATAAGGGATCAAAGATTCCCGAGAAAGTTACAAAACGGGTAGAAGGGTTCCTGTTTTTTTTCGAGCATTGCCCGTTTTGACTTTTTTAATATACAAGTAAGTAGGTAATCACCGCGTAAAAATATGTGGAACCTGGTCTTGTTCCTTCCAAAAAATTTTTACTGGGAAGACTTTAGCCAGGGATCCCTTATCCCGTGAATTTTCTTCGGAAGACGTTTTAGACCTTTCATCAGCGGTGCATGAAACTTCACGGGAATCCTATTGAGATTGCTCGAATCGAAAAAATGTAATTGGTTCAAAATAAAAAAAAAAATTTATAACATTACTTTTAAGATTAGCTTTATTCGAACATTAACTCCCCATCATTAATGCCCCGTAAGGGCCAGTAGTACATTTTTACTTAATAAAAAAAAAAAAAAAAAAAAAAAAAAAAAAAAAAAAAAAAAAAAAAAAAAATCAAAACGGATTTCGATCGAGCAGATTTCGATCGAGCAGATTTCGATCGAGCAGGCTCGATCGAAACCGATTCCGATCGAAACAGGCTTTCGAAACGATTTTTCGAAGTGAACGATTACGAAATGATCGCTCGATCGTTTCGTACGAACCAACGAGCGATTTCATCGGTTCGGGGACAGCCCTAAACCAGAGTCCGCTGTCGGCGCCGACCGCCGCCGCCGCCACCGCAAAGTTGCCGCGTCTCTTGTCCACTACGATACAACATCTACCTACAGTAGAGTAGAGTACCTTTATAGACAGAGTATGGCCATTTCTGTTCCGGTTTTTCATTGGTCGCGAGCAAATAGGCTGACACGATGCTCTTAGGGCCGTAAATAAACAAACGCCATAAACGTTATCAGCAAGCAAGATTGAGGTTATGCACATCTTACATCCTCCTGTGATAAAGGTGAAAGGCAATTTAACAATGTTTTCATGTGTTTTTCGTGTGCTATTCGTTGATATACATGCTCGTTTAAATTGTTACTGCCGCATAATTGAAATTTTTGTCAAATTTAGCTTCTCATTGATGTTACGGTGAGCCGCCATCTTGTTTGTTTATTTACGGCCCTAAGAGCATCATGAAGCCTAAAAACTCGTCGACCAATCAAAAAGCGGAACAGTTTTCCTGTTGTAAAAAGATACGAATGGCCATACTCTGTCTATAAAGGTACTCTACAGTAGAGTATCTATCTACTTTAGACTATCCTCACAGCCACAGTGTGGCCATCCGCTTTTGATCGAGGTCCGAAGAAAGCCTGATTTGGGTGCACTGGAAAAAAAAGTCGCTTTGATCCAGAGTCCAGACTCTTAAAAACATTGACAAGAAAAAAGTCTCTTGATTCAATCAGACTTTTTGCTTGAATCAAAAGGAAATCTGCCTAAATCAAGAAACTTGGCTCTTCAATTCAAGAAAAAGTCGGATTGAATCAAGAGTATTTTTTCTCGTCTGTGTCTTTAAGTGTCTGGACTCTGGATCCAAGCTACTTTTTTTCAAGTGTGCCGTTTGACAGGGTGTCTAGCATCAGGATTTTCCCGATTCTATCATGATTTAAGGAAAAATCTTTGAGAAAAGGCGGCCGTCCGATCAAATTTTTTTATCGAGCTATTTTTCTGAAGGTACGCTTTTGCAGAAATTTTAATTTTTTCCGCAAAGATTTGGGATACGATTAGGATTTGGAAAAATTATAAATTCAAGATTTGGCAGTCAAAAATCAGGAAAAATCAGGATTTTCTAGAATGAAAAAAAACTGGACACCCTGTTTGAGCGGTTCAAGAAGTCACAAGATTGCCAACTACAACTAGAGCAGAAAGAGGGATTGCTTTTTTTAAAAAAAAAATGGCTGTAAAATCGCGGTGAGCGCATCGGGAAAGCAGGAAACACTCCTAAATACACAACCTGCGTGAGAAATATCGGGGTTCTTTTGGGAGGGAAAGAGGGGAAGGAATTTTCCGGGAAGGCCTCCCTGGCTCCTTTCGATGCTAAGGAACACTCCCCGGCCTATTTTTGGAGCTGGGGAAGTCCCACAGATTCCCTTAACAGGGTGTCTTTTCGTGCCTTTCCCCACCTGACCATCCCCCCCCCCCCCCTCGAGAAGCCCTTAGTTCCGCTTGTGTCCCGAAAGTAATATGCGAATTATAAAAAGATTGCGGTCCTGTACCCAATGGCGACGGCCAAGGTAGACAGTATTCATGAAAAATAAAATCTTGAAACACGGAAAGTGTTTGAGAAAATTGCAAACATTTTAGAAACAAATTGAAAAATACCGGTTCCTTTTCATGTTTGGCAAAATGTAAAAATTGCGACTTTCCTCTATTTTTGTGTGTTTGAGTGCAGGTTGCATACTCCAGCCCCTGAAAAATATGAAATACTTCACAGGCTTGTGAAATTTCATGAAATATTTCACTGAAATTTCCAATCTTTCATTTCTTTCATACGTTTCATGGCACCCTGGCGACGGCCACTTATTTCACCGCGTTTTTCTCATGGATGCGGCAACACGACGAACTTGAAAGCATCCTCCCGGCCTCTGGCTAGCCCACGACACCTGATCCCTTGCTGGGCCCAGCCAGAACCTTGAGCTTGGAAGCTTTTCCACTGCGTCTCTCATCCCCCCTCCCCCTCTGGCGGGCCCCTGTGGGCTCCCCGTATATATCCACCTGCGAGTCCACCGCGACGCATTTTCCCGCCCAAAGTCGTGTCGCTAGTGTCCTCTGTTTCTGTCGAGTGCTTGTGATCTTTTCCGTTGTTCAACTCAGAAGTGAACCATGGCTGACATTAGTGACATTCAGGTAGGAATCGCCTATACCTTCAGGGTTGCCACAGTCAGGGAAAACCGGGAAATGTCAGGGAATTTTAGAAAGTCAGGGAAAATGACGAAAATGACCAGGAAATTGTTTTAAATCACCTTCAATTGCTATCCAGAACGGGTTTGAGATTTTTAACAAGAAATTTTGCCCGAAAACTATTTTCAATCATGCTTTCTTAACCATCCGTCACATCTTCAATCGTCAAGGAATTCCACCTAAATGTGTCAGAGAAATGTCAGGGAATTTCATTTTCTAAACTCTGTGGTAACCCAGCAAATTTGAAATTTCGGGGAAGAGAAAGCAAATAACCAGGGTCGCCAAGGGAAATGTCAGGGAATGTAATTCTTTAAATTCTGTGGCAAACCCCCTAACTCTTGTACCAAACTTGTAATAATTCATGTAATGATATTCCCCATCTCAGATTTTGAGCGTTCACCACGTTAGTGGTGAACGCTCTTTCCCGTCGTTTTGCATCGGGTAGATTACTAATGTATCCATTGGTAAAGGCCCGCACTGCTCCATGGGAATCGGCGCCATTTTTCGTGGCGGGAAGCAATACCTATTTTCTCAATTTTTTTAATGTACCATTTCTACCTTTTTTCTCCTATTTTGTCCACTTTATATAATGCCTGTAGGCTTGTCTTTGAGAAATTAATATCTTTACGTTTTAAAACCCTGCAACGTACTTTTATTTAATGACTCTTTCAAGGATCGTTCAAATTTTTTGTCGTCGTAGTTCTAGAAAAATGTTTGGGTACAAAGTACCCCTTCACTAATGACCCTATATTTTGCTCTGTGATGACAAGACATTTCTTGTACATATGTATGTTTCCTAGGTTACGCTCCACGTTTAGTTCAACAGCGTCTTGCAGCGCTCTCTTCCGTCCGCGCAAACCTCTTTTACATATTGACGAGATGCTATATGTTGAACGCTCTCCAACGTCTTAACGTTGGAGCCGTCGTCTTGTTTTCAATTTCTCCCAAATGAGGGTTTTTTAGTCCTTTTCTCGTCTAAATGTTGAGAATCAGATGCGGCAGAGCACGCTGCCGTGCTCAGGAAGAAAGCCGTATGAACATTCGAGAGTTGCCAAATTTCCCTCAATGAAATGTTTATTATTTGATAGTAAAGACATGAATATTTTTCATTGAAATTTTCAGGAACTCTGGCTGAAATCGCGAACAAAATTATCCGAAGAACCGGAAGGAAAATATTCATAAAACCAGGAAATTGGTGTTTTGTCAAAGGAATTTTGGCAACGCCTGAAGGTTCATGCGGCGTTCTTCCTTAGCACGGCAGTACGGCACCTCGAATAAACATCCATTTTTCAAAAGGAGAAAGAATGTGTCAAAATAATGCTGCTCTTGACGTGGATTGCCTCGCGCCCACTTGGGCGGAGGATCCTTCTCTCCGATGTAATAAATAAGTTGAACACTCGAGGCGTTTCATCGTCGGATTCCTCGGCCCATCGAGCCGCTTTCCATCCCTTCCGCCGCCTGAGCGTGTCCCTGTCGCGCGGAACGGGAGCCCGCGAGCCGGCCCTAATCGAATTTTTCCTCCAATCAAGCTTCGTTAAACGCCGCGCCCTTCCAATTTCCATTAATTTTCTCGTACAACGGAAGTTGTGAATCGCTCGTTATCGGGCTCAGTGGGTCGATTCTCGACATTATCCGATGACCTTGAGCGGTTAATCCCTATTCTAGCGATGCTATCCGACGAATCGATCCGGGTAATTTAATGGACTACTAGACGAGGTACCAAGTTAAGCATTCTGATACATGTTTCCCAACCAAAATGTAACGTAAAACACGATTCTCAGGGTGTCTAGCATCAGGATTTTCCTGATTTTCCCGATTGTATCAGGATTTAAGGTCAATCAGGATTTAATCCCGATTTCATCAGGATTTGAGGAAAAATCGGCTGTAAAATCAGGATTTGAAAAAAGTCGGCTGTCCGATCGGTTTTTTTTTTTTTTTTTTTTTTTTTTTAAATATGCATACGCTTATGCAGAAATTTTAGTTTTTCTCCGCAAATGATCAGGATCCGATCAGGATTTGGAAAAATTATGAAATCAGGATTTAGCAGTCAAAAATCATGAAAAATCAGGATTTCATCAGGATACCCTAAAATAAAAAAAATAGACAGGTGTTCGTGCAACGGAAAATACTGAAATTGGCTCCTAACCAACTAACCAAGACATTTAACGTTTTTTGTCGCGTGAATCCAAACCTCGCGCTCATGAAAACACATCAGTCTACGCGAGTCATATCGCACACTAGACTTCACCGTGACAATATGCAACCTCTTTAATTCGCTATTAACGCTTAAGTTCGTAAATTTAATTATAATTTTGAAAATTATTAGTTTAATTTAACTTTAAATTGAAACAAAATAAAAATCAATTAGACAAAAAAAAATACAAACTGTATTAACCCAAATTTGGACGTATTTCTGCCAAACGGAACTAAGTGCATTATGACGTGAGCCCTGACGTGCGATGCACGTATTCTTATGGGTCTCAGGGCTCATGTCGTGATGCACATCGTTCCGTTTGGCAGAAATACGTCCATTTAATAAAACTTGCTGTGCCATTTCAATCACAAAACAAAAATTATCGTAACAACAACAAAACCAAAAATTGTAAATAAGATTAAACCGATAAAAAGAGAGATTTTTTTTCCAATTAAGGTTTTTTTTTTTTTATTTATTTTTTTTTTTTTTTATATATGGATTCTATCCTTAAAAATCATGGGATAACCACTCGACGATCGACACGGACGTCGCGTCAGGTTTTAAAATGAAGCGATTTATCGGTGGAAACCCGGCCGGGCCGGCCCGCACCAAGCGCTACCGAATGATTTTTAATCAAATGAGATTTACGGGCGTCGCTGCCGGGCCGCCCCGAAAAAGCGCATGTCCCCTTCATTTAATGAGTGTGTTAATAAGGTTTTTTTTTAAATCTGACAACATGTTCTAAGCTGATGAATCGGGACGTGACGAGTCAATGGTGCGCGCCTTTAGCGACCTTCCTCGACGGCGACACCTTTTAAGGCCCGCACACGGCGCGCGGCGGCGGGGCGACACCTCTTTTTAATAAGTAGCCGATATGAGGGTGATACGAGCGACCTCCGACCTCGGGTGGGCCCCCGGGCCCCGGGCTCCGTAAGTGGGCCCTTTGATGAGGGCGATTATCGCGTCGTAAAGGGTAATTCAATTTACATCCCAATCACCCGCCGCCAACCACCACCGAGCCCCTTTCGTCTCGGATTCTTGTCCGACACACCGTTACCCCCATCCCCATCCCTTCTTCTGGTGTCGGTGAGGCGATTAGAGCAGCTATTTGCCGAGAATATTACCATGGCGTTGCTTGAAGGTATGAACCGCAAGCACGGTGTTATCTGTGGTAAGAGCCAATGAATCGTAACCGATTATTTTTTCTAATGAAAAGCGAGTGACACATTGAGAACGAAAGTTCGGTGTTCCATATCATCCTAACTAATTCGGTTTGTCAGACTGAATTTCCAGTCTGTCAAACCGAACTTTCGTTTCGTGTCACCAAACGTGTGCAGCGAAGTGAACTGACTAAGTTTGGTCATATATGCCGAGTGTTCGGTTACACGAACGAAAGTTCAGTTTGACAAACCGAAGATTTCCGCAAGAAGATCCGGAATTTTTTCATTTTTGTCGCTTTGAGCGAGAAATTCAACATTTTGAAATTTTACGACTTTCGTCAAATGGAGGCACTGAATTTTTCTGTTGAGGAAGCACTGAATGTCGTGAGAATGTACTGAAAAAGTACTGATTTTTGGCATAGAGTACATAGAGTCGTAATGTAATCGGGAGAGCTGGCGCCACTTTTAAGCATTTTCCATGTCCCGAATTCCGAGACTCCTGTGTGACGCCGGGTCACTTTTTCGATACATAATCGATTGTTTGCGATACACGGGTACCCGGCCATCCGATGACAACAACAACAACAACAACAAAGGAGATAGGAATTACCACGTATTCCACACCGCCATTTTGGATCGAAAATGTATCGAAAAAGTGACCCGAACTCGGCGCACACCGGGCTCGGAACTCGTCGAGCAGAACATGGCGCCAGCTCTCCCATTTACATTACGACTCTATGTACTCTATGATTTTTGGCCAGCCTGTTCTAGTAGACCCTGTGAAAGCAAGGAGGAAGAAACCAAGGAAGTCATTACCGCGGTGGATGACGTAAAAAACCCGAATTTTCAAAGGGCGATGCCTCGGTTCATATTGGACGTAGAGAGTTGCGGTTTGGACGAATCTTATTAATTTTAGCTAATCTACAAGATTTAAGCACCCAAAACACGACTCTGTGACCAGCGCAACTGACTCGTTGGTTTAGCCCATTTGGTGTCGACTTAGGGCGTTAAGTTCCACATCTACGCGACGAAATCGAGCTCCGGTGCAGCGCCCGCACCCGCGTTTCACGACCTACCCCAACTCGACACGATGCGACACACCATAAATCTCGCGCATCTAGGAAATCGGAAGAGACAGGTAATCCGTAATACGCCCCCGCCGCCACCGCTACCCACCTCCCCCTCCCGCGGGGTCAGCCCCATAAATTACACCCCTGTCTGCTTAGCACTTACCGCCCCCACCCCCGAGACGCGGTTATGAGCTGCGAGCATTTCAGGGCACAACTGCCGTGCGAAGGAAAAACGCCGTATGAACCTTCGAGAGTTGCCATATTTCCTCCGATAAAATGCTCATTATTGAGGATATTTACCAGGGTGTCTACAAGTCCGGAAATAATAGCGATTTTTTAAGGGGGGTCCGGAAGCACTGAAAAAGTGCGGAAATTCCGCAAAAGGTCTGGGATTTTTTTATTTTTTTATCATTTTTGTCTCAATTTGAACGAGGAATTCAAATTTTTGAAATTTTTCGAATTTCGTCAAATGGAAGTACTGAAAAAGTACTGAATTTTTCTATTGAGGAAGTACTGAATTTTTTGGGAATGTACTGAAAAAGTACTTTAAAAGTACTGATTTTTGGCCCGCCTATTTTAGTAGACACCCTGTTTTTGAATAATTTCCCTTGAACTTTGCAGATTTTTTACACATGCCTGCAAATGAGACTATCTGAAAAATTGGAGGAAAAACAGTTTCTGGCATCAAGATTTTCCCGATTCTATCAGGATTTGAGGGCAATCGGGATTTACTCCTTATTTCATCTGGATTTGAGGAAAAATCGGTCGTAAAATCAGGATTACAGAAAAGTCGGCCGTCCGATCGAATTTCTTTGTCGAGCTATTTTTGTGAAGAATTTTCTCCGTAAAAAATCAGGATTCGGAAAAATTATGGAATCAGGACTTAGCAGTGAAAGATCAGAAAAATCAGGATTTCCCAAAATAAAAAAAAACTAGACACCCTGAAAAATTCACAAATTTCTCTGTAAATTCGTATTTCATCAAAGGAAATTTGGCATGATCAGGAGGTTTATACGACGTTCTTCCTCAGCACGGTTGACAACCCCTCCCACCTCTCTAAAGTTGTCTCCGAGGTGCGGGGGAAAGACAAACACACCCCGTCGTGAGTGGCACCTGTGCGCCGTGCCCGGGGCCCGGGGGGTTTGTTTAGGCGGCGAGATAAACGTGTCTGCGGTGGGACGAAGATGCTTTTCGAGGTTTTTTACTCCGGGATATACTCTCACGCGTGGGGGTGACAGATTATGCGGCCGGGGAGGAGTAAATCTTGGTCGTGAATGAAGACGTCGCCGAGTTATGAATGGAGTGTCCGGTCTACGTGGAAGGTCCGTTCGCCCGGGGATCAGGGATCAGGCCCCGTCCGAAAGACGCGCCCTGCTTTCCAGGGCGCACCCCTATCGGAGACGTCGACGGCTGGCTGGGCGGTCGCGAGGATTTTTCTTAGTGAATGTCTAGCTCCGTAATTTGAACTCTGAACAAGGAAAATTTGTCACGAGTTTAGGAAAAGTTTGGCGTGTTTTTAGAAAAGTGGAAATTGTGTTCGAAAGTCTGAGGATTAAATTTTGGAGTCGGGGAAAAGCGAAAATATATACACTGAAAAAAAAGTGAAGTTGATTTACCATTCTGGATGTGAAAAAAGTTTGCGAGAACTTACAAAATGCTGACTTAACAGCTACAGCAGTTACTTTAGCAATGTTCAGATGTAAATTTAACTGCCGTAGCGGTTAATTTAGCATTTTGAGAGTTCTCGCACACTTTTTTCACATCCAGAATGGTAAATCAACTTCATTTTTTTTTTCGGTGTAGTGAATTTGAAGATAAGACAATATGGCGAACACTGTCGGAGAATACCAGAAAACTTCAGTGCGTTTTTAAAAAGTCAGGGATAACGTTGAAATGTCACTGAAATTGACGAAAATGTTAGAGAAAAATCGTCGAGTCACGTTTATTTGCTTTCTTAGATGGGTTTAACGTTTCCAACATCAAAACTATTACTGACCATTCTAAAAAATGGTTCCAACCCCCCTTCCCACCCCTCCCCCCAGACGTTTTTCTCGCTCGTCCACTTCGACTCCCAAAACCTCCGGAGTCGGGAACTCTTGAAGCGCCAGAAAACTTGTTATTCCGAAGACGTTTTTCATAGCCGCTTCAAGTTGAAAAACCTCGGATAGTCAGGAATGAATATTCGAAATGAAAGGCGAATTCTCACCTGGAAGACTTCTCTGTCGGGAAATTTCGACATTCGGGGGAACTCATCGTTCCGCAGAGGTCTTTTCCGTCTCCTCACGAGTTTTCCGGCCACGACGGATGGAAGTCGTGACGTCAGATCGGGGCTCTCGGGGAGCCGGGGGGCGGTGAGGGGGGAGGATAAGTGTTTTACGCTCAAGTGTCCTCCACTCAATAAACGCTTTTCCGAGAGCCGCCGAGCAGTCAAACGATTTTTCTCGCAGCTAGTTACTCGTGTTTGTACACCGTTCAACCACTCGACACCCCCCCCCCCTACACGATGTCGCGTCCCTTGTTTTTTCTGCCGGAGTGCGCTAACGCTTACTCAACGCCCCCAAATTCGTCTTTGCCGTCCCTCGACGTTCCGCCACTTGGGCTCACATTGTTGCCAGATAGTCCGGAAAACGGCGCTTTCCCCCCGTTTAAACTCGTTTTAATTATCAAAATTTTATCAGACAACCTGGCAACCTTGTGGCCTCGCTCACTTGCGGCCGAACGAGGTGTGAGTTTTTTTAACCCTGCAGCGGGCTGATTGTTGAATTCTATAGACAAAGAAGACATAAGGAGTGTGGAGGGATCGGGATCATATTGGTTGAAATGGGTGGTTCCTGTAAACTAAGGGAGAAAATGATGGACAAGCTATTGGATCTCTATCGTGGTTTGCGGTTAGTTTCTATTACTTACGTCCTTTGTGCATTGCAACCACCCGCTTCTACCATTAGAATCCTTCCATATCCCTCTCGTCTTCTTAGTCTATCACTTCGTCTATCAATTTCAACGATCAGCTCGCTGCAGTTCGAGGATTTTTCGCAACTTGGGAAACGTGAAGAAGGTCATTCTGTGAAAAAAGGGAGAATTTCACGGCATTCCTTGTTGGTGAAATGCGTAATGAATGTCATTTTAGCGTGCGAGCAAAGGGAATTATAGGAATTTAAAAAATATTCCAAGCCCTGACCTCTTTGTTGTCTTGTACAATTTTAGCAGGGTGAGTCACTAAGCTAAATTCAAAAGAAAATTAATTTAATCGTTTTTTTAAGAATCGTCTTGCTCTATCTTTCATTTAATGGCTTTTTAATTGCAATTTTTATTTGGTCATACGATCGAAACTAACTTTCGAGTTTCAGGAGCCATGTGGCCCATGAAGCTCGATTTTTAGGGGCCAGATTGACTTTTTGCCTGCGTATCACGGCGCACTTAGTGAAAAGTTGGAATCCGGTGTCGTGCGTCGAAATTTCAAAAATGGCCGAACAGAGAAATTTGATTTTTTTTTTTTTTTTGAGGGGCGGGGCCAAATTGGCGCAGAGCCTTCATTTTTTAGGCGCCGTGGCTGATTTCTTAGGCGCATTTGGCGCTTTGGCACCTGTGAGTTTCGAACACTGTATTGTAACACTCTATTGAACACTGTAACACTGTCATTCACAATATTAATTTTTTGTAGTCTTAAACGTCTAAAAACTTACACCATTCCATAGCCAACGAGTCGCAATAACCATTAGAGTAGGAAATTCAGATTTCTCGACAAGAAGGGGTCTCGATTTCTCGTAATTCGCCGTCATCGGGAAAGGGAGGCAAGCAACACCCCCTCCCCAATTCGCCGTCATAGGGAAAGGGAGGCAAGCAGCACCCCCTCCCCCCTTATTAGTCCCTCTGGCATTCGGGGTCAACGAAGGTTGCTCCATCACGTGAAAGGAAAAAAAATAACCGAATGCATTCAAATGGGTGCTGCTATGCGTTAGTCGGATAATTTGATTAGTTACTCAGCCTCCCCCCCCCCCCTTGCCCTCCCCCGGTTGGAATATCAACAGATGGTCGGTGTGGAACGAGCGGCGCTAACGGTGTAGCTCATCAATCATTGAAAAATTGGATCGATTGACATCGGAGACCCATGCGGACTATGCGGGCGCCCCAATCATCTCACTTAGTCACTCATCAGCATCTCCTATCTTCGATTTTGAGTCGCCTGTCGAATCAGGACCGTGAGAAAGCCTATATTCGACGTCATGTTGGACGGAAGAGTTCCTCTCGAAGCTAACGCCGTTTTCCGTAGGAAGTGAGAGAAAACCCGGTCGAAAATTAGGGGAAATATGGGGGATTGAGGAAACAGACTTGTGGACAGGGTTTTAAGTATATTGATTCGACGGACGCCATTTTTTGTGTCAGAGCGACGTGCGGTATATCGTTTCGATTCGTTCTATAATTTCAGCTACTTGTCATTTCCTTCGAATTTTGAGATTGCATTTCTGTTGTCATGAGACTGAAGATTTATGTTTCAAGTGTGACGAAGAAATTCAACTTAATATAGGCAGGGTTTTTTTTTTTTTAGAGGAAAATTACCGCATTCGATACTGATATCGAAACAGCACACGAAAGCGACATTTTTCCTTTAATAAACCCTGCCTTCATTTCGTCGAATTTCCTTGTCAAATTAGGTGCATGAATTCTTTAGTCTCATGAGCACAGAAGTGCGATCTCAAAATTCGAAAAAAAAAAATGATAATTAGCGGTGATGATCACTGTAATCATTATGATGTCATCATCTTCCACTTTTACCAGGGTTGTTTGTTCTTGTAAGCGGAGAATTCAATATTCCCGTAGCCTGTGTAAACTAAAAAACTGAATATCTCAGTTAGAAATCGATCTCCGTAATTTTCGTCTCTCGAATCGTGTGTTGGGTGAAATTTCGGTTCAGAATAATGTATCAGAGTGCCGATGTTGGTAGCTTGTCTACCGGTTCACTCGTGGCACCCTATCCTCCCCCTAATTTCCCGGCTCGCGGGGATGCCGACCTGGCGTTTTCCCACGGAGTGCACGGAGGGATGCCTCAGTTTCGCAGTTTCTGCGGAGAACCGCTCGTTTGACTCTGGGCTCTGCCCCGTCGAGGTTTTCGTCGGAGCCCGAGTCGCGGTTTCGCGGAGCGAGTGCATGAATAAACGACGACTCGGGATTTGCATTGAATCAATTAATGAGCCAGTGAATACATATAATTAGAGTGGAGCGCAGAGCCGACGACGCCCAGTGGGTCTAGTCAGTAAGAGAGCTCGGACAAAATGTGGAAACTTTAAACGCTTGTAACTCCTATAGTACTGATTTTTTAAGGGCGGTCCGGAAGTACTGAAAAAGTGCGGATATTCCGCGCAGAGGTCCGGAATTTTTTTTCATTCCTCAGCGAGAAATTCAAACGTTTGAAATTTTTAGAATTTCGTCAAATAGTGGAACTGAAAAAGTACTGAATTTCTTGGGAAAGTACTTAACAAGCACTGTAAAAGAACTGATTTTTGGTCAGCCTGTTTTAGTAGACACCCTGGTAAAGTGGTTTCCTTGTGAAATTTTCCTCTAGAAACACCCCTTTAAGTTTAAAGTGTGACGAAATAAACATCAGCATTCGCAGTTTTAGTCAAAAATTTCATGTCCGACCCCTCTAATTGACTCGATCCACTGTGCGATGGCAAGCGCCCGATTTTATGCACGGATCTGCCCTGCCTCCACCCCTCACCCCCGGGGAAGGGGGGGGGTTGAGATCTTGAACAGTCACAGGCGCAGCTACGTCTCGGAGGTGATCGGTTTTCGTTGACGTGTCTGCGCACCAATGAAATCTCGCCCTGAGGTCAGGGCCTCGCCTCATTACCGTCTTTTGCTCAGAAATAATGACTTAGCCAAAATCAAAAACGGAAAAAATATATCAAAGATAGGGAATTTCCGTGAAACATGAAATATTTCACGGAAATTTCCTATCTTTTATATGTTTCTTCTGCTTCGTCCCACTCATGTCGTGAGAACACAAAGTCATTTTTTCTAACTTCCATGAATTCACGAAATATTGTTATCATTTTTTTAAATTTATTTATTCTTTTCTGAATCAAAGCTCAAAGCTGTAGCTTTGTGATAACACCTAAAAATGTATGAAGTTGATGCCTATCCGTGGATTTGCTGGAACCGAAAATGTATTGGTACCGTTTGGTCCCTACTTTTTTCCACCATTGCTATTATCGCCGTTTATTTAGAAAGTATTCTTAGCGTAGTCTTTCTACTTGTCAGGTCGCATTCAGCATTCAGCACTATATTTAGTGTGTCCCGTGAAAAGTATATTTTTACCCAACATCCTCATATAGTCAATTTTTTCGTTATTTCCTCTTTCAAGAACTTTGCTGTAGACTTTTAAATTTTAGGGAACCTGTACCCTAATTTTAGGGTCAGGAACACGTGTATTAAGTGTGTGGATCATCTTCAGAATTTCAGGAAGAAGAAAAAATCTTGCTGAATTGTGACAACAGCGCTTGAAGTGACGGGAAAGGTCCGCGTCTCTTCCACTCGAATAGCAAGTGTTGTCTCGAGACCTTGGTCCTGGTCGTATCATTCTTTCCGATTATTAATTTTATTTATTTTTTTTTCTCCCTCGCTTCTTGCGTTCCGAAGTTCTCATTTCAGACGTAATATCTAATTACTGTTGACAGCCTAACTGACTCTTGTTTTTTCTTCTCTCAGATTTTTTTTCTCTTCTTGTTTTTCATCTTTTTATTTTTAGTCCTTATCACGCGAAATAATTCGCGGTCATACCGTACAGTGGAGCGAGCTATCGGGAGAAGTCAAACACGAAACGGGTCCCTTTATGCCCAAAGGAATGATGTTCCACGTAAGCACAGTTCTTTCTAGCTGATATACGTCCAAATTTTCCAATAAAACTGAGAATTTCTACGTTTATTCTGTCACAATTTAAACTTTCAAGGGTGCTCACTGATGGAAAGTTAAGCGTACGGTAAATGCTCAAAAATGTGGAGGGAGAGACAATTTTTAGAGGTCTAAAGTCGAACATCAAAGGAAATTAGAAGAAGGTCCTCACTAAAGGTATATTATTTTGCCTTACAATACCCTTTTATAAAACTCCCTTTTCCTAATTTTTCAAGACCACCATGACTTGTTTTTTCTTTACTTGACAAGTTTCACAGGGTTGCCACCGTCCGGGAAAACCAAGAAATGCCAGGGGACAATCGTCAGGGACATTAAATGCCCAAAAACTATTTCTGACCATGTCTCTTTGAAAATCTGGCATTTGTTCAATTGTCAGGGAATTTCACCAAAATGTCAGGGAATTTAATTTCTCAAATTCTGGAGATCCCTGGATTTAGCCATCCTGCAAAACACGCGAATTTTACCGCGATTCTCGGAAAATACTTAATTTTCAAGGTTGGTCTTCCCCAGTTTCACAGCTTCCGTATTTTTTTCGCGCGATCGGGGGGTTTCTCCACCCCTGTGCGGCATGCCCGTGAGTCATCGATGAAATATTTTTACTCTCCGAGGCGTTTATTTACAAGTTAACGCAAACGCAGTAGCCGGCCCCGGCGACGAAACGCGATAACGGAAACGTGAGCTCAACAATCCAGTGATAACCCGACGGAAACGTACTCGTGTCGGTCCGTGCTAAAACCGCGCATATGTATGTTTTCGATGAGCTTTAAGCTCTGTAATATTGCGTGTATTGTGGGGTTCACGGGGTAATGTGCAGGCTTTGTTTTGACACCGGCGATTCATATCTCTTGCGATAGGAACACGACCGCCGACCGCGGCTGCCGAAGGCAAATATCTCGACGATCCTCGTCGTACTCAAAGTTCTCTGCGTCTTGAATGGATTGCTCCTTCTGCTTCTCTCGCGTCCAGTCGAGTACTCAAGGGGGCAAAGTGTCAAAAAACCTATTTTCACATCGGGGAATGTTTATGGGTTTCAAAGAAAAATTTTTTTGACTTGAAGATTACTGTCTCAAATTAATTGTTCTCTACGCTTCTGTCGTGACCAGTAGAACGCCCGTGTTTTTACCTTCTGGGAAAATGTCGCTATTTTTCGCTCATAATCTCTCTTTCTCTCTTTCTTCTGAAAAAAATTGTTTTCTTTTGCAAGAATATATTTTATTTGAAGACAAATTTCAATCTATTCACTATCGATTATAAAGAATTCATTCACTGAAAAAAAATTTCTCTTATTTTAAGTGGATACAAAGTTCTAAAGAAAATTTTTTGTTTGAGGAATAATTGATGAGAAATAGGCAACAAACATAGGGAAAGCGCAAGTATCCATCTTCCACAAACTCGAAATTTCGTTGCTCCATGAGCTTTGGTTGAATCGATAAACGACTTTGTGAACCTATAGGTACATATCGCCCTTAACGTTGTGCCTTCAGCCTTCACCTTTTCTCCAGCATCACGCGTCTCTCTTTATGTTCCTTGTCCAAAGTTTTGTCTATCAATTTAAATAATCAGCACGGAGTGGTCCAAGGAGGCCATCTCGAGAGGGAGCCATGGATCAAATATTGAAAGTCCGAGAAAAGCGAAGGAGAGAACTCGGCTCGGAACCGAACGAAGGATGCGACTTGGTTGCCAGATTGTGCTATAAAATGTGGATATTTTACGTGGGTTCAAGCGGGGTAAAACGCTAATTTTTCAGCACTATCTGGCAACGATGACGAGATGAATCGCGCCCGTGGTAAAGGGAGGCAAATTGGAGATAAAAAATGGGCAGGAATTTCTCTCGAATTTGAGGGGCTGACAAAGGAGGACGTTGCCCATAAAAAATCGGGCGTGAATAAAAACGAAAAAGAATAAATAAAAAAAGAAAACCGAGTTACGGGGATTTAACCCCTCGGCGGAGGCTGCGGCCGGCCGGCGCGGCGCACACCGGACCAAGTCGAAAGGAGAATTCGGACAAAATCTGGAAACTTTGAAAGCTTATTTCTTCGAAAATATGAAACACCAAAAGTTTAAGAGTGGTTTCATTGGGTTTTTCGAGAAATTTCCTTTCAAGAACACTCCTTAAAATTGAATTTGTGACGAAATATACTTGGAAATTTGAAATTACAGCCAAAAATTTCGTGTGCGACCTCTGTGATTGACTGTGCGGCGAGGCGGGGGAACTAATAAAAACCCAGATATGACACGCCGCGTTCGCGCCCGAGGGGAGGCCAAGTTGTCGGGCACCGATGACGGATTTCCGGGGGCCTGCCTCGCTCCGAAACGACGTTTCGCGGTTTTTCGAGGAAATCCGACAGCAGGGCTGTTAAGAAAACCATCGAAAGTAGCTGCTCGGACGGCCATAGACTAGATTACTCGCCGCGGTTTCAATTTTCGAGGCTCGGAGTTTTCCCAGATGCTACCAGGCTCCAGCCACGCATCCCACGGCCATAGCGCCCGAGCAACTTCCTTAAACCGCCTACAAACGCCCTGCCCTGTTCCCTTCACATCTGTGCTATGGAAAAACGCCGTTTTTCTGTTTGAAATTTCAGAGAGCTTTTTTTTTTTTTTTTTTTTTCTCTCTCTCTCTCTGCTGATTTTACGGCTGCGTGTCTAGCACCTTCAGCCAACTTTAGACTATGTTTATTGTCCGTAGACATCGAGGGATTCAGGCACATCCATACTTCAGGCTTTTAAAATTTGGGATTAGAGCAGAGTAGAATCTGTTTCAGCAGATCTACTCGTCAATTCCTTGAAAATTAGACGCCACCACCGTGGTTCCAACCCGGGACCTATGTAAAGTCAGACGCGCTGACCAGTAGGCCACCCTGGCTGACTAAAGGAGCGTTCATATTTAACATAGACGTACCATTGTTCATTTTACTACGGGGAGGGGGGCTGGCCCCTTTAGCACCGGGGAATCAGGGGGGCTATAGAATACATCCAGTTCAGAGGGGGGCTTGGGGGGGCTTCCCCGGAAAATTTTCGCAATTATAAATCTATTTGGACGCATTTTGAGGATCCCGTGACGCAGATTTTCCCAGCAACTTTGGCGGGAAAATTACGTTTATTTTTTACTTTCAACTCTCTCCACCTCCTCCTCCTCCTCCTCCTCCTCCTCCTCTCCCTCCCCCCCCCCCCCCCATTAGAGCGTTAAGTATTTTATGAAGCACTCCTAAGTTGTTGTAGCTCATTTTAAAAAAAACATCTCACCTGTCATATGAACATACGCTTTCCCATGCAGATATGCATTTTTTTATCGAAAGAGCCTGGAAAAAACGGTGCCTTTCCAAAAAATCTAGTCCAATCGGAAGGACCTGGAAAAAAACAGCGTGATCAGCTCAGAAGAATCGCCACTGCCTAGCACGCTGTGAAACCATCAATTTTTGACCCATTTCGTGGCGCTCCACGCCCGGAATCCCAGCCGACTCGCGGCGCATTCGGGCAGAGGACCGGTCAAAATATTTCTCCTTTTTTTCGAAGTCGCTGAAGGGGGGGGGGGGGGGGGGGTTTGCAAGCTGCGGCGAAGAGGCGATAATTTGTTCACGCTTGGGCGACGATGAATGGTGACGATAGCCGGGCAGGCCGAGCGAAAACGGCGTTTGAGCATCCGATTTACAGGAGTAGTTGCGCGGTTGTAACGTTTGCGTCCTGTGTGCATTTGTCGTTGCGTTTCATGTGCCGTTCGGCGCGGCGCGGCGGAACCGCCACCATATTTGGAATTGGGGGCCGCGCTTCGCCGAAATCGCGTGCTCCGACTCGGACGCATCCGAGGATCCTTGTTGTCGTTTGTTCGCCACCAAGGAGAAGAAAAAAAACATCCGAAATGGACCAATAGACAGGGTACGAATTTTAGCATTCTAATACATGTTTCTGAACCAAAATTTCATGTAGAACACGATTCGTGCAACAAAAGTTACTGAAACAAACTCTTAGCGAAGATATTAACGTTTTTATTTCACATCAGTTACGAGGAATTTGAACTGCCCGCTCACAAGAAACTCAAAGCTCTACGTGAGTCAAATCGCGCACTACAATGGTTTCAGCAAGCTCCTGAATCGAGCAATGTTCATTTCCCACCATAAGTTGTTCAAACTATAAGCAATTTGCTATAGCTGAGCCGAAGCGTCAAGACTGAGGTTGCCGGATTTTATATCGCTGAGACGTTTATGATAACGTGTAGCGCGCGATGTGAATCACGTAGAGCACTGAGTTTTCTTGAGCGGGTGGTTTCAATTCACGCATCAAGAATCATTAAATATCTTCTTTAGGCGTTAATTTCAGTAATTTTCGTTGTGCGTATCGTGGTCTACGTGACATTTTGGGTAGGAAACATGTATCAGAATGCTGAAATTCGTACCTTGTCTAGTGGTCCATTACGTTCAAGGGCTCGTGAAACTGGAAACTTGAATGAAGGACCTGAAAAATTGCATATCGTCACCTTCCAGCCAAAGCATCACAAGCGCCATGCAACGTTTACAAATTTCCGCCGCCATTTTAGTTTTTAAATTGTTCAACAAATCTGTCGGAAAATTTCACTGAATTTTCTACGAGCTGCCGATAAAATTCAGTGAAATTTGCAAACAGGTTCAACCGACAATTTCTCTGTAAAAAAATAGAATAGCGGTGGACATTTTTAGACGTCGTATGGTGCTTGTGATACTTTGGCCGGAAGGTCTCTTTCGGTCGGGATATTATCTTTTAACACCTGATGAAGTTGCGAAATGTTCAACCTTCAGACAAGTTGAGAAATCAAGCAACTCCATTCAGTCAACTCTCGATAATTTGAAGTTATAGGGGAGCACGGAGAAAAGAGACTAGTGGCCGCAACCAGGAAAAGGGCTATGTTTACCAACCCGCCTATTTCGTTTCCGTCATAGCTCAACTCCTGTTTGATCCGAACAAAGCGGGTTGGTAAGTACGGCTAACGGTGTCACGGGCGGGCGGGTTGCCTCCTCCGACTACGCGGGTTGGTAAATCTTGCCAAGGATTAAGGGTTTACTCATTACTCGTATTGTTATGTAAGAATATACGCCTGGTAGGCTTTATTGAATGCCTGGTTTACAGAATGAATCGAGATTGTTCCAGCTCCAATCTGGCGGCACACAAAAACCGGGGCATGTAACAGAAGGTGTTGGAAAAGAGCCCCTTTTCCCCCGAATAAAATGATTAAGCACGATGAAACTCGCCGAAACCGTGAAAAATGAAAAAGATTAATCTCTCGGAGGCTAATCCAGTGTAATTTGGCGATAGAATTTTTTCACCTCTGTCGGGGTTCGATCCTACAACCTACCTAACACTAGCCGAGAATCCTAACCATTAAGCTAAACCGAGCGATAATTACCGCGACGAAAAATCGGCATATAACTTCGATTTTAACGAAAAACTAGAATTTCTGCAACCAACTAAGATTTTTCCGCGACAATGTACAATATATTATGAGATACATACCAATTTACTTGCAATTTTTTCGGAAGGCCTAAATTTCATATAATTTTGTTCTTTATTAGGTACTTTCTTTAAATTTATTTTTATTTTACCTAATTAATTACTTTTTTTACTTAATACTTTACTGCTTGCTATTTTTAATTCATCTAGCTCATTTACGCAGGTATACTTTATTTTCTTTGTTATTTAATTAAATCTTTAAGAACCCAATGGATAGAGCCTGATCGATTTCTGAACTAACACTTGACTTTCACTAGTTTTCACTGGAAAAGTAAACAGCTGACTGCCGGCTCCAAAAACATGCTCTCGTCATTACATATTACCAATATTAGCTAATCCACACGCCAAATATATAGACGTCAGAATTAATATCTCGAATTTGATTCTCCCACCACACTTTTTAGAAATGCAACCTATTTCATAGTACGCATTACCTTCAAATAAGTGTATGTTGAAAGTTCCAGATTGGTCGTAAAATACAACTTAGTGCTGTCTTTGTCTACCAGATTTCAAGGTAAGCAAACCTGACGTGGTGTACAATGCAACTATTCTGGGTTGGTAAATCTGAGAGCGAAGGAGTTGGGTTTCTGTGACTAGTCGGTATGTCAAGTGGTATCACGGTCCCAGTTAGGAGCACTAGATCATCATTTACCAACTCGTGTTAGCATAGGCCGCTAACTCAGTGAGTGATAGTTTCTAATTTTTCTGTTGCGTGAAACTAAATCCTGTTTTACCAACCACGAATAGTCACAGCCACTAATCTTTTTTCTCCGTGAGAGAATGGATTCGTACGACTTATTATTAACAATTATTCTCACTGTCCAACATTGTATTTAATCATTATTTATTTATTTATTTATTTGTCATCCCAAATTATCCTAACTTCTGTTGTATTTTTGTTTCAGGTAAGCATCTTTTGATCCTCTTGGTTCGCAAAAATCGTGAGTAAACTGTTTGTCCGCCCCAAAACGCCTCAGTCTCAACCAGTGGCAATAATACTATCGGTTTAGCCTCTGTTTTAACCAATTTTAATTAATCGAACCCCTCGGCGTACGTTCGAACGGTGGGAGCCCAGTGGGCTGATCGTTGAAATTGATAGACTGAGGGAAATGAGCGATTCTCTCGGTTGAAGCGGGTGGTTGTTATGGATTAAGGAGGAAAATGATGTCCTCACCATTAGGGGTGATTCGTGAGTTGAAGATAGTTAGTCTATTACATACCTCGTTTGTCCATTGTAACCACCCGTTTCCACTAGTTACATAGCTCCACTTCCTTCCAATTCCATTTCCACTCTCCATTTTCCTTTTTTCTGTCTTTTGTCTATTGCTTCGTCTCTCGATTTCAATGAACAACCCGCAGAAGTCCGCAGCATTGCCAACCTTGCTGGAAGCCTCAGATGGCTGAGCCTGTCAGAAATGGCTCCATCCGCTTTTTCTGAAATTTTTCATGGGATTCCGTATCCTTGTCGTCCTATGAAGGTACTCTACGGGTACAATATGTAGGTATTCCAAATGAGACCGACTGACGGGAGAAAAAAATAGGTGCTACTCTCGCCACAGCACGTTGAACTCGGTGAGAATGGGCGATTGACGACAAGTTACGATGTTTCAAAAGGATCCAAAGCACCGGCACGTTGGTCGTTATCCTCTCCATGTCGCACGGAAGTCGGAACTGTGGGAATCGGGGTCCAAAGACAAGTCAAATGCACTCTAATCGTAAATAATTCGAAACATGAGGAAAATGGGAAACAACTTTTTAAAAAGCTTACGCGGGAAGAGTAGGTCATCTTTTGTAATAATAGCATTGGCGGATCCATCCGTTGGCAACATTGTCTTCTCTCCATTTAAACCTATGGCGATGTATCGATTCTTGGAGGGACCAGGTGCTCCGACAAGAATCGATTATTTAGCGTAGGTTTAAATGGATGAAATCCAGTGTTGCCAAATTTGTGGATCCGCTACTGATAATAGGGTTACTAATACGGGACGGATCAAACGAACTGCGAGGAAAAAGGGTTTACGAATATAAGGAATAGTCTATTCTACTCCCTCATAGAAAATTTCGGGCTATCTTTTTAAACTTCATAAAAATAAATGCAATCGAGTTAAAAAAAAAAAAAAAACTTTTAACGATTTTTTTTCGGCGATTTCTGTCCTCTCTACCATTTTTCTATTCACCTCTCTATTTCTATATTTTTCTTGGACGATGCCAATACTTCCTCTACCCGCGAGGGGAGCGAGAATGTTAAAATTCTCACACTGAAGTATGTTTTTCGGAAGAAAAAAAAAATCTTTCCCCGCCTAAAAAGTGATATTTAACACTTTTTTCGGTGATTTTTGTCCTCTCTCCCATTTTTCTATCCACCTCTCTATTTTTTGTGTGTGGCAGAAAATCGTACGTGTGACAAAGAAATAAGGGAAAAAGAAAAATAATGGCAATTTGTGATCCGACATGACAGCCTCGAGGAGGACTCGAGTGTTAAGATGTGTTGGAACATCTGGCGACTCGGCGACTCGGCGACTCAACTCAAGTCCCGTTTTCCCCGGTTCTCGGCCGCCTCCCGCGCGGCACTCCCGCCAAGTTGTCCCGGAAAACCTCCATTTTCCACGGGTAATTCCTCCCCCAACGACCAACAATATCGGAATCGTTTCCGACCATCAGGCAATACCGTCTGCGCGCTCATCTCCCAGAGAGGAGCCAGCATCCAACCGCGTCGAGGTTGCTAGATGTGCGATAAATTGTGGATATTTTATATCTGTTTAATTGGGGGAAATGTGCTATTTGGCAACAATGGACTGCGGCCGCGGACTGGAGCCTCTCTCGAAGTTACTTCGTGTCGCACCAGAAGAAAAATCGCAGGAGGAGATGCCCGCTCGGCCACGCAAGGAAACGCACACGCACAGAAACAGAAAAAAAGGGGGTATAAATGCGTTATTTTCTGCCCAAAGAGGCGTAAATCTAAGTACTTCCGAAATAGGAGTCGGACAGAAACAGAAAAAAGGTGTTCTTTTCTTCGCAAAAAGGCGTAAGTCCGAGTACTTCCGAAGAGGAAAAATAAAATACATCAGGCCGACAATCAGAGAAAATAAATTTTAGAAACTCCGCACAAGGATGACTCGTTCAAAATCGTACGGCGGTACAGCAGCAAGGTGTCCACAAGTCCGGAAATTGTACTGATTTTTAAGAGCGGTCCGTAAGTGCTGAAAAAGTGCGGAAATTCCGCAAGAAGGTCCGGAATTTTGTTCATTTTTTTGGCAGTTTTGTCGCAATTTGAGCGAGAAATTCAAATTTTTAAAATATTTCGAATTTTGTCAAATGGAGGTATTGAAAAAGTACGGAATTTTTCCGCTGAGGGTTATTGAATTTCTTTGGAATCTACTGAAAAAGTACCATGGAAGTACTGATTTTTGGCCAGCCTGTTTTTGTAGACACCCTGAGTGTCAACGGGCGACGTCCGTTTTCGCAGTTTCAGGTTCAAATTTACAATGAATCTTAAGAAATTTGATATCATTCTACTCAGTATTGATGCTGCTACGCGTTATGGATCAGTTTCTTGCATTATGTTGTAAATTACGAAAAATATTCCTTTTCAAAGACGTAAACCGTGAGGCAGCGCAGCATGGAGGCGGATCTCGGCCCTAGATCACCTAGAATCACCTTAAGGTGAAGAAAAACCGATACGTGACCGTCTTAATGCGACGGTTTTCTTCGTTGTCGATCGGTTGAATATGAGTCGAGAGAGGATCCTCTCAGCAGCGACCCGTATTGAACCGGCCGCCGCACCGCCTCATGTCGGTTCGTCACTCACATTCTTGACCCCCCGGGGAGCGGTGGCATCAGCGCATGCCCCCCTCCCCACATCGTGCTGGAGGGGGGAGGGATAATTTACCGTGACCCGTTATAACCCCTGCCCCCCCTCCCCTCCCGCGATAGCTTTTCCTTTGTTTTTCTCCTTGCGCATGCTCAGTGTTTTAATCACGCGCTCGCTCCGGATTCGCTGGCCGTTGAGCTCCGAGCTAGTAAGTGTCCTGTACGATGGAAAATGGCCTATGAGCATTCGAACGTTGCCGAGCCCCCCCCCCCCCCAATGTTTATTTTTGAGGAAAGTTAGAGAAAGCGCGGAAGTGTGGTAAATGCTACCAGATGTCTAGTTATCAAGGTTGTAAAATGTAGGGTTGCCACGGTCAGGGAAAACCGGGAAAATTCATAAAGTCAGGGAACATGACGGAGTATCAGAGGATACCTGGAAAAGTCAGGGAAAATGACGAAAGAGCCAGGAAACAACAAGTAAGCCATCCTTATTTGCTTTGTAGAATGGCAGGGTGTCCAGCATCAGGATTTTCCCGATTCTATCAGGATTTGAGGGCAATCAGGATTTAATCCCGATTTCATCAGGATTTGAGGAGAAGTCGGCCCTCCGATCAGACTGCTTTCGCATACGCCTATGCAGAAATTTTAAATTTTTTCCGCAAAGAATCAGGATTTGGATGAAATTATGAAAGCAGGATTTAGCAGTCAAAAATCAGGAAAAATCAGGATTTCCCAAAATGAAAAAAATAACTAGACACCCTGAATGGGTTTAACGTTTTGAACAATACATTTTAAAAACCATTCCAAATTGTGTCAATTATGTCTTCTTAACCATTCGGCATATCCTCAACTGTCAGGGAATTGTACCAAAATGTGTCTAGAAAATCAGGGAAATTCAGTTTCTAAATCCCACTTCAATTCTGTCCACGAGGTTGACTCGACCTCGTTTTTTCGAAAAGCCACCTCCGACCAAAATCCCCGAAAATCGTGCCCAGTGCAGTCTACTCTGCCCGCCCCCCTTCCCAATAACCCCCATCTTTATCCGCCGGAATTCGTGCTTTCGCCGCCGGGCCCCCCCCCCCCCCCCCCCGGGTCACCAAATGGCTCGTGCTCTGATTCGGGGTTCGGGATTTCTCGCTTGCGATCATGTTGGGATTGAGACTCGGAAACAAAATCGAGCAGTCCACGAGCTAGGAGATGGGGTAGAGGGGGGGGGGGGTGTTACTCGGTTTTTCGTGAGTGATGAATATTCATGGCCCCCCATCCCGCCCGGTAACTGCACTCTGCACTCTCGGCTCGCGTCCATACCCGAAATATAGCCAGCGTTGTCAATTTTTCTCTCCTGAAATCTACGCCCCTTCGTTGATTCTTCTGCTCATTCTTCAGGGTTACCACAGTCAGGGAACACCGGGAAATGTCAGGGAAAATGACGAAAATGTTAGGGAAAATTTGTTAAATCACCTTTATTCGCTTCCTAGAATGGGTTTGACGTTTCGAACAAGAAATTTTGCCTGAAAACTATTTTCAAGTATGACTATTCAACCATCTGTCACATCTTCAATTGTCAGGGAAATTACCAAAATGTATCAGGAAAATGCCAGGGAATTTCATTTTCCAAATTCTGTGGCAACCCTGATTCTTTTTATTCAGAACTTGAACGGACCCACCATCACGGTTCGATATTGTTACAGGATATTCCCAACGAGAGAATAAAGAACAGCGCGCTGGCTGATTATTGAAATTGATGGACAAAGCTGTAGACAAAGAAGATGTAGGGAGTATGGAGCGACCCCATTGGTTGAAACAGATGGTTGTTATGGAGTAAGGGAGAAAATGGTGGACCAACTGTCGGATCTCTTGGGTTGCCGTTAGTTAGTCTATTATCTACCCCTTTTGTCCATTGCAACGACCCGCCTTTACCAATGGGATCCCTCCATATCCTTCTTGTCTTTTTTGTCTATAGCTCTGTCTATCAATTTCAATAATCGGCCCGCAGGGTTGCCACAGTCGGGGGATTCGTCAGGGAAACCCGGAAATGTCAGGAAAATGACGAGAATGTCAGGGGAAAATCTTCAACTCATCTCCATTTGCTTTCTCGAGTGGGTTTGACGTTTCGAACAACACATTGTGCCTGAAAACTATTTCTAATTATCTCTTTTTTTAAAAAGTCTGGCGTATCTTCACCTGTCAGGAAATTTCACCGAATGGGTCTGAGAAATGTCAGGAAATGTTATTTTCCCAAGTCAGTGGTAACCCTGGTGGTTTTCCGAGTGTCTGAAAACACGGGTGCAGTTGTAGAATGTTCACGAACGAAGGACCAATCGGTAGTTCGCCAACTGTGTAGGCTGCAACCTTGAATGATGGATGAATTAAAATTTATTACGTCTTGATCAAAATGCGCCCCGTTTTTGTGTGAATCTTCCAAAGTTGAGTATGGCGCGTTAGTTAAGAGCCTAGATTGAGATTAGATGTAGATCGGGCTCGGGGAGACGGCGCGGCGCGATGCTTGAAGTATCCCTACAGTTCTGCAGGCGCTTCCCGCAATCGCTTTTCTGGCCAAGTTTAAGATTTCAGAAATCTCCATCTGGAAGATGAGGTCCCTTTTTAAAGATCCGGTCACAATTATGAAGCAATAAAATGTTCTCGCATGTCTGCAACACTAGAAAAGAGCTTACTCTCCTTTCCGCCGACTCAGAGACTTTAACGCTGGAGTAGGAAAGTTGGACGGGGCGATACGAGTGATACGACTGTTTCGACTTCCAAATAGGTAAAATTGCATATCCTAAAAATGAAGGAGAATCTCTTCCGGGCTGACCCAGAGACTTTAACGCAGGAATAGGAAAGTTGAACGGGGCGAAACGAGTGATACAAGTTTTTCGACTTTTACGAGTAGGGTAAAATTGCATATCCATAAAATGAAAGGGAACTTGGTGTTTTAAATCATCCCAATTATTCGGTTAGTCTAAAATAACCCAGCTTTCAGTGCGTGTAACCGAACGTTGGGTCCACTACGGAAGAGTGTAATTTTTTAGTTTACTGCGAAAGCGTTGAATGTTTAGAAAATGTATGCGACCGCGTTTAATTTTCCAAAAACTACCACAAACGCGCTATTTCTTGGTGAAAATTACTGCGAACGCTCAATGTGATAGTACGCGGGCTGAATCCCTAGCTGCTCGAAACGCCGTAGGCCAAAGGAGTTTCTGCGCCAAAAAATTAATTTTTCAGGCAAAAATGTAATGTTTAAAATCTCACCGGCTCGTTCTACTTTGCCCCGTAGGTAAAACCAACGCTAGATGCAACGAAATCTCAAGCAAGGTTGCAATTTTTAATGGAAAATAAGTCCTGAAATTAAATTTCAGAAAAATATCAAAAATATCAAAAATATTAATGAATGTTTTTCGAAATCAAATCCAAAATTAGATGAAAGGCGACTGGCTTTTGCTTTTTGGTGTATTTTAGTGCGTGGTTCATACCCATCCCCTGAAAATATTTTTCACAGGTATTTTTCACAACTTTGTGAAATTTCATGAAAGATTTTACGGAAATTTTCAACATTTTATATTTTTCATCTCACCCGCGCATGCAACCCCGGACTCAAATCGGTCAGACTAGCGTTAAAAGCTTGTTTCGAGCTTTGAACTTGGTTGCAACACAAACTAGTGACATTAGCGCGGAATTTCTACAAGGAATAGTTGATTATAAGGCGATAATCTCGGCTCCATGCATCAACTCCGCCGAGGAAATACCTCGAATCGAGAATAATGAATCTAACGAAGGCACTGAACGCCGACGTTTCATTCCACGTCGACCGAACACAATACCCCAGCTCGAAAAATTTATTTTCATCAAAGGTGTTTACTCCAACCCAAAAGCATAACCGAAACCCATCGGGGCCGCACCCTAGCCGCGGGGCACGCTCACCAACACACACGCAGCCCGTACGTGTGCCCCGGTAAGTACTCCCAACAGCGTTGCCGGTTCCGACTGGAATTCTGCCGTCTTAAGGAAGAACACCGTATGATCCTTCAGACGTTGCCATATTTCCTTCAATAGTAACCTAATTTACTAGGAAAATTGTGAATATTTTTCTTCAGTTTTTCCGACAATTTTATTCGCAATTTTATCTAAAACGCCTGATAATTTCAATGAAAAATACCCATAATTTTCTTCAAAAATACGTGTTTTGTCCGGGGCAATTTGGCAACTCGCGAATGTTCATACAGCGTTCTTCCCTAGCACGGCAGAATTGCCAGTGATTTCGACTCGATTCGGCAACGCTGCAGCACGCTTTGTTCATTGTATAATTACGCGTTTTCCTCGGCTTTCGGCTTATTAATTTATTCCCTCGGACGTGCGGGACGCCCGCGGGAGCTTGATGAAAGGATGAAGAGGTGGAGGAGGGGGGTTATAATTCCTGGTAAACATGATGGGTCCTCTTTTCTTTCTCATTTTTTTTCTTCTTTTTCTTCTCTCTTTGTACTTGAAATTAAGAAGTCGGTTTTGCCAACTCCTTCGCAATGATGTCTTAATCGACCGGCGGGCCGAGTATCGAAGTTGATAGCATTGGCGGATCCTGCAAGTCGGCAACATTGTCTTTTCTCCATTTAAACCTATGGAAATGTGTCGATTCTTGGAGGGGCTAGGAGCTCTGACGATAATCGATTATTTAGCATAGGTTTAAGTAGAGGAAATCCGGTGTTGTCGAAATGCTGGATATGTTTCTGGTTGATAGACAAAGCTATAGGCGAAGAGGACAACGGGAAATTGGAGCGATCTCATCGGTTGAAACGGGTGATTGTTGTAGACTAAGAAGAACAACCATAGACGCACTGTACTGCCGTGCTAAAGAAAAACGCCGTATGAACTTCAAGGCGTTGCCGAATTTCCATTTGTAAAAAAGCTAATTTCCTAGGAGACTGATGAATATTTTCCTTCCAATTTTTAAGGCAATTTTGTTTGCAAATTCACCCAAAGTTCCTGAAAATATCAAGGAAAAATATTCATAACTTCCCTCAAAAATAAACATTTTATTGAAGAAAAGTTGGCAACGCTCGAATGTTCATACGGCGTCCTTCCTTAGCACGGTAGTGTACTGCAGGGTCTCTCGTGGGTTGCAATTAATTGTTCCATTTTTGGTCCATTGCAACCACCCGCTTCCATCAATAGGATCCCCGCATTTTCTGTTTTCCTTGTTTGTCTGTCGTTTTGTCCATTAATTTCAATTCTTAGCCCGCAGACGAAGATACGCATCTTCATCTTCACGTTTTAAAATTGAATCAAACAATTCAATATTTTTACGAGACTTTTTCGAGGGTTGGCTGTAACGTTCGTGGTGTATTGCATTCAACCACCGGCCGCGGCCCCTACCAAACCTGTCATGCCAAAGGAAAACGCCGTTTTAGCCTTTAGGCGTGGCCAAAGTTCCCTCGATAAAATTCGAATTTGCTTAAAAACTTTTGGATATTTTTCTCCCAATTTTTCGCAGAATTGTATTCGCAATTCTATGTAGAGTTCGTGAAAATTTCAAGAAAAATTAAGTATTCATATCTCTCTCACAAATTAATATTTAATTGAAGGAAATTTTACGATACTCGGACGGTCGGACGGCGTTCTTCCTCAGCACGGCAGAAAAGGACCCCTTCGATTCCGCCGTGCTAACGAAGAACGCCGTATGAACATTCGAAAGTTGCCAAATTTCCTCCGATAAAATGTTTATTTTGAAAGGAAGTTGTGCATGTTTTATACCTTGAAATTTTCACATATTTTAGATTCAACTACGAACAATATTGTCTGAAAAATTGGGACGAAAAATTTTCATAACTTTTCCAATAAAGTCGTATTTCATCAAAGGAAACGTGGCAACGTCTGAAGGCTCATACGGCGTTCTTCCTTAGTACGGCAGAATTCCCGATGGAAATTTGGCAACGTTGGGATGTAGTTAGGCCCTTTGGTCCGGGCAAGGACGCGACGCGGTTGGTCGGTGGGCTGACGTGCCGACACGCG
This sequence comes from Bemisia tabaci, assembly GCF_918797505.1. Lineage (NCBI taxonomy): Eukaryota > Metazoa > Arthropoda > Insecta > Hemiptera > Aleyrodidae > Bemisia > Bemisia tabaci. The sequence goes on from NC_092801.1 coordinate 40,467,501, forward strand.
GCCTGCCTCACGCTGAGTCGGAACTTTCCAATCCCCCCTTTCCCCTTCCCCACGGTGCTGGCGGGTGGGAGGGCGTTGTTTTGAATAAGGAGGAACCGAAGCGGTGACCCTTGAACGAAGAAGCTTCGTCCGTCTAATAAAAAGAGTGACCCGTGCCGTGCGGCCAGGTGCATCGTTACGGTCATCCCTCCAGGCTCTCGGCGAAGGTAACGCACCGTCAAGCCGACGCACAGCGGATCGAATCAATAAGAGGGGCCGGCCAAAATTTGGAGATTTTAAAAGCTCAACTCCGTTTGAGATTTTAAAAGTGGTTCCATTGGTTTCCTCGTAAAATTTTCCTCCAGAAGCACCCCTTAAAATTTAAAATGTGACAAATTGAACATCAAAATTTGCTGTTTTAGCAAGAAATATCGTGTCCGGCCTCTCCGATTGGCTCGATCCACTGTGCGACGCAGTGATGCACTCGCAGTGAGCTGATTATTGAAATCGATAGAAACAGTGATAGACAAATAAGACGAGGGCAGACTTTCCACGAGGGAATACTGGGGAATACGCTCACATTTGTAATTATTCAAGACGTCATTTGCCTTAAAGCGCACGTAAGATCATGCTTTTAAATCTCGAAAAGATTCGGGGCAACCCCCCGGTCAACCCCCCCCCCCCCCCCGGTTCAAACTGTCAGGGTCCGCCCACAGGGTTCACGTGAAAATACGCATCCACTGGATCCAAGGTGTCTACAAGTCCGGAATTTCCGGAAAGTCCGAAAATAGTACTGATTTTTCAAGGGCGGTCCGGAAGTACTGAAAAAGTGCGGAAATTTTGCAAGAAAGTCCGGAATTTTTTTCATTTTTGTCGCAATTTGAGAGGAAAATTGAAGTTTTTGAAATTTTTTGAATTTAGTCAGTTGAAGGTATTGAAAAAGTACTGCATTTTTCTGTTGAGGAGGTGTAGTCCAGGCGCCTGGTAGCTAAAAATGAGGCTACCTGGAATTTTGGGTACACAGCGATTTTTTTGGCTCACTTTATGTTTTTTGGGTCGCTGAATCCGAATCTGAAGTTTCCTACCGCGTATCTGGTGAGCATTTTCCGCCATTTTGAAAAAAATTGCGTTAAAAGGCCTTTTTTTGCGGTTTTTTTAATATAGCGGCTACGCATGAGAAAAAATCCCGGATTTAGCAAATGTTTTGAATAGCTGACAAAATTTGGAAGAAAATGATGTATACATATGCTAGGTTTGCTTAAAAATTGAGGAAGATACAGCATCGTGAACATCGCGCCCATTCACGTTTTCGCGGCGCACCCGTTAACGCGTGATCCGGCTCGCCGCGGTCAGCTAAGTTCCGAAGCGTTCCAAAGTTCCGAGATCCGAGGTTCCTCAATTTTTTAGCGAACCTAGCATATTCATATACCATTTTCTTCCAAATTTTGTCAGCTCTTCAAAACAGTAGCTAAATCCGGGCTTTTTTCTCATGCGTAGCCGCTATATAAAAAAAACCGCAAATAAAGGCCTTTTTAGGCCATTTTTTCAAAATAGCAGAAAATGTTCACCAGATACGCGGTAGGAAACTTCAGATTCGGATTCAGCGACCCAATAACATAAAGTAAGCCCAAAAAATTGCTGTGTACTCAAAATTCCAGGTAGACTTGCCAGGCGCCTGGACTAGTACTGAATTTCTTGGGAATGTACTGGAAAAAGTACTATAAAAGAATTCATTTTTTGCCAGCCTGTTTTAGTAGATACCCTGGGATCGGGATCGTCTGATCCAGCGCGAAAATCCCTTTTAGACCAACCAACAGCGACCCACGGAAGGCCTTTCAGTCTCCTGGGTTGCCACAGTCAGGGAATACCGGAAAATGTCGGAGGAAATGACGAAAATGTCAGGAAAAAATCGTCCAGTTGCTTATTTGCTTTCTCGAGTTAGTTTGACGTTTCGAACAACTTTTGCCTAAAAAATATTTCTAACCATGTCTTTTTAACCATCTGGAATCCATTCGATTGTCATGGAATTTCGCCATAATCTGTCTGGGAAATATCAGGGAACTTAATTTCTCAAATTCCTTGGCAACCTTGCTTCAATATTACCTCGCAGTAATTGCAATGGAGTCAGGCAAAGTGTCCCCATGGGAAAGAACCGCAACACAATACGTATGTTCATACGAAATGAAAACTTTTTCGAACTATGTCTTTTTAACAATCTAGCATTTGTTCAGTCAGGGAAATACACCAAAATGTGTGAGGGAAATCTCGGGGAATTTAATTTTCTAAATTCTGTGCAACCGAGTCCCTCGTTTTCGCGTTTAGTCTATGGCAACCACCCGTGTCATTCAATAGGATCCCTCAATTTTCCCGTCGTCTCCTTTGTCTATCGTTTTGTCTATCAATTCCACCAATGAGTCGGCTGCAGTCTGCGCCCCGGCGACTCGCTCGCAAAGGTCAAGAGCCCCGGTGGGATCCGAACGGAGACCCGACTCGATCCCGAGGGATCTTGGCGATAAGCGCGTAAGTGGGGCGGGATCCCCGGAAGCGGTTACGTCCCTTTGCAGGGCGGAGGCGAGCCGTTCAATTAGGAAGGCGGCTGTGGATGCTCAATGAAAGGACGATTGGATGACGGCTCCCGTCTCCCGACTCCAATTCCAGTTAATTTTCTGATAAGCTCTCGAGATGCTCGTCGTCGGCAGAGAGGCGAACGCCCTTGGAGACGTTCTCAGTCCAACGTCACCGACGGATATCGAATAATTGATCGGAATCTACGAATCTTAGGGAGAGCAAGAGGCGCAGTTCGAATAACGGGCCGAATAAAATGCCTTCAATTTCGTCCATAGGCAATATGGCCATCCGTCGGACACGAATAGTTGCATGCAGGCGTCGCTGTAAGGTGACGTTAGTGCACGTTTCCCGGGGAATCCAAAATACCTTCAATTTCGTCTATAGGCAACACGGCCATCCGTCGGGCACGAATAGTTCCGCATTCAGACGAGGGTTTCGCGATATTAGTGTTTTCGCGACTTGGAAATTTGAATACGCTTTATATACATAGCAGAATAAGGCATTCTGGATACTTGTAATTTATAGGTTGGCCACCCGTTCGGGCCCTACAAGCTTTATGACCCAGCCCAGGGTTTCCACGGTCAGAGAATACTGGGGAAACCGGTTTAATTTTCCAAATTCTGTGGCAACTCTACCAGCCGCCAAAATAAAGAAATGCCCGTACTCTCCCCACATATGTACTCCAGTTACGCCGTTCTCCAAACAACCCGTTGAAATTACTTTACTCGGGAAGCTATGCTGCCGTGCTAAGGAAAAACGCCGTATGACCATTTGAGAGTCGCCTAATTTCCTCCGATGAAGTGTTTATTTTCGAGGATAGTTATGAACATTTGTCCCTTGAAATTTTCAGGAACTTTAGGTGAAATTGCGTACAAAATTCTCTGAAAAATCCAAAGAAAAATATTCATAAATTTACCAGGAAATTTGTGTTTTATCAAAGGAAATTTGGCAACGCCTGAAGGTTCGTACGGCGTTTTTCCTTAACGCGGCAGTATGAGGTCTGGGTCTGGGTCTGACATATCCTCGCGTTGCCCGTCCAATCCAACCCGAATCGACGCGGGGCGGCCGGCGCACAGTAGAACTAGTTTTCGGAATGGGTCGGACATTCAATTTTTGTCCAAAATTGTAAAATTTCACGTTCATCTCGTCACAATTTTAATCAGGGTGTCTACAACTCCGGAAATAGTACCGACTTTTTAAGGGGGGTCCGGAATTGTTTTCATTTTTTCGTCATTTTTGTCTCAATTCGAGCGAGATATTAAATTTTTTTGAATTTCGCCAAACGGAGGTACCAAAAAAGTACTGAGTTTTTTGAGAATGTACTGAAAAAGTACCGTAAAAGTACTGATTTTTGGTCCGCCCGTTTTAGTAGACTAGACACCCTGTCAATTATAAGGGTTGCTTTGTACAGCAAGTTTTACGAGGAAACCAATGAAACTACTTTCGAAACACCAACATCCCGCATGGATGAAGATATTCGCTTTTAAAGTTTTTAAATCGTGTCGGAGCCCTTCCGTCGACTCGATCCACCGAGCGGCGCGGCGGGCGGGTAGCCAGCCTGTTGACCTCGAATCTGGAACTCGGCGCTGGTCCTGCTCAACGAGATGACAATGCGGTCGCGGCGGCCAGCGAGTAACGGCCCGGGCAGAGGATGCGCCTCTGATTCGAGAAGAATGGACCCGTCGCCGGGGGAGGTGGGGGGGGGGGGGGGGGCGTCCCGGTGCCGGTCCCGCGGGACGCTCGCCCCGGCCCGGCAGACGATGAACGTCCCACGCGGCGGCCGCGTCTCAAGGTCGCCCGGCGGGTTGACCGCCTCGACGGGCGACGGACCGACTTATACTCGGCCGTCATAGCGAAGAGATCAGGAAAAAATCGGGAAAATCGTACGTTTTATCAGGAATTTTTCTTATGCGAATCTCCTCAGCGGAGAAGTCTCACTGATTTTTGCCTACCGTGCCAGGAGTCGTCGCGCCGTCTTTGTTTCCGATAATTTCTCACCTGTAGCGCTTAAGTGTCGTATAGTGTAGGCGTCAACGCAGTGTCGCCGTCTTTGCGAAATCAAAATTTTCCGCCCTTCAGCGCCTATATTTTAAACTTATTTTATACTGCATTTATACTAGTTTCTCATCATTAGAAATTTATCAGAAAATTTAGTTTCCGCATGCATCTATGCAATAAATATTTTTTTACGAGAAAAATCAGGAATATATCAGGAATATTCAAAATGAAAAAATCAGGAATTTTTTTTGTAAAATATCAGGATTCTTAAAAATTAAAATACTTGACACCCTGTTTTTGGATGATCAGTGGTAATTCGACGAAAAATGGAGGCTTGTTTTAATAAAATTTTCCGGTCAGAAGCTTGAGCCCGTATTCTCAAAAATTCATTTTTGCACTTACGGCTCTCATGGGCATCACGGCACGGCAGAGATAGGAACTACTCGCAGACGAATGGACTCCCTCACTCGGCTGCGCCGGGCGATGGGGCTGGAGCCGGGGCTGGCAACCGCCCTATCTCGCGGCCCAGCCGGAAACAGAACGATAAGGAGCCGTTTCCGCTGCCCGAGCGAAGACTCTCAGGTCGCGATTTGTGGCAGTTCGGTCAGCTTTTCGACACTGTTTTCACTCAACGAGCCTGTTGAAAAATTAAGCCTGGCGCAAAAAGAGGAGTTATTTCGTCAAGAGACAACTGCAACCGCACTGCAACTGGTCAGGGTGTCTACAAGTTCCAAAAGTCCGGAAATAGTACTGATTTTTTGAGGGCGGTCGGGAAGTACCGAAAAAGTGCGGTAATTCCGCTAGAAGGTCCGGAATTTTTCATTTTTGTCGCAATTTGAGAGAGAAATTCAAATTTTTGCATATGGAGATACTGAAAAAGCTCCAAATTCTTCGAGGATGTACTGAATTTCTCGGGGAAGTACTGTGAAAGTACTGATTTTTGGCCAGCCTGTTTTAGTAGACACCCTGTCAAGCTAGGAGCAAAAAGAGGATTTGTCTCGGCAAGAAACAATAAATCGTAACCGCACGCGTAACTCATTCAGGATGGACACGATGCTGTTCATGTCGCCGTGAACCATAAGGGAGATTTTGAAAAAGTGAATTTTGTGTAAATTTTATTTTTATCAAAAAAAGTCTCCGATGACGAGAATTTTCCCGACACTTTATTCGGAGGAAGTTTTCAACCGTGGTTTGAAAGCCAAAAAACTGTGTGCACGATGTTGATGGCGCAGGTGAGGTTAGGCGGGTTGAGGCTCACCCCTGGACGGGCGACGGGGTCAGGATGGTGGTTGGTGGTGGCATCGGTGGTGGGGATAGCAATTCCGGGAGCCCATTCGACCGTTAAAACTCCTCAAAGCTTTTACTCTCAATGATTTATCTCGAATAAAACATGAGTAGCGGAAAAATACCCGCCGTTCCACCACCGCTCACCGCAGCGACTCATATGTTGTGTGATCGGCTTGCGGCGTTGTCAGCTAATTCTGACCGGACCATCGACTGTCACAGTCCACATTGAGAGGCGTGGTTCGAGCAACCTGACACATGCTCAATTTTGGAAGGGATCACGAATTCGAGGCCTTGAAAGTGCTTGATTTTGTACTCTTGTCGGACAAACCACGTATAAGAGGCCCACGGGTGTACGAAGTCACACATCCCCCCCCCCCCCCCCCCCGAACTGAAAATAGTATCATCAGGGTTACAAGTCCGGAAATAGTACTGATTTTTTAAGGGCGGTCCACAAGTACTGAAAAAGTCCGCTCAAAGTCCGGAATTTTCTTCGTTTTTTTGTCGCAATTCGAGCGAGAAATTCAAATTTTTGACTTTTTTCGAAATTTATTTATGAAAAAGTACTGAATTTTCCCGCTGAGTAGGTACTGAATTTCTTGGGAATGTACTGAAAAAGCACAGTATAAGTATTGATTTTCGGCCAGCCTGTTTTAGTAGAAACCCTGATCATCTCCTCCTCCTCCTCCTCCTCCTCCTCCTCCTCCTCCTCCCCCCCCCCCCAGAAATTCTATACGGTGGGAAATAGCATTCGTCGAGGGTAAAGATCTCTCTTACTGTAGAGTCTTCAATGAAATCACGTTGTTCATTCTGTTAGTATTTTCTAAAATGTTCGTCGTGGTAGCTTCAAAATGCGTCCAAATTGAGTTGTAATTTCAAACATGCGGTAGGCGAAAATTACCCGGAAATCCGGCACCTCCGCTCCGGCGAGTGGCGCCTAGGGGACTCGAATTCAAGTGCCCCCCCCCCCCCTCCCCAACGGGGATACCGCGCGGGAAGATTGCGAAAGCCTCGCGATTTTACGACTGATCGCTATCTTTACCCTGCAGAAATAAAAGCACCGGGATGGCGGTAGGTTGGGAGTAAAAATCCGTTCGCCGTGAGAGTCGACCATCGATTTTTACCCATCTAAAGCCATACTAAAGAATCGATTATTACGGTGTTCGTTGCGAACGACCTGATAATCGATCCTTTTCCGTAGGTTTTAGTGGCACATCAATCGACGCATCGCAAAATATGCCACTGGTGCCGCGGATGGGGAGTGCCGTTGTCGCCCAACTTGAGAATGGCGAGACGAGGGTTTCACGATATTAGTATAAATTTCGTGACTTGGAAATTCGAAACGCCTTCAATTTCAAGTATAGGCAACATGACCTTCTATCGGACACAAATAGTTGCATTCAGGCGTCGCTGTAATGTGATTTTAGTGCACGTTTCTCAGGGAATCCTAGTGGTTTGGGACCCGAAAACGCCTTCAATTTCGTCTATAGGCAACATGGCCATCCGTCGGACACGAATAGTTGCATTCAGATGTTGACAACATCCGCGATCAGCGATCTAGGTCTTCCACACATCAGACGCGACGGCATACAGTGGATCGAGCTAATTAGAAAGGTCGAGCGTGAAATTTTGCACTAGAACTGATTTTGATGTTAATTTCGTCACATTTGAAATTTTAAGGAGTTCCTCAAGTAGAGAATTTCACGATGAAACCAATGGAACCACTTTCAGAACCTCAAAATGTTGTTTAAACATAGTTATAAGCGTTTGAAGTTTCCAAATTTTGTCCGATCTTTCCTATTCTGCCGTGCTAAGGAAGAACGCCGTATGAGCCTTCGGACCTTGCCAAGGTTTTTCGATAAAAACCGAATTTATTAGGAAAATTGGATTACATTTTGCAATAAGGAACCACTATCTCTGGATCTCTCATAAAAGCACGTACCTGCATTGGGAAGTCAACGGCATATATGTTGTTTCTAAAATGGGCCAGAAATAGTGGTTCCTTTTTGCAAAATGTTATCCAATTGTGAAACATTTTCCTCAAAATTTTCAGACAATTTTGCACGAAATTTAATCTAAAATATTTTAAGATTTCAAGAAGAAATATGCATGAATATCGTCAAAAATAATTGTTTTATTAAGAGATATTTGCCAACTCTCGAATTTTCATACGGCGTTCTTCCTCAGCACGGCAGTATTGACTCGATACACTGTGCGACGCGAAATGACGAAATTTTCGAGTCGGGTGGCGAAGCGCGGCAACGGTGGGAAAAGACGAAGGATGAGTCACCCGCGGTGGGGCGACGCGGTCTTAAAGACGTCCCCCCGACGACGGTAGCTCGGGGGGCGGCGGGGAGGGGAGGGGGTGGCCACACAATGAATTTGCCGTATTCCTAGGTTAGGTTCTGCCGATGCCGAGTTTTTTCCACTTTTTTTCTCCGTCCGAGTGCGAGGAGGAGTTAAGTTTGGTCGATGCTTCGCGTTGCGAGGTCTCGTTCGCGGTTGGAGCCCCGCCTTGTAGGTGCTCTCTCTCCAAGCGACGCCGTCAAGTTTCATCATCCCCTTCTTCATTCGCACGCAGGGTGTCTACAAGTCCGCAAATCGCACTGATTTTTTAAGGGCGGTCTGGAAGTACTGAGAAAGAGCGGGAATTCCACCAGGAGGTCCGGAATGTTTGTCATTTTGGTCGCAGTTTAAGCGAGAAATTCAAATTTTTAAAATTTTTCGAATTTCGTCCTTAGAGAATTTGCAGGTGTCTGAAATTTGATGAATTTCTTGTCTAAGTGGAAACAACTGGGTGAACTGAACACGAGGATTCATGAATTGATCGATTATTGGAGAAGATATGACAAAATGATCTAATCTGCTAAAATGCGTGTGTTAAAATGGGAAATGCCGCCGGATGACGTCACTAGGCGGTGCATTTTCTCACTTTTAAAACTATTTTTATACTATTTCCCATATCAGAAAAAAAGTATAAATAATGCTGTGAAATCACCTCTTTAAGCACTTTCAGATGGAGCAATAAAAAATTTGCATGCAAATTTTCCATCGGAGGTACTGAATAAGTACTGATTTTTTCTGTTGAGGAGGTACGGAATTTCTTGAGAATGTTCTGGAAAAGCTCTCTAAAAGTACTGATTTTTGGCCAACCTGTCACAGTAGACAACCTGACTCCATTCTTCGTCAAATTGCCACCGGTCATCTGGAAGACGCTTAGAAATCGTTCGGAAGGCCCAATGTAGATACAGCTGGTTTGGTGAACGCTATCTATTTTGCTAATATAAAAACGACGATTTCCAGCTCATTTTAGAAACAACGTATGTTGCATTAATTTCCCTATGCGGGCAGGGGCTTAATGAATGAGCCAGAACTTTTGGCTCACTATGATGGGGGAAAGCAAACCAGTCTCACCTCGTTGAGAATAAATTTTGAAATCCTGGACAGCAGTAGTGGACGAGGTATGGAAAAAAACGTTGTCCTGCCGGCCATAGACTATTAAAAAATGGCGTCGGAACGGCAACGCGGCGGTGCGATTCGCGAGGGGGATGTCGGAGTCGGTGACGTCACTTCCCCTCGAAGCCCCTACCCCGCCCCGCCCCGTCGACCAACACCCTCGCCCTCGCCTCGACTCGAGGGGAAACTATTTCGAGGCCTCGGTGCCGGCGTTGTCGCGACCGTGGGGCGGGGTCCACTGACTCCGGTAGTGCCTCGGGCGAATTTGGCAACCCCGTTGGCGGCGGCCGCGACTGCCCTTGGGCACGCATGCCTGTGACGACATCGTCGCCCCTTCCGCCGGGCGGAAGCAACGCGCACCACATCCATGCGAGAAAAGCCCTCGCGCCTCCGGCAAAAGCTTGCATCCGATTATGGGCTTGGGCATGGTCGCGACTTGAACGGTCACCAAGGCGAGTATCAGAATTGTGTTACGATGATTTCACACTATAGATCAGTATAAAATAACAGGCTCACTGTCAGTCAAAATACCAAGTTCCACCTCAACAGGATGTCTGCTTTACGGTAAAAGTACGGATACACTGAAAAAGCTCGGATTTCGGAAGGTCGGAACCATACTAAAGTAGAAACTAGAAGAACGTATCTCTGGTCGTATGTTGATAATATTACCCTGAAAAAGATGGGCAAATAAGTTTTGAGCTGTGAGGTTTGGCTGGAAAAAAGTTGCCAGGCTCTAATTGTCATGTTTCTCGAAGCAAACCCGATAAATCAATCGATATATCGACTGAGCGCCAATCTGCGGAATCGACAGCCCATAAGCGCCAATCGCCTTGTTTGCGGTTTTGGGCTATCGTTTTCGAAGATTCGCTAAGGTGTCTACAAGTCCGGAATTTCCGGAAAGTTCGAGGAGGGTCCGGAAGTACTGAAAAAGTGCGGAAATTCCGCATAAGGTCCGGAATTGTTTTCAATTTTTGGTCATTTTTGTCTCAATTTGAGCGAGAAATGCAAATTCTTGAAATTTTTCGAATTTCGTCAAATGGAGGTACTGAAAAAGTACTGAATTTTTTTATCGAGGAGGTACTGAATTATTTGGGAATGTACTAAAAAAGTACTGTAAAAGCACTGATTTTTGGTCCGCCTGTTTTAGTAGACACCCTGTTTGCGCTTATGGGCTGCACCGCTTTTCCACATAGGTCTTTTTTTTTGTAAACACGGAGTCACAGTGCGGCTGGTTCGCTCTTCGCTATCCGAGTTGGGTTCAAACAAATCTCGGTACAGCGGTCGCATGGGGTGCAAGGGACGCTCGGAACCGCTGGAGCTCCGCGAGACAGGGATCCCTGCGCCTTCGAGGAAACGAGACGCAGCCCCCAAGCCTCTTGTCGTCTTGTGACTAATGCCTTTCTAATTTTATTGCCTTGTTTATTGTTTTATTGTTATCTCCGCGGGTTCCCCCC